>NC_138077.1:213854098-214259098 GCF_964212035.1 Myotis nattereri | reverse complement strand
ACAGCATTTCTGTGTCCGGGAGCTCAGGCCCCAGTGCAGGATGCCGTGAGCCCGTGGTGTGGGGACAGCGACCCAGTGGCCGAAGGGTCAAGGGTGGCTTCCCGGGTTTCAGGTTGGGAGGTGACACTGAGTGTAACAAAGTGCCACCCTGCACAGCAGCCACTCCCTTCCACAGGGGCTGAGATGACCGCAGCACGGGCTGGAGGGACAGCCTCGGGGACACGGTGGGGTTCGCGGGGGACACGGCGGGGCTCGCGGGGGACACGGCAGGGCTCGCGGGGGACACGGTGGGGTTCGCGGGGGACACGGCGGGGCTCATGGGGGACACGGCGGGGCTCGCGGGGGACATGGTGGGGTTCACGGGGGACACGGCAGGGCTTGCGGGGGACACGGCAGGGCTCGCGGGGGACACGGCAGGGCTCGCGGGGGACATGGTGGGGTTCACGGGGGACACGGCAGGGCTCGCGGGGGACACGGCAGGGCTCGCGGGGGACATGGTGGGGTTCACGGGGGACACGGCAGGGCTCGCGGGGGACACGGCAGGGCTCGCGGGGGACATGGTGGGGTTCACGGGGGATACGGCGGGGCTCGTGGCGTCCACAGCGGGACTAGCAGGAGGCCAGCCCCACCTTCCAGAGGACACACATATTCACGCACACAGGCACGTGTGCACACCCACATGCGTACACGCACGCCCACAAGGCACACACGTGCACACATATGCACACACACGTGCGCGCACACTGAGTTTATTGCTCATCTCATTTAAGAACAGCGGGAGCCGGCCCCAGGCTGCTGTGTTCGATGTGGACATGGCCCATTTCCTTCCCGCCACTCCCAGCAGCGGGAGCATCTCACAAAGGCCGGAGGCCGGAAGGAGGTGCCGGGCCGGGTGCCACGGGCCAGGCCGCCCGTCTGCCAGCCTCCAGGGAACAGGCTGCTGTGGAAGCAGCACCGGCCGGGCCTGGCAGCCGGGGCTCAGGCCCAGGTGCCAGCTGAGCCCGTGACCGCATTACTCACCATCAAGACGGACTCTATATTTAGCCCTGAAACCGGTGAATGGATCAAAGGGCTAAGCAAACCCACAGAGCCCGCTGGCCTCCCCTCCTCGGCCCGGACACGCCTGTCTGCAGACGAGGAGCCTGCGCAGCCTGGGACCAGCTGGCGCACAGTAGGTGTGCAGAGGGGTGGCCCTCAGCCTGGTTACCAGAGGCTCTGGCCCTTCCTGGGACGGGACGGCCGGCTGGGCGTGTGGGCTCCACGCAGGGCCCGGAGCAGACTCTGCCCTGACATGGCCAGGCAGCCGGAGGCGGGGGTGGCAGTGCCGCGCTGAGGGTGAGGGAGAGGGAGAGGGGGTGCACCACTTCCCATCGGGGCTCTCAGCACCTTTAAAGGCTTCCTGGTGGGGAGAACCGTTAAATCTCACAGCCGCCACGGTCTTTATGCTGCCAGCTGCCATTGTATTAAAAACAACAGACAAGTAGGTGCATTAAAAGGCCCACTACCCCCAGCCCAGCCAATGGCGAGTGTGTCCCTCCTGCTGCCCTAGGGGATGCCCCACTCCCCAGGATGGGTGGTGATGAGGTTCCCCTCTGCCCCCCGCCCACCCCAGCTCCGAGGGAGCCCCTGCCGGGCCACCTGGGGGCGGGCCTGGCCCAGGTAGGACTGGGCCTCTCCCTGCAGCGTGCCCCCGGGGCTGGGCGGTCGGGGGGAGAAAGGCGGGGCAGCGTGGCCTTGGGCACTGTCCCTGCGCCACCAGGAGAGCAGGGAGGAGGGCCCAGGGTTGGGGCCAGGGGTGGGCGGCTCCGGGTGGCAGAGGCAAGCCGGCGGGAAGACAGCGGCCCTTTGCTTTGCTGGGGGCCCTGAAACACCGAGTCCTGCTTGGGGGCCGGCCTCTCGCCGGGGGAGCAGGCAGAAGCGCGGGCCGGGAGGTGTGCAGTGCAGCGTGGGAATCAGAGCGGGTCGCCGAGGGCTCGGGAACAGAAAGGCATTGTGCTGCCGCCCCCGAAATGCCAGCTCTCCCCGGGCGGAGGCGTGCATGGGCCGCGGGGGCGGAGCCGGGGCTGCCACGCCGGAGGAGGACGGGCCCAGGAGCACGGAGCACGGATCCCCGTCTGCAGGACCCACTGGCTGCTGCAGAGCCGCCTCCCGCCCAGGGCCGGCAGTTAAAAGTTTAGGCTTCCGGCCCCACTGTCTCCATGGCAACCAGTTGTGGCCAACACATGGGTGGGGCTGCATCCCAGCAAGGCTTTGCCCCGCGGCCTCGGGCGTCCACATTTCCGATGACCGTCACGGTTATGACACGCCACCCGTCTGATTTTCCCTTCTGAAAAGTGTAAGAAAGCCACCGTTAGCTCTGGATGTGCGAAAACAAGACACAGATGGGATCGGGGCCACGGGCCACCGTTTGCCGTGGAATCCTCCCGACAGCTTCTCCTGCAGCGTCCAGCACCGAACACGAGATTCCCGGGCACGGCCGGGGCCAGGGCCGATGTACAAACACCGAGGGGGCAAAGCAGACAGAAGAAGAGGCTTGCAGCGCACCCAGGGCCCGAGGCAGCACCCGGCAGGGACTTGAAAATACCGGCGAGCGGCTCAGGAAAGCATGGACTTCAACACGAAGTCTTTCCAGAGAGAGCAGGGGCCGTCTGTGAATGCGAACCTCTTACATCGACGTCATGCCTGTGAACAATGCACAGACTGACATATAAACAGCGCACGGGCTGTTTGGGGAAGAAAACGCACTATTCCTGCTAATCCCGCGCCATCGGCCTTGGGCAGCTCCTGCTCCTTTTGGGGCCGTGGTTTCCCCAGCGCACAATGGGGACCTGGGGGTCCCCAAACCGTTCCCCTGAGGCTTATCGTCACCCCTTCCAGGGGCTGGCGAAGAACTGGGGAGGGGGCTCTGGGGTCCCCATGCTCTCCTCACAGTGTGGCCCCCCTCAACCCGTGTCCGCACTGCAGCCCACATTCCTCTAAGAACTCGGAACGCCTTTGGGCTGATGGTCGCGTGAGGCTCTTTGCAGCCGCGACGACGGAAGATTCTGTAAAAGGAGAATCTCAGGCTCCAGCTGCATTCCTTGTTCCTGGTGTGTGTGCATCAGTGTGCACGTGTGTGCACCTGTGTACATCAGTGTGCATGTGTGTGTGCATCCATGTCATGCCTCAGTGTGCATGTGTGTTTGCATCTGTATGCATGTGTGTGCATCGTGTGCGACTGTGTGCATCAGTGTACGTGTGTGCACCTGTGTGCAAGTGCATGCATCAGTATGCATGTGTGTGCACCTGTGTGCAAGTGTGTGCATCAGTGTGCATGTGTGTGTCTCAGTGTGCATGTGTGTATGCATCAGTGTGCACACGCATGTGCAAGCTTTATGTGCGCATGGTGCTCTGACCAGGGAGGTGGGGCGGGTGGATGAGTGGGTGCCAAAGACGTGTCCCGCAGCCCTGAGTGGGTCCTTATTTAGAAACAGCCTTTGCAGATACAAATGGTTAAGGATCGCCGTCATCCCGGACTTCAGGCCGGTCCTACATCCAGTGACAGCTGTCCTTACAGGAGAACAGCGGGGGCGATGTGGTGCGCACAGAGACAGGGGCAGAAATCCATGTGCCGGCCTGGCCGGTGTGGCTCAGTGGGTGAGCATCCATCTATGAACCAGGAAGTCAAGGTTCCATTCCTGGTCAGGGCACACACCCGGCTTGCCATCTTGATCCCCAGTAGGGAGCGTGCAGGAGGCAGCTGATCCATGATTCTCTCTCATCATTGATGTTTCTATCTCTCTCTCTCCCACTCCCTTCCTCTCTGAAATCAATAAAAATATTATTCTTAAAGAAATTCATGTGGTAACAGAGGCAGAGGTTGGAGCGATGCGGCCACAAGCCAAGAACAGCTGGCGCCACCAGGCCTGGAGAAGGCAAGAAGGAGCCTGCCCTGCAGACAGCAGGGGAGACGGCCCTGGGAGGGAGCACGTCTCTGTGGCGCTAAGGGCCCGTTTGTGGTGACTTGTCAGTGCGGCCCCAGGAAGCTCTTCCAGTAGAGGTCACCGTTCCAGCAGGAAGTGAGAGGGGCGGGGAGGGCCGGTGCAGCTGCCTGGGTCTGCGGGGCCGCAGGGCCCATGTCCACACTCAGCTCCGCTCACTCCAACCGCACCCTCTGCTCGTGTCCACACGGCCCAGCACGGAGGGGCCCGGGATGGGGACATCTCCTAGAGAACGCGTTGCCAGGACCCGTGGCCTTGGTGGGCCAGATGCCACCAAGATTCCCAAATCGCCCGCCTACTCTGGACTCAAAGCCAAATGCAAAAGCGGTGCCTCCCGGCTCAGGAGGCCGCCTTTCACCCCCCACCCTCTGTGCTCCCAGGGCGCTGAGGGGGCTCCCAGCCCGGCCATCACTCATCCCCCCCTCACCCGCCTCCAGGAAGAGCTCTGGCTGCCGGAGGGTGGTCCGGCCGAAGGAGGTGGGAGCCGGAGCGTCCCCTTGGACCCCTCTCAAGGCCGTGCTGAGCTTCATTATTTTCTAATCAAAGCGCCGACCTGCCCTGGGTCCAGGCTGAGGCTGTGGGCGGCGCTCCTCCCAAAGGCTGGAGAGAAGCCAAGGCTGGGAGTGGAGAAGCGAACAGGAGAGCCGAACACCTGCCCGCGGGAGAAGGGCCGGAACCAGCGCCCGCAGCCGCCACGGCTGCTGCTCGGGGAGCGGAGGCGCCGAACAGTTAACGCAGAAAACGGCCTCCCCGCCTCTCCGGCCAACTCCGTCCTTAGCGTGATTGCGTGTGATGGCTTGGATTTTACCGCAGCTCTCGCCGGGACGGGAACGCAGCAGCGAGCTGCACTGGCCTCCTCCTCCCTTCCTCCAGGGACCTCCTCCTAGGGGTTGGCGCAATGACCTTGGTCCCGGGGGGAGCTGCAGGAGGGGTCTGGACCCGGGGTCCCTCAAGAGCTGCACAGCCCAGCATCCAGGCCCCCGTCACCCTGCCCTGCCCTGTGTCCCTGTGAGCCAGGGGGCTCCACTTCCTGTCCCATTTCAGGGTAGCGCCACTGTCGGTGGGCCGACCACTCTGCCGGGCCTGGAAGTAGAATCTGCCTTTGTGTGAGCAGGGTGTGTGTGCACGTGTGTGCATGCGTGTGCACCGGTGTGTGCTGCAGACATACAGCTGGGAGTGCTGGTGTGTGTGCATAGGTGTGCGCGTGTGTGCAGTTTCTATGTGTGCATGGGGCTGTAGGTGCAGTGTGCGTGTATGCGTGTGCACACACGTGCCTGCGTCTGTGTGCAGACCGGCCCCGTCTCTGGCCCAGCTGGGCCGGCCCTTCTCTTCCTCCCGGGGCCTCCCGGTGGCGCTCAGAGCCACGCGCGCCGACAGAGCTCAATAATTGCTCTGCTGATTGATTCATTGACCTTGGGCCAATCACTTCACTCTGCCTGCTCATCTGCCAGAGGAAAAGTACACGAGAGTCCTTTGCAAATCACGAAGCATTGAACAAATGTGAGGATTAAGCTGAGGCCTGGGACGGGAGGCAGGGCTCCGCCAGCACCTGGGAGCCAGGGCCCCTGGCTCTGAACCCGCAGGCAGAGCCGCAGCCCGTGCTGGGAAGGCTGGCCTCGCGGCCCCGGACGAAATGACTCAGGCCCTCAAAGGCCAATTTGGTCCACACGCTCATGTCCCTGGAGGTCACAGTGACATTGACCAGAAGTCTGTGTGCCTCTGCGTGTCCTCTCTCCACTCTCCTCTCCTCCTATAAACACTACCTGCCCCCCGTCTGTCCACACAAACCCCCTTACTCCCCCATCGCGTCACCCCCACCGTCAGGACGGCCATCGCCGTGTCCTGGGAGCCCTGGCTCTGCGGGGCCCCCTGGGACAGCCTCTCCCACGATTGTATCATCAGGCCAATGAGCGCACGGGCCTGGCTGGAGTCAGAGGCCGGTCATTCCCAGCCAGTGTGAGTCGGCAAGTCAGGATCTGTTCTTGGCAAGGCCTCCTGCAGACGGGTCGAGCCAGACTGACCTTCACTTTGCAAATCTGCCCCAGCAGCTCAGAGCACTTACAGGTTCAGGTCAAAATGTAAAAGACAAGCCCGTTGGGGGAGGGAGAGGGAGAAATTAGAAAACCATTCAGGCCCAAGTGGTTGCAAGCTCCTGGCAGAGCCTCAGCATTTATTTGATAGCTTACTGCGGAATGAATGAGTGAGTGAATGTGTGAATGAATTAATGAGTGAATGAATGAACGAGCGAATAAATGAATAAATAAGAGTGAATGAATGAATGAGTAAATGAATAAATGAATGAGGGAATGCATGAATAAATAAGTGAATGAGTGATGAATGAATAAATGAGGGAATGAGTAAATGAGCAAGGTAATGAATGAATGAGGGAATGCATAGGTCCCTGGACGAATGGGTCTGGGAGAGCAGGCACAGATGTCGTCTACGGGTGCCATCAAGTTTGTTTTCTGTGTTTCTCGGCCCAGGGGAGCCCTTTCCCCTTGGATCCCCTACAACCACGTGGCGTGGCCCCTGCCCACCCACCGTCCCAGCCCTGCCTCAGGCCCCGCCACCACGCAGGAGTCCCAGCTGAGCAGTGGCCAGTGCTCACGTCTTTGCTTTCACGACTTCTGCCCTGTGTCCTGCTCCCTGGGGACTCTGATGAGTTCTGATCACATGACCAGGAGCCAACACGGCTTCAGGGGGTCCCCCCTCAGAAGAACACACTTACCATGAGCCTCCCCCTCCCCTAAAGGTGGCCATGGGTGGAGGTGGCACTGCTGCCATCACGGGGCAAAGGTGGGGACACAGGCCAAGCGTCAGATCCCCAGGCCCATCCTGGAGGCAGGCCTGGCACCAGCACAGGGCCGGCGGGCACCTGAGGGTGCCGCCTGGAGCAAGCCGGCCAGCTGGACCCACCTTTCCAGGCGCCTGGACACTGGACAGCGGTTGGCAGGTCAGCCACTGCCACACTGGCTTCCCTACGGGACAGTTACCGAAGGAAGACCGAGAGCCCATTCATGGCAGCAACGACCTCCGAATGCCAGGGGTTGGGGGAAAGTAACAGTACTGTCTCTGCACTATTGTTCTACCTGGGAGCTGGGTGACAATGTTCTTTTTTATTACATATTTTTACTGACTTCAGAGAGGAAGAGAGAGGCGGGGGAGAGAGTGAGAAACATCAGTGATGAGAGAGAATCATGGATCAGCTGCCTCCTGCACGCCCCCCACTGGGGATCGAGCTTGCCGTCCAGGCCTGTGCCCTGACTGGGAATCGAACTGGGACCTCCTGGTTCATAGGTCGACGCTCAACCCCTGAGCCCGCCGGCCGGACACAATGTCCTTGCTACGACTTATGTTGATGATTCACGAAGGCGGCAGCTTTTCCCGCACCCACAGGGAGAGGCTCAGGGAGACACTGAAAAGGGTGATAAGATTTCAGATTCCATTATTTAATTTATTTTACTTTGTATCTTAAAACAACTTCAAACGTAGAGGATCAGGACAAAGTCACCTCGGACCCGTCCCCGAGCCCCCGCCCAGGAGCCAGCCGTGGCCCCGGCATTTTCTGATTTCTGACCACGTGGCACCTTCCGTTTTGGCTCCTCACGGACTTCCTGGAGTTTGGATTCATTTTCCAGGCTCCCTTTTGCTGGCATGACCTTGTGTCGAAAGTCTCGGAAATCCCAGTCAGTCTGCAGAATGCCCCTCCGTGTGGGGGAGGAAAGGCGGGAACGGGTGCTGTGCTCTCGGGGACTCCTGGGGGGGGGGGGGCGTGAGGTTGGCCTGTCCCCTCCCCGGGGGGGCAGCTCGGACCCCTGGGCCCAGAGGGTCTCTGCCAAGTGTCTTCGCTGCAGTCACTTCCCCCGCTTAGTGGGAATCAGCATTTCCTGGGGGAACAAGGATCTTCCGGGAGGTCTCGTTCTGGGAGGGAATCCGGGGTGTGAAGTCTCGTTCCTCACGGCTTTCACCCCCTTTACCGGCTGCCGGGGTTTCTGGCCTGAGTATCACTGCAGCGGTGGCCGCTGCGCTGGTGCCACCGTTTTCCTGCATTTGTTAGCGCCTTTCCACCAACAATAGCCTCGTCCGTTTGTCTCTATTCCCTCGGCCCCTCCTTCAGCCGGCAGCTATTCCAGAGGTTTCCACGGCAGAGCTGCGAGAGCCTCTAAAACACGCTGCAGCCTCCTGTGCAGTCAGGGGCCCGGCCTCTTTTCCCTGAGACCAGCGGTTCTGAACCGGCGGGTCACCAACCTGTGGGTCGCGACCCCTTTGGGGGTGGAACCACCCTTTCGCAGGGGTCGCCTAAGACCATCGGAAAACACATAGATAATCGCATATTGTTTTTGTGATGAGTCACTATGCTTTCATTAGGTTCAATTTGTAACCATGAAAATACATCCTGCATATCAGATACAGTGGGGCCTTGACTTACGAGTTTAATTCGTTCCGAGACCGAGCTCGTTAAGGAGCTCGTTAACTCAAATTACTCTATCAACTCAATGCAAAAAATCGGCTGAGAGACAGCTGGCATCTCAAAAAACTCGTTAGTCGGGACACTCGTCATTCAAGGCCCCACTGTATTTACATGACGATTCAAAACAGAAGCAACATGACAGTTATGAAGCAGCCACGAAAATAATTCTATGGTTGGGGGTCACCACGACATGAGGGACTGTATAAAGGGTCGCGGCGTGAGGAAGGCTGAGAACCGCTGCCTGAGACGGTCCCATAAAAAATGACAACAGCCAACACTGTGGGTGAATCCAAATCCCACCTAGTGTTTAGGTCAGAGGCGTGAAAAGCGTATCTTCTGGCGGCAGAATGTGAGCCACTCGGCTGTGTGTGCCGGGGCGGGCAGGGCTGAAAACCGCTGGGTTCTGCCATGGCTTCTTCCTTTGCATCTAGAACTGCTCAGACTTGGCAGCGGGAGCCTCCCTGGCCGGGGCTGCCCGAGTCCCGGAGTTCTCCCACCACTTCCTCGCTTCCTGGGAAAACAAGATGTTCCAGGGCCAACGTGTTCCGTCCCGGGCTCAGCCCTGGCACCGGCCCCTTCTTCAAGGAGCCCTGGTCCTTCAGTGGAGACAGCTGGACACCAGGCCCACGTGCCCGGCCTGCTCCTCCGTCCCGGTGCTGGGGCTCCCGGGCCTCTTAGCTGGAGAGCCGGCCAGTGTCTCTGGCCCTCGCGTGGAAAACCGTGACTTTGTGCCTGTACCTCTGAAGCGGGTTGAACCGTGTCTGCCCTAAAGTCCATATCTACCCGAAGCCCCAGGGTGTGACCGTATTTGGAAAAGTTGTGACTAAGATGAGGTTACACTCGACGAGGTGGGCCCTACACCCAATGACTGGGTCCTCACGCGAAGAGGAGAGGCCACGCAGACACACACACACACGGGAGAGGTGAAGATGGAGGCAGAGACAGGAGTGATGCGGCCACAAGCCAAGGAATGCCGGCAGCCACCAGAGGCTGGAAGAGGCCGGAAGGACCTCCCCCGCCCCCCCACCCCACCCTAAGGACCTCCAGTGGGGGCTCGGCTCTGCCCACACCTTGATCTGGGACATCTGGCCCAAACTGAGAGAATAGATTTCTGTTGTTTTAGGTCCCTCAGTCTGACACATTTTAACAGATCACTCCCTGGAAAACAACCAAACCCCCAAACCCAACCCGCCCCATCGGATCATTCTAGCGCCCCCTCCCCCCTGGGCCTCCTCCTCCCCCGAGGAACCAGCTCTCCTATGTGTCTGCTTATCTGCTCGCTCAGCCCCTGTGCAAGGCTGAGCTCACAACCCCGCCGGCCGCTGCCCTGCTCCCGTGTTGCCCCCGGATGGCCACCGGGCACCCTGCTTTTAGCCAAGAAGACCCTGTCTTTGCAGGTGCGGGTCTGACAGCTGCCCGGGGTCAGGGCCTCCAGAAAGTGTCTCTGCCTTCGATGCTGCTGAGGATGGAGGCCAGGGCCAGAGGAGACAGCTGGTCCCCTACCGTCCGAAGTCGCCAGAACCTTGGTTTTTTGTTTTGCTTTGTTTGGGTCAATCCTCACCCGAGGATATTTTCCATTGATTTTTAGGGAGAGTAGAAGAAAGAGGGAAAGACAGACAGAAACACCGATGTGAGAGAAACACATCAACTGGTTGCCTCCTGAGCAAGCCCCAGCCAGGGCCCAGGCTGGGGAGGAGCCTGCAACCGAGGTACGTGCCCTTGACCAGAATCGAACCCGGGACCCTTTGGTCCGCAGGCCGACGCTCTATCCACGGAGCCAAACCGGCTAGGGCTGACTTTTTAATTTTGAAAGACTTTAATTAAACATGCGCATCATTCAGAATGTCCCCATGTTAAGCGTACGGGCTAGCAGCGTTACCACCGACGGGCACTTGGCTGCTTGCCCTTGTGGCGGCTGTGGGTGTGAGTAACGCTGCGTGAGCGGGGTGTGCAAGCGCCTGCATCCCAGCTTCAGTTCTTTCGGGCATCAGGCCGGTCACACCCCTTTCATCTTCTGAGCTGAGAGGGTCCCGGAGCCATGAGGACACCCAGCGCGGGGTGGGCGGGGCGTTGCTGATCTCTTAGGCGACAGTGGGTGAGTCCTGGGAGGTGTGTGCATGGGGTCCCCACCCCCAGCAGACACCCAGGCGCCAGGGACACAGCAGGACTCCGGGAGGGAGGCAGAAATAAGTGTGTGGTGAGCTCACACACACCGCGAGGTCAGGGGTGCGCACGCCACCGCCTCGCCAAGCCCCGAGGGCCAGAAACCCGAGCGCAAAGGGGCAAGCGCCAGCCGCAAGAGCCCGCCGCCCCTCCTCCTACGGCGCTTCAGACATCCGCTCCGAGGGCCGCCCTGTGCAGGGAGGGGCACGGAGAACCCCAGCCGCTCACTCGCATGAACACCAGCCAACAGGACTTGGGAGGAGAGAAATGCAAACTGAGCCCTGCCTCCTGGGAACTGGCTTCAGAATCTGTTCAAAATCAAATTAACTTTGTGACTTATTTCACCCAAAAGCCGGGAAGGCAGCAGTGAGACCTCGGGCTCACACTCCCAGTGGGGAGACCAGGGTGTTGGGGATGCAGTTCCCGCCGGCTTCCAGGGCCCTTACCTGGGCATCAGGGTGGACAGAGGGTCCAGTCTGCCCTGGGATAGACCAGCTTTCTTAGCGGGCACCCCATCCACGGCCAAGGAATGAGGCCCCGCTCGCTCCCCAGATGTGCAGTGGCTGGTGGGCCCCAGGGCCTCACCCCAGAGATGATGCAAATCCTTCCCCCGCCCGCCACGTCCCACCTCCCCATCCACACACCCAGGTGGCCTCACCTGCTTCCCCCTGCCTGTCACCCTCCTTGTCCCTGGGCAGTGAGCTCAGAACCCGCTGTGTCCACCACGGGGTCCCCAGGGCCTGTGGGCGCTCAGGGGCCCAGGTCTCTGGCTCTCTCCGGCCACAGTTCTGCAACCACACCGACCCCCTAACACCTTTTAGCCGAAACTGTAAATAACTTTTTGAAAATACCATAAACCCCGAGGGCGGCTGAGAGGACTGAAGGAGGTAAGGCCCTGGGTCGAGCGGTGCATTCCCGTGTCATCCCTGAAACCAGGTTCAAATCCCAGCGCCACTCCTTATACGCTGTGTGACCTTGGGCAAGTCCCTTAACCTCTCTGTGCTTCTGTTTCTGCCTCTGCTGAATGATCAGAGACGTGCCCATCTCCCGGAACGGCTGTGTGCCTCGTAGGATTTAATTCCACCGAGCCTGGCTCGTGGTGAGAACCAAGTACATGTCATTGTTCACATGAAGGCCGAGTTCCAGGCCGGAGTTCCGGACCGGACGCCCCCTCCCACACATTTCCCGGGGCCGCCAATGTGAGGCCTCCTCCCACGAGGCAGCATCTGAGCCGGTGCCCTTCGTCCTCCCGCAGAGCAGGTGCTCCGGTCAGATGTGCGGCCGGCATCGGGATTTAGCCGTCATGATCCAAGAGGCCTTTTGCGAATCGCTCCTGCTTCATCCTGGCTGAGCCAGTCAATACCTGGGGCGTGCTGGCTTATACAGGCGGCTGCTCGGCGCGCTGGCGAGGCCGGCTGGGCAGTGCAGACCTCACGTGACCCGCCTGCTCGCTCGCTGGCTCCCCCTCCCCGCGGCTCCTTTGATCCACATTTCATAAGGGCATCTTGCCCTAGAATTATGAGCACAGAAATCAGAGCGAGAATCTTCCGCGTTCTATTTCTGGCTCTGACACAGACGACGCGGGTGGGCAGATCAGAACTCCAGAAGGTTCTCTGTTCCCTGGGAGATAGCGCAAGGCACCATGGCCTTCTCCTGCCCCTGACCCGCCGCGGGGGACCCCTCCCGGCTCTCCCACAGACGGTCAGGGCACACTGCACCTCCCCCCATCGTGTCCCCTGGGGTTCCCCAAGGGGAGCAGGATCCCTTCCCCATGCCCCTCCCTCCAGATCAATGACAGCGTCGCTGGGATGGGAAGGCAGCTGCCCCCGCAGCGCACCTGGTTCCCACGGGCCGCGGGCTTCCTGAGGACAGGCCGAGCCATCTGCTGGCTGTGAAGGTCCCAGCTCCCCACAGACACGGGCCCTGGGTGGTGTTCCGTGGAATTCATCCATTCACAGACATGGTTGGGTGAATGGATGAATGGATGGATGGATGAATGAATGAGCAAACAACATCCTCTTAGGCTGCGTCCCTACTGCGTGCCCTGCTCTGGACACAGGACTTGGAGACGATCCTGCGGCCGCTGGGGCCTCGGGGGGCACAGAGAGCACATGTCCCTCGAGGCTCAGGAGGGACAGGCTTCCTGAAAGGACCACGCACGTCCGTAAAAATAAGTCAGGGGAAGCCCGAGCCAGCCCGAGGGGCCTGCCCTTCCCGGGTCAGCGCTGCAGGAGCAGCAGGAAAAGCCGGGGTGTGTGTGGGGGGGGGGGGCGCCACAGCCCAGAAGACAAGACATCTGTAAAGACTCCACGCAGAAACCGGTGTTGCCAGGTGCTCGTCGGCCTCCGTGCTCACGTCTCCGAGACCCGCGGGGCAGGAGAGCCCAGAACCCGCTAAGCCCGTCTGCAGGGGCTCGGGGCTCGGAGAGGCCACGGGCGACATGCCCACCTGTGCCCACCTCGGCCCCCAGGCTGCGACATCCCCGCGGGAGGAAGGCCGGGTCTCCCACGCTCAGCGGGAAGGAGGGAGCCGCGTGCCGACACGCGCAGGGGTGGTCGCATGCGGTCGTGTCTGAAGGGCCGCCTGGCGGAGGGCCACCCGCTCAGGGGCCCGCACACCGAGTCTCCCGCACGCCAGCCCGGCCTGTGCTCCGCGGCTCTGCCCGCTGCTCAGCACAGCTGCACGGGGCAGCGAGCGACCATGGGACGCCGGGCGGGCGATGCCCCCCTCAGAGCGAGCGCAGGAGGCGGCCGGGCCCAGCGCTGCCTGGATGTGCCCGGGTGTCGGTCACTCCATTCCGGACCCGGCAGCTGGCCCCTTCGCTCCCCCTGCCTCCTCCTCTACCAGGACGAGGAAAATCCACGTGCCATCCAGGGAAAGTTCCAGAAACGCCTGCTCTCGTGGGTGAAGAGCCCCTTCCCCCGTGAAGGCCTTGCTCTTGTGGGCCCCACAGGCCTCCTGCTGACGTGTGCCCCCCCCCTCCAGAAGAGAGAGAAGAGCTGCATCTGATGGGTGGTGGGGTGAAGCCTGTCCCCCCAAAGGACGCAGAGGTCCTCACCCCACCCCGCTCCTGTGAGGGTGGCCTTTCAGAAAGAGTGTCTTTACAGGGTCGTCAGGTTAAAGCCGGGCCCACAGACACTGGGAAGGTGTTTCCTAAAGAGTGGTCCGCGGAACACCATCCTGGTCGGTTCTCCACACTCGGGGTTCTGCAGTCACATGAGTTTGAGAAACACTGTTGGCTGGCTCCCTCCCCCTCAAGGCCATGCATGGCCCCTGTGGGCAGCAATGAACCCTAGCTCACCAGGGTGCATGTCCCCATGGCAACCGCTCCTCCTGTCTCAGGAGACCTGCCCACCTGTGCCCACCTCGGCCCCCAGACATTCTGCTCTTAAGGTACCGGAGGCCCTGGGCCGGTCACTGGGGCACTGCTGAGGGTGACATTCCAGGCCACAGGCGGCTCAGGTGTCTGGGACGTGAGTCCTGGGCCGGCCACTGACACCCGTCGCCAGGGAGTCAGGTGTCCAGCTTCCTGCTCACGGCACGTGCCCTCCCTGGACGGTGGTCACGTTGCCCGGCCCTGAGCCAGGCACAGGGGACCCGGGGACAGGATGTGAGCGTAGCTCACCCTCTCCAGGCAGGAGTGTCCCCGGGGACCAGGGGAGGGTGTATACTGGGCCTTCAGGCAGGGAAGGGGTGGGGAGGCTCCACCCAGCCTCTGAGAGAGGCCCCCCCACTCCTCACCCCACATGCACAGGCCCGCCCACATGCACCAGCCTGCACTCCGCCTGCCTGCTGGACTGGGATGCCCTCCTGACAAAGACTTTTCAACACCGGAACGGGGACCCCCTCCAGGCTGCTGTCTGCACCCCACACTCCTGCCACCTGGAGCCCACGGGCAGGCAGGTGGGCGACTCCATTCTCTCCTCCTAGACTCGGCTGCTTTGCTCACCTGGACCCCGGGCTCCCTCCCACACTGGCCCAAGGGCCCAAGGCCAGGGCGGAGGAGGGGGCGTGGCCTAGCATCCAGGCGTGAGTGGGAGCAGCCTCTGTTCTCCTGGCTAAGGGCCTATCCTATCCTGTCCCCTATTCACTCCCTGGGAGAGGGAGGAGGGGAGCGGAGGAGAGGCCACCACTCAGAGGAGGGAGCGAGGAGCCTGAGTCTGGCTGGGACGTGCTCCTGGGGGTCCCCTCTGTCCCTTCCTCCCTCCAGGCTGCCAGGTTCCGAGTTCAGGAGCCGACAGGGCCCTCTATCAGGGCGTGAGGGACACTCGGGGTGACAGTGACTGAGGGCCTGAGGATGAAAGGGGCGAAAACAACAGGCGGGGAGGTGGCCACATGAGTGACTGAGAGCTCAGGGCACCCTGAGGAATAAACCCCTGTACCCCGTCACCCAGGCCTGGCTCTGCCCCTGTGCCCGCCCTGTGGGAGTTTGGGGTCAGGGCCGGGCAGGTGAGGGGGCTGCTTTCCCTAGAGAATCAGCCCATGAGCTGGCCGAGCTGGAAGCACCAACAGCCTGGGCCCTGGCAGGTCCTCCATGGCCCCCCCCCCCCCCGCTCCCCCGCCCACGGCGACACCAGAGGCAGCAGCTGCTGGCCTGGCTGCCCGTGGCTCCCGGCCTCCTCGGCCTTCGGAAACAGCCCTGGCCTCATCTCCCCCATCAGCCGCCACTGCCTGAGGCTCCGGTCCTGCTGAGACAGGCCAGGGGCCGCTGCCTGAGGTTCGGATGCAGGGTCTGGGTCCCCGCCCCAGAATGCCTGCCCCTAGGCCCCGTCCCAGTCCAGGCCCAGCCCCCAGGGGAGGAGGCTGCAGTGGACAGAACGGTTCCCAGCACAAGCCCCCCCGCCCCGCAACACAGCCCCGGGTGAGGCACGTTCCGGCCTCTGGGCGCTCGGTGGCCCCAGCTCCCTGCGAGCCCAGCTGCCCCGGGCGAGCAGAGCCTCGTCTCGGAACGACCTTGCCCGGCAGCCACACTACCCAGGTCTGCAGGCCAAGCAGCCGGCCCGGGTCACGTGGCAGAGCCAAGGCCGCCAGGGCCAGGGCCGGGTCACCAGGGGCCCTCCTCACTCGGCCTGAGGCCCGCAGGGCCCACCCCCATGTCACCCCGGGGGCAGGTTCCAGCCTGCTGCTGAGAGAAGCTTCCGGAATGGGAGCCGGTTATTGCTCGGTTACTGCTGATCATCAGCACCTGGGAACAGACTTCGAGGCGAAGACTCGCTGAACCGCTTTGAAGGCAAAGCCCCGCGGCCGTCTGACCACATGGCTCCCGAGCCGCGTGTCCGCAGCGATCTGGGCGGCGTCTCCGGGACCAGGCGGGACGCAGGGGGCGCTGCAGCTCCGCTCGGGACCCCCTGCCTGGGAGGCGAGGCCGAGGCTTCCACCCTCCCTGGCACCCTAGCACCTTGGACTCCTGGGCCGGGGGCTGGGGAGGAGGGAGGGGGCGGGGGGGGGCTCTCGGCTCAGGGAAAGGGCCACGTCTCCCCCCCACCCACCCAGGGCAGCTCGCCCCCCACTCAGCCCAGGACGACAGCCGGAGCTGGGAGGGGAGGGCCCAGGCCTCCAGGTTCCGGTCCGCTGGCTGCCGACGGGCGGGAAGGGAAGGCGGCCAAGGCCATTTGCTCGCTGTCGGCAGAAGGAGCTCAGGGCCTGTGTGTTCTCCAAGCGCCTGAGCTGGAGGAGGGGCCTCGGGGTTCGCTGGCCCCTGTTCCTAGGAGCCCCCCCCCCCCCCAGCTCCCTGTGCCCCCAGGCGGCCCGGCCGGCCAGGCTCTGGCCTCCGCACCCACCGCATCTCCCTCCCCCCGCGTCCTGCTCACAGGCCTCCTGCCTGCCCGGCCTCCCCGCCCTCGGGACTTGGCCGCCTCCATCTTCAGGAAACCTGGCTGCCCTCCCTGCCGGCCCGGCCCCGCCCCCACTGTCCACGTTTCCAGAATAACGACGAGGGGACCAGCTGAGCGTGGCTGCGAGACTTCTCTCCGGGCCGCCCGCCGTTTCTCCGTGTCCGCCGGTGCCCCTGCCTGTCTCACTTCCCCAAACAGGTCTCACCTCCGTGAGGAAAGGCGGCCGGTGTTCCATTCCCCCCTCCCCCCCGGGGGGTTCTTCACGCCAGCTGAGCGCAGCGCGGACGCTGCACACCGGTCCGGGCGCCAGGAATTCCAACCCCATCCTCCTAACAGAGTCAAACACAGGCCCCAAGAAGGATGCTCTGTCCGATGTTTGACCTCAAGGCTTAGATCACTGCCCCGTGAGGGGCTGAAAACCATCAATTCGATGCACCGTTCGCCCGATCTGCCACCATCCACTGCTTAGTGAGGGGCGGGGGGGTGGGTGAGGCAGACCCGCTCTGCAGGGTGTGTCCCCTGCACCCCGCCCACCGCCCGGGTTTCCAGGTAGAGGGGTATCAGCCCAGGCCTCCTCCTGCAGCTCTGGGAGGCCTGGCAGAGGGAGGGGGCCTGGCAGAGGGAAGGGACCGGGAGAGTGAGAGAGGCAGCTCCCAGGTCAAAAGCGCCTCAGGACGGGCAGGGGATGTGCAGGAATGAAAGGCCCGCAGGCCCCTCCCTGCTCTCAGGAGGAGAACGAGGCCCTGGGGGAACGGAGACAGCAAGGAGCACCAAATGCAATAAGTCGGAGCAGGCAGCTTGTGACGGGAAATGAGAGGAGGCAGGATCGAGTCATCAGCAGAGAACCCGCGGCTGCTCTAATGAGTCGGAGCTCACTTATCCGTTTGCTGCGCACAGCTTTGCTCAGCAGAAGCAAACGGGCGCCCGGGGAGGCTGGACGGGGCCAGAGGGCGGGGTGTAAGGGGGGCAGACACAACGATCTGGCCTGTGACCACACAGTTCCCCACCAAAACCACAGCCGGCAGCAGGAGCCACGCGGCCTCCATTCGAAAGTCCCGGGTAAGACCCCAGGGCCGGCCTGGCCATGGACAGGGGTCAGGATGTGTCTCGGAGCTCCGCACGCTTATGCGCGTGGACGCTCTTGTCCCAACGAAGCCACGCAAAACTGCTGAAATTCATGAGTCATTTGCTTCAAATGCTGTATCTTTAAATCAAGGACGGATTCACTGCCCTGGCAGCAAACACCAGCACATTAATTGGAAGGGGCTCAGCATTTCCACCGCCCCTCTCTCCCTCCCAGCCCAATCCTGTCCCTCGAAACATGCATCATCATCACGAGACCTGCTCCCAGGTTGTTCCACTGTCTAGGTCAGGTGACCACTGGGGCGAGAGGAGAGGGCACCAGCTGTCCCTCATGCTGACGGAGGGACGCAACCCAAGGACACGGAGGCCCCCTGGTGACAAGGACAAAGCAACTCGGACATCATCCTTGGGAGCTCATGAGTGAGTCCCAGTGCCAGAAGCACCAGGCAGGACTGAGGTCACAGCTGAGCCCGGCCCCCTCGAGCTGCTGGCGTCGCCAATACGAGCTTGATCCTGAATGGAGCCATCCCTGCGTGACAATGGAGACCTCGGAGCTCCACCGTCCCTCCTGGGTGGCACCCTCCCCCCCAGCTGAGAGCAGGGGCAGCTGAGGAACGTGCCAGGTGGGTCTGAGCAGGTAGGAGAGTCTGCGGCCCAGGCACCAGCAGGCAGAGTCTCAGACGCCAGGGCCTGGCAGGCATCCTGGGCACTGGCTGTCGCCGAGCACCAGGCCCGGAGACCCCGCAGTGGGCGTCGGCAGTAATGGCAGTCAGCTGGCTGCCCTTCCCCGCAGCGCCCTTTACGAGCTGTGAGATTAAAGCCCAGGAAATGACTTTCTATTTTCCTCCCAGGAGACTTGGTGATTACAGACTCAGAACATGGCCAGCAAGAGAGCAGTCACAGGAGGAGGGCGCCGCGCTCTGGGAGTCCTCCTCTCTCCACCTCCAGTGAACTAACCCACCTGGCACTCACCCTCCGCCAGCACCAGGGGGGGCTGGGGCTCAGTGCCCGGAGGGCTGCGCGGGGTGATTTTCCATCCCAGCGGCTCCTTCTAGAGCATGGGTGCCTCTGCATGAGGCACAAGGTCAGGGGTGAGGACATGGAACCTCACCAATGACCTCCTCGGATGACTCCACACAAAGCCGCAAATCCTCACAAGGATACTAAATGTCATTATCATCACTGTCATCACCACCTCCATCATCATCACCACCACCATCATCACAACCATAATTATCATTGCCTTCATCACCATCATCATCTCCATCATCATCACCATCGCCATCACCATCATCACCATCATCATCACCATCTCACCATCATGACCACCTCCATCATCATAATCACCACCATCATCACAATCATAATTATTATCATTGCCTTCATCACCATCAGCATTTCCATCACCATCACCATCACCACCATCACCATCTCTATCTCCATCACCTTCATAACCACCATCACCATCACCATGATCATAATTACTATCATCACCATCATCATCACCATCTCCATCACCAACATCACCATCATCACTGTCACCATCTCTATCTCCATCACCCCATCACCATGATCATAATTACTATCATCACCATCATCACCACCATCACCATAATAATATCCATCATCATCATACTACCATTGCCATCACCATCATCACTTGCACCACCATCACCACCATCGTCATCATCATCATCATAGTAACAGCAGCAAACATGTACCCAGCAGCTACGATGTGCCACACACTGAGCACCTGGCATGTCTATCTCACTTAATCTTTACAACATTATGAGATGCCTCATTCTGTAACCTCCACGGAGGCACAGAGAGGACAAGCGAGCTGCCCAGGTTCACACAGCTCATACGGGATGACGTCAGGAATGTGAAGGCAGGCAGTGACACTTGTAACCACTCCACCCAAACTGGGAGAAATTCCCAAGCATTTCACCTACGGGGGGATCGTGTGTGTGGGGGGGGGAGCGAGGGGGTTGGCTCTGACGATCCCAATCAGTACCCCATGTAATGTTAGCTCCTGAGAAATGGCAGAGCGCCCCAAATCCACAGCCCCTGCCCTTGCTACGCCCACCAACGCCTGTGGTACGGACAGACAGGATAATGTAGCATGCTCCTTCTGAACATTTCTCTACAGAAGCCAAAATAAAATGTATAGCTCCCCAGCTCTGATTCCACGCAGCCCTCCTTGAACAGAAGAACTGCCCTCACGAGTTCTATCGCTTCCTGAAACCCGCACTCCAGCCTTCAGGGTGCCCCTGGCAGTGAGCGAGCACAGATGGGTGTGCTGGGATGACAAGACACCCACGTCCCTGGCAGCCTGTTTCCCTTGGCACCTGCACCTCTC
The DNA here is from genome assembly GCF_964212035.1 of Myotis nattereri. NCBI lineage: Eukaryota > Metazoa > Chordata > Mammalia > Chiroptera > Vespertilionidae > Myotis > Myotis nattereri. The sequence continues at coordinate 214,239,208 of NC_138077.1, read as the reverse complement.
CTCTTGGAGCCACTCGCGCTGGGTATAAAAACAGCTGGCGTGTACGGAGGTCCTCAGGTGCCAGGCGCAACGTCTTGTATTTGTTCATTCACCGAATCCTCGCGGCAGCCACTCAGGAGAGGCGGTGACGGAACTGTGCTGACGAAGACCAGGAAGCCAAGAGAGACGAGCACCTTCGTGTCACACGGCCACACGCAGCAGAGCCCAGATTCACACGGGGCCACTGACCCCCACGCACACCGACCCCGAGTCCCCCCGGCCACTTTCAATTCCGTCCCAGATGCGGGAGCCGCAGTCACGCTCGGGAAAGAGTGAGGAGCCGGGTCTACATGTGACGGTGGCTGAGACAACCGGGGTTCCGGGGATGCCTGCTTGGGGTCTCAGTGTCCCCGGGGACTGTGTCACTCATGTAGGACCAGCTGGCCTGGGCGGTCCCCCGGTTAGAGGCACCGTCTCCGCGCTTCCCGCCTCTCCTCGCCTCGGCCTGGAAGCGAGGGCCGCTGGCTGTCCCTGCCCAGCCTCCGCGTCCCTTCCCAGAATTACCGTCGCTCTGCATCGCACACGCGTATTTACCCCCTTTCAATCTGTTTTGCTAAACAAATTAATTCCGCACCAGATTCCACGAGGAGGAACCACACATCTCTTCCAAGATCACATCTGCCGAGTTGGAGCAGCGACATCCCATGTCCTGGGAACTGATTCGCGCTTCCTTTAGTCACCACAGACGTAATGGGGGGTAAAGGGGGGCTGGGGTTTCCATCCGCGTCTACACAGTCAGGGCCCTGGGCCGCGGAGTGACAGGAACCGAGGCGGCAGCCCTCACTTCATCACCATGACGGTGTGTGAGGCGCCTGGCACAGAGAGGACGGACCGCAGGCCCTGGGCCCTGCACTTGACCCCTGTCCTCGTGTCTGCATCCCGGCTGGCTGGCACAGAGAGGCGGACGGACGGACAGGGCGGGGGTGGGGGCCAGCTGTGCCCGGCCCTGCAGGCGCGTTCCCGTGAGGCACCCAAGCTCCCGGCCCTGCCCTCGCCCCAGAGGGAGCAGCTTCCACGGTCATCGTGTGTCGCTCTCGAGGGGAGAGAGTGGAGCGGGAAACCACAGCTCCCTTGTCCGGGGAAGGGCGAAAGCAGGCCACGGAACAAAAGCCACGCACCCCACATAGCCCGTCCAGCTGCTAGCCACGGCCGGCCTGCCAGCCGGGACAGTGACGAGGGCAGGGGTCAAGTGCAGGGGACGCCGGCCAGGTCTGCCGACGGACCCCGGGGAGCAACCCCTCCCCTCCTGGGTTCTAAAAGGACCCGCCAGGGCCCCAGGAGCCCCCAAACCTTAGGACGTGCAGAGCAAGCCGAGTGTGGAGGAGGCTGCTGCCCCCCCGCTCTGAGCTCATGCCATGGACACGGCACCCCCCTTTCCCTAAGTCAGCAAGCGCGGCTGCTTGTCGTATGCACAGGCCCCACCTATGCACGTGAGTCATGGAGGGGCCTGGGCAAGGGAAGCTGGAGGCAGCTGGGACAGAGGTCCCCTACTCTGCTGTCCTTGCAGCCATGCGGTGGGGACACGCGGGTGGCCACAGGGGGAGGGACGGGCCTGGGCGTGTGAGACCTCTAGCCCTCCTCCTCGGAACCCATCGGAGGACGCGGTGCAGGCAGAGCAGGAGGAGGAAACCTCGCTGCAGGAGGCACTCCCAGCCCAGCACCCAGCACCAGGGGCCGAGGACCGGACCCCCCAACTGCGCCCACTGGAGCAGCCCCAGCTGCACCCGCCCACGGGGGGGCCCTTCCTTCCCCTGCCGGGGCTCCCCTTCGTCTAAAGTGAGCCCTCATCCGGGCCCATCGGGCAGCGGCCACCCGCAGAGCCACGCCCTGGAGGTATCTGAAGGCGCCCCTGGCCACTCGCTGCACCGGATGTGCCCACACCCTGCTCCCGAGTGGCCCCCCGAGAGGACACGCCACCATGCTGGACCGTGCAGCTCCGGTCCGGGGGAGGGGGAGCCGGCAGCCCCTCCCTCAGCACAGCGGCCCAGCACCCACTCCAGGCCGTTCCCTCCGCCTATACTTGCCGCGCGTTCACCGGCACAGCGCTCTCTCCCAGGCGCCCCGCACCGCTCCTGGCCCCGTGCCTTCGCTTTAGGTTCTGCCACACACAGTCCCACCCAGAAGCATCGCCCGGGCCAGCTCAGCACCCCCCTGCCAGCCATGCCCCCAGAAAACCCCTCACCCCGTGCGAACCCCAACCAGAAAAGCGGGGGCATACCTGAGGTCTCCCCCAGAATCCGCGGGGGCTTGGTGTCTTTGCCGCTGTCTCTGCTGGGACTGGTGGAAGGCTCCGTGGTGCTGAGCCCGGCCGGGACCCTGTTCCTGGGGTCCAGGGGCGTGGTGACCCCCCTGGTCTGCAGCGTCAGGGCGGTGGCCGTGGTGGCCGTGGCGGCGGTGGTGGCCACGGCCACGGTGGTCTTCCGCGTCTGGAAGTAGGAGACGGTGGTGGGGCCGTCGGGAATCGTGTTGGCCGCCAGGGCCTCCTCCTCCCCCGTGGGCCCCCACGCGATGAACTCGGCCTCCGTGGTGGGCCTGCTGCCGCGGAGGTGCAGGTCGAAGCTGTTGAACGCGGCGGGCAGCTGCCTCCGGCCCCTCCTCAGCAGGGCCTGCTGGTCCGTGGGGGCCCCGCTGCCCACGGGGGGCGACGCCGAGGAGGGCGCGGGGCCCAGGGAGGGGCTGGGTTTGGCAGCGGTGGGGGTCTTGGCGAGCCCCCCTTTGGGCCCCAGGGCGGCCACCTGGTCCCGGGGTCTGTGCGCCCGTTTGGCGCGGGGACTCGGCATCTGCCCGTGACTGCGCTCCACGCGGGCGGGGCGGGGGCTCCACACGGGCGCGGGGGTCCGGGCCGGCTGTCCACTCTTAAAACTCCACAGGCGGGGCGGCCGGGGCGAGGGCCGGGGCAGCAGCCGGAACTCAGGGCCGGGGCCCAGCGCCTCGCAGGCGGGCAGGTCCATGGCGAGCTGAAACATGGCGATCAGGATCCAGGCATGGCTCCCCAGCGCGCAGCCCGGCCAGCGGAGGGACATGGAACTGCGTGGGAGAGAGAGGGAAGGTCAGTGCGGTGGCTCTGCGAGGCCTCTCCTCCCCCCCCCCCCCACCCCCCACGGACGCTCATCCTCACTTCACAGGGGAAGCCGAACCTGCACCGGTCATGTCAGAGGCCTATCTGTTCATCGTGGTTTAAAAGAACAGTCGTCACCCTCCCACCCCCACCCCCCCTCCCCCGTGTTCCTAAGGGCTGCTTCCCGGCCTGCAGGACCCTCACATCTCTCCAAGGAGCCACATGGCACAGAGCAGGGCGACAGCCACCGCCCGCTGCCCGGGGGAAACCGAGCCCCGAGCCCCGAGCCCTGAGCCCCTGCTGTCCACCGACAAGCAGACCTTGAAAACCCCCTTTGCCAACAACGCCCAGAACAGAACAGAACAGAACAGACGGGAGCGAGGACATGAGGCGAGGGCGTGGCAGGGCCGGCAGGCGACACGGTCTCTGGGTCACAGAGGTCACCCCCCAGGCGGCGGCCCTCAGCGTGCAGCCACCTCCGCCGAGGTCCGGAGGGGCCGGCGTCCACTCAGAGCGGCAGGCCCGGCGGACGCCACGGGGGCTGAAGGCCAGGCGTGTCCCGAGCCCAGCCCCGCCACGTGCTCCCTGCTCGCCCACCACCGCCCTCCTCGTGTTTCCGTGGAATGTGCACGTGTTACAGCCGCCATGGCCTCCGCGTCTCGCTGGGAACCCTTCTGATCGGGCCCCTCTGGGGTTCGCTCGGGCACACGCCACCTGCCGGGGCCCCACGGACAGTGTGCGGACGCCAGCTCTGCCCAGCGCCCCCTGTGGGCATCGGCGCTTCCCACTCCCCTCCGGGCAGGTGCCCTGGAAACCTATTCGCCCCCCAGCCCCTGGAGGTGGGAGGCAGGGCACAGCCTGGCGGGTGGGGGCCCCTCCCAGGGTGACGTGAGCTCCCAGGTGCGCTCATGGGGTGTCACGTGGAACCCAGAGCTGGGGACAGCCACGCGGAAAGGTGTGGGGTCCGGCCCACGCGCCCTCTCCCACCAGCTTAGGTAACAGGCACCATTGAAAGTGAGCGCTTGACAGGATCCCGGTCTGTGACGGCTGCGGGCGGGGCGGTGGGGGCGGCGGGGACAGCGGGGGGCCGGGGGGGGGGGTGCTCCGTGCGAGGAGCCGGCCGAAAGCTGCTCAGAACCGGCACAGAAACAGCTGGCCTTTCTGAGGGCGGCATGGCTTTCACAGGAAATAAACCAGGAAGTGAGTGTGCGTCACCGTGTGAGCGTGCGCACAGGGGTGTCTCAGACTGCGTGGGGCGTGAGTGTGCGAGGCGGGTGGATGTGTGTGTGTGTGTGTGTGTGTGTGTGTGACTCTCAGCATGAGACTGAGTGTAAAAGCGGGTGAGGGTGTACCTGTGTGTGTGTGCACCTGTGTGTGAGTTGGTGTGTGTGCACCTGTGAGTCAGTACATGTGTGTATCAGTGAGTGTGTGTGTGTGTGGGGGGGGTGGTGTTTGTGTGACTCTGTGTGTTGCCGTGTATCCCTGTGTGAGTGTGGCCAGGTGTGTTTCCCCTCCTCGCGCCACACTGCCCCCCGCGGGGCTGCCCCTCCTCGTCTCCCCGATGCCTGGGCAGGTGCGGCTCCGGCGGTCCAGGACGGGCCGAGGAAGGACCGGCACTCAGGAGCGCCCACTGCCAAGAGGGGCTGATCCCCGACTATGAGGCCCAGTGTCCCCATCTGCCGCTGCCATTAGGAGCTGCTCGTTATGCTAATGGCTCCCCACCCAGCTCCGCCTGTGCAGTGCCCCCACAGCCCGCCCAGCTCGGCGCAGGGGTGCCCCACCCTGCACACGGGAATTCAGGTCAGCGTGCAACTCCCCGTCACACCCAGGCGGCTCCTGTGGCCGCAGGTGACCGTGAAGATGAATGGCCGAGGCCTCTGGTTCTCCCGGGAGCTGCTCACTCGGACCCAAGTCCGGCCTCAGAGGGACAAGATGCTGCTTCAAGCAGTGGGTGCCTCGGCCCAGCGGGCACCACTGGCAACCGTCAGGCACCCCCGGGCCTCGCAGACCTCGCAGACCTCATCAGTCCTCCCAGAACCACCAGCAACACTGGGTACCAGCCAGCCTCGCCAGGCCCCACCAGGCACCGTCTGGCCTCGCCAGGCCCCACCAGGCACCGTCTGGCCTCGCCAGGCCCCACCAGGCCCCATCGGCTGACTAAGTGCTTGGAGAACTATCGCCAGGAAATTGAACAGCAGCCCCTGGCCTGGGCCTGCCTGCCCCGCATAACTTCACACAGGGGGTGTTCCTGTCGCTTTTCGCCAATCATGAGCTGTAATTGGTTACCATGGAAACCCCTCATTTCCAGGCCACCGGCTGCTACGCAGAAAAGCCAACCCATTGCCAGGGCGGGGAGCTGGTGTGCCTCCTCCGAGTCCAGGTCCGTCCTCCCTAAAGGGGGGTTCGCTCACCTGGTATGTGAGGCGGCCGGGCGAGCAGGGCGGGGTGCCTTCAGGGTGATACCTTGCTCTGGAATTACCCGGGGGACGGTTGCACCACCTTGTGAGCACACTAAACCCGCGACCGGCACACGCTTAAAAGGCGAAGTTTAGGGCGAGCCAGCGATGGCTCAGGAAGCGGGCTGTGCAGAAGTTGTGGAGAGACCGGCCGGGGCTCTGGGAAGGCGCCCAGGCCGGAGCCGGAGCCGGAGCCGGAGCCGGGCCTCGGAGCTGCAGGCACCGGCAGGAGCACGCCCCGAGCCTCAGATCCGTCCCGTGGCCCTCGAGGGCCCTGTGGCTGCTGAGCTCCCCGCGCCCAGCCCGCCCTGAGAGGAAGGGCCTGTGTGGGCCCCCCCAACCCCCCACCACCCTCCCTCTCGGCTCCACAGGGTCCCAGCACAGACTCTCTGGAAGCCCACGCTGCCGCCCCACCTGACTGCCTCCCGGGGGAGCGCACTGCTCCGCCCCCTCGCTCAGGGCTGCAGCTTTCTGGCTTCTCCCCCTTGGAACTGTTACTGAACTCTTTTCCCCCAAGAAGAGTTTAATGAGATTCAGTGGCTGTGATTCAGTTTGATCCCTTCTGTCTCTCTTCTCCACAAAAGAAAGGCGCTGTCGGAGACAGGCACCTCTTCCCCCTCAGGTGGCGCTTGCCCCCGGGCTGGGGGGCTGGGGAGCTGGGGGGTTGGGGGGCTGGGGGGCAGTTGCCCTGGGAACCATCTGCGGGGCCGGGAGCACTGTTTCCTCTTCCCTTTAAACCTGGGACCCCGTGCTTCCCGGTGCTGCTGGCAGGAGGGCCTGAGCGCCCCAGGCCTCAGGGGTCTCCGCAGGGACCTGCGGGAGCCGGGAGGGAAGCAGCGTGGACCCCGCTCACACTCAGAGCTCCTTCTAGAACCAATGGCTTCCGCTCTTTGCAGACAGGAGACCCAGGGCTTTCTGAGAACAGACCCCGGGCCCCAGGCTATGCCGAGGGCAGTGATGGCTTTGTCAGCCCAGACCTCTGGGTGGGGTGAAACTCCAGGCGGGGGACCCCTGGCCGGTGTGACTCAGTGGATAGAGCGTCGACCTGCGGACTGAAGGGTCCTGGGTTCAGTTCCGGTCAAGGGCATATGCCCAGGTTGTGGGCTCACTCCCCAGTAGGAGGCAGCCAATTAATGATTCTCTCTCATCATTGATGCCTTTCTCTCTCTCCCTCTCCCTTCCTCTCTGAAATCAATAAAAATATATTTTAAAAAACCAAAACTCCAGAGGGCTTCCCCCCCCCCCCGATCCTGTCCCCCTCTGGATCCAGCACACACTCCATTAGGGGGGACACTGATCTCGGGTGGGGGGGAGGGACGTTGGGGTTCCTGGTGCGGTAAAGGCCCCGACACCCCTAGATCCGCCGGGTTCCACGCTGCTCCAGGTTCTCTGGCACTACCGTCCTGGGGAGGACCATCCTGGGGGAGGACTGCCCTGGGGGAGGACCATCCTGGGGAGGACCGTCCTGGGGGAGGACCGTCCTGGGGGAGGACCGTCCTGGGGGAGGACCGTCCTGGGGAGGACCGTCCTGGGGGAGGGTGCGGTCCCCAAGGCCAGCAGGCACCCTGTGATCCTCTCACCCTCAGGGCCCATCTCCTCTCCCCGGGAGCTCCGAGCCGTGTCTGCAGAGCTCGAGGCACGCAGACGCTTGCAGGCTTCTCGGGGCTGGGAGGCGGCTGAAGGATGGCAACGCGCTCGCTGGCGTCTGGTTGCCCGGGCAACGTGCCTGAGCATTCCGGAGGAGCGAGGCAGCGAGGAGTGGAGGGTGGGTAGCCCTGTGGGCAGGAATGTTCTCTCCCTGGGAGTGGGGCGTCGGCCCAGCTTCTGTGTGTCTGGCACTGAGCACCTGCTGCGCCCGGGTCTCCGTGCCGCCTGCAGGCCATCCGGGACCCGCCAGGTGTCCTCGGCCAGCGACTGCCCCTCCTCCATCATGTCTGTGCCCTCCTGGGCAGTGCCCAAGACGTGACCAGCAGCTGCCCCACAGCTGGGCGGCCTCCCCGGGTCAACCCACTGCCCTGCCAGGTACCCTGCTTCCTCTGCAGGTGGGGACGAAAGTCTGAGACGGGCCCCCGGCCCGAGCTGGCCCATCGGGGTCCAGCCTGTCTTTCTCCACGACCCTCCAGGCCAGGGGTGGGGAACGTCCGGCCCACGGGCTGTATAGGGACCGAGAAGTCATTTGGTCTGGTCCTGCCAAGGCATTGGGGGTGAGTTAATTGTTTGACCAAATACAGCAGGCTACTTTTTAAATTGGTAAGTTGTGTGGCTCTTGAATGATGTTCTAAATATCCAAATGGCCCACGGCAGAAAAAGGGTTCCCCACCTGGCTCTAGGCCAAGGAGCCGGCTGGCAGAGCCGGGCGCTCACGGGGCTGGGCGAGGCTCCTGCGTCGGTGACCTCCCCCGATCAGTGTCACCCAGAGCCAGGACAGGACGCCCAGGAGGGCCTGGGAGGGTCTGGGGGGACCTGGGAGGGCCTGGGAGGACCTGGGGGGCCTGGGAGGGCCTGGGGGGACCTGGGGGGGCCTGGGAGGGCCTGGGGGGACCTGGGGGGGCCTGGGGGGACCTGGGAGGGCCTGGGGGGAACTGGGGGGGTCTGGGAGGGCCTGGGGGGCCTGGGGGGACCTGGGGGGGCCTGGGAGGGCCAAGGCACCCTGCACCCCCTGCAGAGCTTCTCACCGTCCTCAGTGAGAACCCACCGGCGGCGGAGAGGGTGGTGACAGCGCTGAGATGCAGGCCCCTCCGCAGACCCACTACGCGCACCTCTGGGACCCGCCCGCACCAGCAATGACAGCGGAGCTCCTGGTGTCCAGGGTGGAGAGCCGGGTGCAGGGCCTGTTCCTCTCTCAGACCTGGTTGAATCCCACTTTATGTTCGTTTTTTTTTAAATGTTTTTACTGATTTCAGAGAGGGAGAGAGAGAGAGAAACATCAGTGATGGGAGAGAATCATGGATCGGCTGCCTCCTGCACGCCCACACTGGGGATCGAGCCCACAACCTGGGTATGTGCCCTGACCAGAAATCAAACCGTGACCTCCTGGTTCATAGGTCAAAGCTCAACCACTGAGCCACGCCGGCTGGGCTTTTACATTCATTTTTAAGCAGAGAGAAAGAATGGGGGTGCAGGCAGGCCTGGTGCGGGGGGGGGGTGACTCTTCAGAGCAGGGGGCCTGGGCAGAGCACAGCACACACTAGCCCAGGCGCCACGGTCCCAGCTCCTTCCAGCCTCGGCTGCACCGGCCACGGTTGCCAGGCGGGAAGATGCCCACGGGGAAGTTCTTAGCAACCACGTGGAAAGGCAGGAGCTGCTGCAGACGCACACATGACAGGAACGAGCCTGGTGAGGAAGCACTGAGTGGGCATGCGCACACTGCCCACCCAGATGGAGCCCCGGACACGGCACCCACGCGGCTGGAGCCCCAGACACGGCACCCACGCGGATGGAGCCCCGGACACGGCACCCACGCGGCTGGAGCCCCGGACACGGCACCCACGCGGCTGGAGCCCCGGACACGGCACCCACGCGGCTGGAGCCCCAGACACAGCACCCACGCGGCTGGAACCCCGGACACGGCACCCACGCGGATGGAACCCCGGACACGGCACCCAGGCGGCTGGAACCCCGGACACCGCACCCACGCGGATGGAACCCCGGACACGGCACGCACGCGGGTGGAGCCCCGGACACCGCACCCACGCGGGTGGAGCCCCGGACACTGCACCCACGCGGCTGGAGCACCAGACACGGCACCCATGTGGCTGGAACCCCGGACACGGCACCCACGCGGCTGGAACCCCGGACACGGCACCCACGCGATGGAGCCCCGTACACGGCACCCACGCGATGGAGCGATGCTCCCGGCAGGCGTGGCTCAGCACTCCACGCTCTCACGCTGTCCGCACGGTCACCCTCCGAGAGGGGCGGCTGGTACCCGTGCCTCACAGAGAAAGAAAAGCACAGAATAGGGGCTGCGCTCCTTTCTGGAAAGAGGCCTCCGAGCAGCCCTGTGCTGGCGGAGCAGACACCCGCCACGGGAGAAGCTGGAGCCAGAGGGCCACCCCCCCCCAGGCCCGGGTGCACGCTGTCCCCACGTGAGAAACGTGCGCTCCTCCTCCAGAACATTCTGGGCGCCTCGGACTCGCCCGCCCCTCCCGGGGAGACGCGGCTCCTGGCGGATGGCCTGGTCCCTGAAGAGTGGGCTTGGAGCGTGCCTGTCGCCGTCCCGAGCGCCCGCTGCCGTCCCTGTGTGTTCGCGGAAACGTCTATTTTGGTTTGTTGCTGTTGTGATGTTGGTATTTATGAAACGCGGGCGCGTGCCAGGCGAGGGGGTGGAGGAGAGAGCGCGGCCGGGCTGCCTCGCAGAATGACAAGCAGCTGCACGGGCTCCGAGGGCAGAGACGGGGGATGCGTCCGCGGGGGAGGCAGGCAGGCGGGAGGAAGGGGAGGTGGGTGAGGGGGCTCTGGGTCAGATCGCTAGCTCACCCTCGGGATGGCCTGTCACCCTCGGGATGGCCTGGCCGGTCCCGCGTCCCCTGGGCACCGGCTCCTGCGGCGGTCACGTGCCCGCCTTGTGCAGGAGACGGACAGGGGCGATGCCGGCGGAGCGCACGGAGGGCCCAGCCAGCTGTTCGGGTGCAGAGGAGGCCTGGACTCCCCCGGGGATGACCACAGAGCCTCTGTGCGTCCAGCCACCGAGAGGGGGACTCAGCCACAGGACCCCCAGGGCGCCGGCTAAGGGCTCCCGCCCGCCCTGCTGGAGCCGCTGTCTCTGGCCTCCAGAACCCCGGACCATCCCCCAGGAAAAGCGGGGGTGCCGAGTTCCTTCCGGGGGGTGAATGCTCGGAGGGGCTCAGCGTGGCCCTCACGCATCAGAAGGTAAACTGAGGCAGGGCACATCAGTAGTTTAAGAGCTGAGAGTGGGCGTGACTAAGGAGGAGAACTTGCAGCCGGACCTGGAGAGGTTCGGAGCCTGGGGGAGGCCCTGGGGGAGGGCTGGGAGGGAGGACTGGGGGCCACACACAGACAAGGACATCCGGCCACAGGGGGAGGGGTCCCGGCAGCAGCCAGCCGGGCATGAGGAGGGAGGGGACCTTGAGGGTCCTTCTGAGTCTGTGATGCACAGACCCCCGGTAGCATTAAGGAGGGTGGGGAGGGCCCGGCCTAGCTCAGTGAGGACCCAGCCCACCCAAGGGGCTTTGGGGAGCCCAGAGGTCCTCAAACAGCCCCTCCACTCCCTGCCGGACACACGCCCCTGCCCCAGGTCCTTTACACCTGAGCATCGCTGAGGCCGGATGGAGAGGGGCCCGCAGGGGACTCATGACTCCCCCCGCGGCCCTCAGGGAGCGACAGGCTGAGACTCAGCACGGCGGGCAGAGGGCAGGGGCGCGGGGGCTCCTCCGGGGCCCCACCGACATCCACGGTGGGAAAGAGGGCGGTGACTGGGAAACAAGCTGGAATTGCCAGGCGACCATGAATCCATCCTGCAAACCCTGCCGCGAAGGTCAAGTCCCATCTCACCTCCAGCGACAGGACGTTCAGTGCTCCCAACAGGAGAGGAGGTGGCGCCAGGTCTGCCCTCCCCGAGCCGACACCCACCCTGGTCTCCGGGGAAAGAGACCCAGACTCATGGCCCCTCCGGGGGGAGGCCTGGGGACGCTGCCCCGGGAAAGGGCCAGGGAGTGACTGGCTCACTGGAGCCGCACGCTGGCCGCCAGGACAGTCAGGCACTGAGCGCGCCCCGGGCAGCTCCCTCTGGGCCCTCGTGTGGCGCTTGCACCCCATCCATGGCCTCCGAGAGAGGCCACCCCACTCCCCACGCGACCTACAAGCGCTGACGTTCACAGGTGGCCGTGCACTTGCGCAGTCACAGCTGGTGGGCGGTGCTGCGGGGCCTGGCGCCTCCCCGGGGCCTGGGTGCAGGGAGGTGGGGGCCCAGCTCCCTCCACGGGGTCAGAGGGGCTGGGGATTCCGCCTCATGCGACACTCCTGCCCTCACCGCCATCAGGGTTCCCAGCCTCTGAGCAAGAGGTGGCGGCGACTCACCGCCTCGAACGCGCGCCGAGCGAACGCGGCGCCGTGAGCGGTCGGCCAGGAAGGCCTCCGTGTGAACACGTGGCTTCCCGCGGCCTCAGCCTGCGCGGGATCAGAACTGACCTGCTCCTGAGCGGCTCTACCGCCCCACATCACACCCACAGGCTCACACGGACACGCACAGACATACGTGGGCACAAGGACACAGGCACAGATGCGCGTGGGCACACAGGGGCACATACAGGCGCACATACCCACAACATATGCACACATGCACACATTTGTACAGGGACACAGACACACACATGAGCACACATGCATGCACATTCACACACATACTTGCACACATGTACAAGAACATGGGGACACATGCATGCACACATACACACACATATGCATGCACGCACTTGCACATGGTGGCCGCCAGGACAAGGACACAGACACAGAGACACACATGAGCACACATGCATGCACACATGGGCACACACATACGTGCACACATGTACAAGAACATAGACACACAGGGACACATACAGGCACGTATACCCCCCCACACACACATACACACACACATATGCACGCACACACTTGCACATGGTGGCCTCTAGGACAAAGACACAGACACAGAGACACACATGAGCACACATGCATGCACACATACTTGCACACATGTACAAGAACATAGACACACAGGGACACATACAGGCACGTATACCCCCCACACACACATACACACACACATATGCACGCACACACTTGCACATGGTGGCCTCTAGGACAAGGACACAGACACAGAGACACACATGAGCACACATGCATGCACACATACTTGCACACATGTACAAGAACATAGACACACAGGGACACATACAGGCACACACACACACACACACACATGCACGCACACACTTGCACATGGTGGCCTCTAGGACAAGGACACAGACACAGAGACACACATGAGCACACATGCATGCACACATACTTGCACACATGTACAAGAACATAGACACACAGGGACACATACAGGCACACACACACACACACACACACATGCACGCACACACTTGCACATGGTGGCCTCTAGGACAAGGACACAGACACAGAGACACACATGCATGCACACATACTTGCACACATGTACAAGAACATAGACACACAGGGACACATACAGGCACACACACACACACACACACACACATATGCACGCACACACTTGCACATGGTGGCCGCTAGGACAAAGACACAGACAGAGACACACATGAGCACACATGCATGCACACATGGGCACCGACAGGCCCGCATACCCAGCACATGCACACACATGCACTTGCAGGGACCTCACTCTCTCCCCAGACTTAGAGACAGAGGGTCACTAGGAGACAGAGGAGCAGCTCAGAGAGGAGCGCCCGGCAGCCACGTGGTGGGCCCCTCCCCACGACTGTCCCCTCTCCTCTACCTATTCCCCTCCCCCCACGTCTGAACGAGGCTCGCTCTCCTCCGGCAAGAATCACTGCTGACGGGACTGGCAGCTCCTGCCCCCTCTGATCCCTGGGTGCCAGCGCCTGTGCGGGCATCCTCCTTGGGGAGGAAAGGCCACTGCAGCCCCGGGAGCTGGGGCTCCTGTCCGCACCGTCACACCCCTAGGAAGCCCTCCTGTCCCTCCTCGGCTGTCCTCCAGCCCCTCCCACACCACCTCCTGGGAGCCCTCCATGACTACCCGTCCCCCACCATCCTCTCCCCCAGGCCCCACAGGGTTTCCTCTGAAGCTCAGAATCCACGCCGCCAGCTCCGCCGTGACATCGTGACCCTGCCTGGCATCCCTCCCCGCGGCCAGTGCGCTTTGCATCCTGGCAGCACCCGGAAAGCCTGCTCCGCACACACTGGCAGAGGAACAGGCCCATGGACCTCCAGGGCTGTGGCGGGGGAGGGGTGGTGCCAACGGAATTGCAGCCTGAGGTGGGCACTTACTCTGCTTAACCGTAATTTAATATTAATTACGCTTTAACACTAATGTTAACTGCGCCCCTTAATTTTTATTTGTATCCAATTACTCCACAACCATTAGCGACTACGATGATGGGTTTGGATCTAGGAATGAGGAGGCAACACCCCGCCCGCTCCAGCCCAGCACACAGCGCAGGCCTGGCTCAGGGTGCGCTCTGCCATCATCCGTGGAGAGAAAGAACGATCAGGGGCTCCCAGGCCACTGGGGAAACGGGCGCCTCCGCCGACCCAGACCCAGGGGCGGGGCAGTCACGGGCTGGGGTGGATTCGGCTCTGCCTGAGAGAGCCTGGAGGGCTGCTGGGAGGAGGTGATGGGGATTGAATGCCGAGGAGAAGTTTAGCAGGAGAGGAGCTGGGAAGAGCAGAAGGAATGCTGTGGCTTTATTGGTGGGGCCACTCCAGGAGACCCGACAGCATTCGGGGTGCTGCCAAGGAAGGCAGGCGGTGGGAGCCCCGAGCACGCAGATCCTCTGGGGGTGTTAGGAACCCCAATAGTCACTGAGCACTCCCTCTCACGGGGCCGGCTCTTATTTTTAGGCGCTTCCTCAGTCCCCAGGACCACCCGATGCTGGAGGGTCCCCCCGAATCCCCGTGCCTCCGTTTCCTCACCCGTAGACTGGGGAGAGGTGCATGCAGTGAGAGGGGAGCCGGGTTCAGACCCAGCTCTCGGGCCCCAAAGCCCCCCGTGCACCGCTGCCCTGCTCTTTGGCTTATCGATGTGCCGGGTGAGGGGGGCGTTTGGCGGGCGCCTCCTGCAGGAGGACTTGGGGAAGCGACGTGCATGCAATCCTGGTGACCACTTCTCGCAGGGTCTGTGGGAGGGGGTGCATGGTGCTGTCCCCTGAGCTGCCCTGGGGCCATGGGCACAGGAGGGCCTGGTACCCAGCCCGCTGTGGGCAAAACCCCGCCAGGAGCGCCTCGCCTTGCACTGGGATAAGAGCCGGGGCCTCGGGGTGGGGCCTCGGGGTCTGGCCGCAGAGCGCACTGTCCCCATCATTAGCTCAGAAAGCAGGTGTTTTACGTGTAAATTGCTTGCTTCGTGGTTAATCGGGCCACCCTCCGGCCAGGAAAACGCTGCGACCGCCTTAATCAGCTGAATTCACCCCGGGCGCGCGGTGCTGATTTATGGGTAATTGTCTCCGAAACCTCCCGTAGGAAGGGGGTGCCCTGTGTCTCTCTCTTTACTGTGGACGCCCCGTCCCCGCTCTGTGGTCTCGGATACAGTCCACGGAGAAGGAGCCGATCCCACACCAGAGCCCTGTGCCTGGTCGGCCAGGAGCCCCACAGACAGAGCGGCGGGGAGAGAGGCCCTGGCCTGCCCCCCGGCCTCCAGGACAGCCCCTCAGACCCCCAGGCCTGAGCTCCAGGCGAGTCTGGCACCCCCCCCCCCCCGCCCCCGATCTGTGTGTACTCGCTGGGTGCCCACACTGAGCGGGGCCTCTCACAGCCCCGGCACCCCCAGCCCACCACGGCCTTCGCGCCTCAGCTGCCCCGTCTGTGGAAGGGAAATGACGTTCCTAGGGGCGTCCCCTGAATTCCGCGAGTGGACGGCGTGAGCCCTGTACCTGGATGGCTGCACAGCAAAGGACACAGCTAACTGGGGCCTTCGTTTTTGCCGAATTCTCTGTTCACGTCAATCGCTTGTTTTCAAGTGAGAAGCTACACCGTGGGCGTCTCCACTAAATCTAACCTGTTTGAACGTCGCCCGCTATATTTCAATTTCTCACGCGTTGCATTTCACCTCAGGGCTTCCGTCCGTCTGTCTGTGTCGCTCTGTCTCTGTCCCTCTGTCTCCTTTTCTTTGCCTCCTGCTGTCCCCCACCTTCTCTGTCCGTTTCTCTCCTTCCCTTGAATCCATCTACCGGTTCACAAACATGCATGAGGCCGGCTTCATGCTGGAGCCCTCCAGGCTCAGGGTAAGAACATCGCCAGCCTCCAGGTGAGAAGACGGCAAGTGGATGAAAGTAGGTGCTGGCACATGCCCCCTGAGGCCCCGGGCAGGCTCGCCAGAGAGTGGAGGACTGGCATCTACGCCCAGACTGCAGTGAGCAGCAAAGTGGAAGTCCTGCCGTGGCCAGGCCACCTCCTCCGACCACACACACCCGTGTGGTCATTTTGAATGCACATCCACACTAGCCACAGCTCAGCCAAAACCACGGGCGCGTGCCATCGACCTTGACCTGTCTCCTCACATCCAACTGCATGGGGCTTGCAAGGCTGCACTCCGGCCACCCCTCCGCATGTGCTTACTGGGTGCCCCGTCCAGCAGAGCCCAGCCCCACCACCCACTTTCCATCCTCACCGTCTGCTCCCACATCCTCCAGCCTCAGTATGAAGGTCTCCCTCGGAGCACCCTCCTGTCACCCAGAAAGGCGCCCCCCCCCCAAAAAAAAATGCTCTCCTGGGTGCAGCCCCTCATATGAGGCACTTAGAGCTACAACCACTTCCTCAACTGAGAGCCCCAAGTATCTTCAGTGCCCCACATGGCAGAAGGAAGAAAAGATGGAAGGGAGGAAGGGAAGAAGGAAGGGGGGAGGGAGGGAAGAAGGGAAGGAAGATAAAAGAAAGGAGGGAAGGATGGACGGATGGATGAATGGATGGATGGGTAGATGGATGGATGGATAGCTGTGTGGATGGATGGATGGATGGATGGATGGATGGATGGATGGATGGATGTGTGGATGGATGGATGGATGGGTAGATGAATGGATGGGTAGATGGATGGATGGATAGATGTGTGGATGGATGGGTGGATGGATGGATGGATGGATGGATGGATGGATTGATAGATGGATGGATGTGTGGATGGATGGATGGGTGGGTGGATGGATAGATGGATGGATAGCTGTGTGGATGGATGGATGGATGGATGGATGGATGGATGGATGGATGGAAGGATGGATGGATGGATGGATATGTGGATGGGTGAATGGATGTGTGGATAGATGGGTGGATGGATGTGTGGATAGATGGTAGATGGTAGATGGATGGGTGGATGGGTGGGTGGATGAAGGGATGGGTGGATGGATGGATATGTGGATGGGTGGATGGATGGATGTGTGGATGGATGGATGACTCTTGTGCTTCTCCCTCTGGTGGGACATCCCCTTGAGTTCTCCCCCTGCACTGACCACCCAGATCCGGGGCACCCTTGCCTCTGAAAGTTGACATGTTCATCACATTATTCATCATCTACCAGCTGCGGCCAAGTGGGTATATCCCACACGTGAATGTTCTCTTAAGGAAGCCCTGGAAAGGGGGGGCAGAGGCTCCCACCACAATCCCATCGATCTTTGTCTGTTCCCCGCCTCACCTGGTACCATTAACCCTCGGTGATGGACCCAGAAGGCATCAGGCCTTTTATTTACAATCAACCAGAAAACGGTCACTTTGCAGAAGACAGTTCAGCATGGGAACCCCAGGGGTTCGGGCCCAGTCCAGGGGCTGCCCACCAGCTGCCCCACTCACCGGAGCTCACGCGGGACACGCGTACTGCGGCTGAATCAACAAGCTGAGCCAACGGAAGGCGTGCGGGCACTTCCCTGCTTTGCCGGGCTGGGCTTGAGGGCGCCTCCCTCTGAATATCAGCTGAGATAAGTACGGGAAGTTGCAAAAATGACCCACAGCTTCCCCAAATAAACCCCATGATGCCGCAAGAGCCCACGATGCATTTCATGAGGTTTTCAAGTCCTCGATCCTACGTTCTCACTCTGGTCAGGGTTTTAAAATTTAAGTTGCTTTTCTATGTTTGTTGAATGAATTCTGGAGAGAGAGACAGACTTAGGCACTCGGAAGTGTTAGAGGAGGAAGACGCCAAGATGACGGGTCCATGGGAGGAACCAGGATCCCGGTCTCTGTGGGGGGTTGGCTCACAGTGGACAGGCAGCTGCCCCGTCAGCTCGGCATGCTGGTCCAGCTCCGGGTGCTAACTGGGCTGTCCTGATCCCGCTGCAGAACAGAGACCACCCATAGCTTGGGGGCTGGAACGCTAAAAGCAGGGCTGCTAGGAGTTAGCAAGTCCCCCTGAGGGACCAGAGGAATTGGCGACTTGTGGAAGGCCAAGGGGACAAACAGACCTAGAGCCAGCAGCGGGCCAGGCTGGCGTCCTGGCCACAGCTGGGAAGGGCGGGAAGAACATTCTGGAATGATGGTCTGTGTACGTGAGCATCTACACGGATGTCCCTTTATGATTGGCAGGTGTTGGATGGGCAGGAGAGCGGTGAGGGAGGGAACCCTACTGGGCGCCACGGACAGGAAAGGCTCCGAGGGGGCGGCTCACCTGCTCCCTCAGGGTTGGGAGGGACCAGGGGACTGCGTTTATCATTTCTTTGAGGCGTTGAAGCCGAATAACTCTGTGGGGTGCTCTTTTGGGGGGGGGGACATAGTCTCGGGGCCAAAGGAATTAAGGGAGTTACCCACAGTCTCAGGGAAAAAAGAAAACCTGAACCCAGCCCCAAGGCTCTGCGTGGACGAAGAAGACACATGATCAAGATCAGGAATCTGGACCTTGAAGCCCAACAGTCCTGGGGTGAGGCCCCGCCCCCCGCTGGCTCCCTGCCTACACCTGCGCCCACACCTGGGAGCCTCGGCTCCTCACCTGCAAACTGTGAGTGAGAGAGGCTGCCTGTGGGGTCAGAAGGAGCAGGGATGCTGGGCACAACGCCCCTGGCACATGGTGGGCGCCAACGTGACAGTGTCGTTGTGGGGGGTGAATGGCGGCCCCCGGAGATATGGCCAGGCCCGAACCCCTGAACCTGAGAGAGCGGCCTTCATTGGAAAAGGGGTCCTTGCAAATGCGGTGAAGTTAATGGTCCTGAGTCATGCTGATTACCTGTGGGGCCTCACACAGGAGCGTTCTCACGAGAGAAAAGGGAAGGGAGGTTTGGGACACAGTGGCCGAGGCCGCGGGGAGACGCGGGCAGAAACTAGGTGATGTGGCCACAGCCGAGGGATGCCTAGATCTCTGTGGTCTGAGCCCCACGCCTCCCACCTGTGGCCCCAGGAAACTAGCGCAGTTGTGACCCTTGGGTGAGGGGCCTCTGAATGGAGGAGACCCCACTGGCTTTAAGGAAGGAGCAAGGATGAGCGAAATCATTTCATGTGCTCAGCAACCCTCACCATCGGCACCTGCTGTTTGGAGCAGACCCTGAGGAGAAAGGCCTCCCATCCCGGAGGGAAAAAAGGTGGTCCCTCCAGGAGGGGTCCTGCCAAGTGTTGTGTCCAGGGCCCCTGGGTCCCTCTGTCTGTCCTGACACATCCTGCCTTGCCAGCCCCCCAGAGGCTGTGATGCCCAAGCCAACCGACCTTCTGCCTTGTGGTCTCAGGTGGACCAGATGGCTGATCGCCGGCCGCCAACGGCACCTGCCCCACAGTGGGGTGTGCACTAGGCACTGAGCCTGTCTGTCCCCTGCCTGGGGTGGGGGGGGGGCAATGCCCTGAAGTGGGGTCCCGTTGCGGGTCCCAGGACGAAGCTCAGCCAGCAGCAGCTTGGAGACAGACGGGCTGCGCGTGGGGACCTGTCACTGTTATTAGTGAGGATGTGGCTGCCTCCGGCTCCCACACGCAGAGAAACACAAATTGTTAGCAGCTTGCAGACCATTTGCACATCAGCCATCGCGGCATGGCATTACTGGCCCCTGAATGAGCGTCCACGGGGGCGGGAGTGACACGAGGGCTGTCGGTACCCTTCCTGCCCGACCCTGGTTTCATCCCGGGAGGCCTCGCCCGCCCCCTGGGGAGGCTGGGCCGGCGGCCTTCGCCTGGAGGACCTGCCGGGTGTCATACGGTCACATGGATGACACTGGCCTTCCACTTCCCAACCCGACAGGTTGAGTACTGATGGGCAGGCCGGGCCCAGGTCACACCCTGTGGTCATGACTTGTGGGCCAGGGGCATTTCACAGCTCCTAGTTCTGGACAGTCACACTAACATGAACCTCTGGTGCCCAGGAGGGTGGCTGTCTCACACATACTCACACACTCACACACACACACACACACATACACTCACACACACTCACATACACACACACACTCACACACACACTCACACACACACACACACTCACACACACTCACATACACACACACTCACACACACTCACACACACACACACTCTCACACACACAAACACACACACACTCACACACACTCACATACACACACACTAGCACACACACACACTCACACACACAAACACACACACACACACACACACACACACACGGCCGGCCACCGGACGTTCCAGGCCATTATCACATCGTCCACAGCCGCCCGCTAAGAGGGGAGATGCCAGGGCAGGAGGTGGGCTTTGCCACTGTCCCTTTTCCTGCTGCCAGGAGGACTTAAGATGACAGAAGGCAGAGGACAACCGCCTGCGACCAGGGCTGACTCCACGCTGGGAGGGCGCCCATGGGCCCTGCCGTGCGAAGGAGGAGCTTGTGGCTCTCCAGGGAGGCCTGGGAGGCGAGGTCACCGGATCCTCCAATCCTGCCTCCGCCCCATCACTGGACCCGCTCTGCCCTCCGACAAGCCGCCCTCCGACAAGTCGACGTGCTGGAGCCTCAGCATGCCCATCTGTGGAATGGGGAGATGCCCAGCGTCTCCGAGCTCACACGCAGCCCTGCCTGGGAGCCGGTGATGAGCCCCAGGTGCCTGCCGACACCTGCCCAGCCCAGGATCCCGGGAAGGGGCCGGATTTGAGGGGCAGGGGCGGTCTGAGAGGCAGGAAGCTGAGAGGTTGCCGGGGCTCCCCTTCCATCGTCCTCACCCCACCCAGGGCCTCCCCCTGGGCCGCCCTGGTCCTGCTCCCCGAACCCTCGCTCAGGAAGCCTGGGCTGGGGAAGCTGGGGCTCAGCCCCTAACGGCGGCCTGTAGTGCCCTCACCCCGGCAGGAGGGAGGCTCCGGGCTCCTTCCCACCTGCCCTGTGAACTCTTAACCGGCAAGACCTACTGAGCGCACAATAAACGGACCGAGGGTCCATCTCCCGGAGGACATTGTCAGTGGCCCCCACATGCTGGGACGCCTCCACCCACACAGGGGGACAGCAGCCATGGCCTCTGAGCCTCCAGCTAATGTTCAGCAAGAAACTGGACCCACTGGGTGGCCTCACACCCCAGGGCCCTGCTTCCTGGCCTGGCAGGGGCTGTTCCCTGGCTCGGCCCTGCCCCTCCCTGCCCCCTTCCTCTTCCTTCTGGCCCTGCTCTCCCTCCTCCCACCCCCTCCAATCCCTGTGGGTGATCCTTGCCCCGCTGCACCTGTCCTGGCTCCTCCCGGGGCCCTCCAGGGACCCACTGGGAGCTGGCACGCGGGCAGCGGCCTCAAACAGCTCCGGAAAGAATGGACGAGAAGGCATGTGACGACTTCATCGCAGCCAGGTGAGGCCACTGGGCGTGTTCCAGGCTCTGAGGCCAACTCTGGGCAAAGGCCCCAGGAGGAGCCGAGGCGGCTCCCCGGCAGGAAGCCGCGTTCCCTCTAAGCCCCGACAGGCTCGCCCCACATCTCTCCACTCTCCCGGGTCTGCGAGGTCAGGTCAAGGTCACAGACGCCCCCCTGGAAGGGAGTGGACCGCTCACAGGCTCTCAGGGGGTCCCAGCACCAGCCTTGCCTGGAACTGGAGAGAAAGGCAAACTCTCAGGGCCCACCCCTGGCTCATGGACAGCGGGCCCAGGACTCCGGTCCCACAAGCCCCCGGGGCAGGACTCCCAGCTCTGGGGACGGGAACGTCGCTGACCACCCTGCGGGTGCCCAGACAGGCCCCGTGGAAGGCGCCCTACTGCATCCATCTGTTTAACGCTCCCCCACCCCACCCCCCGGACGGGTCATCATCCTGCAGATAGGGGGAATGAGCACAGAGAGGGTGAATGACGCCCCCAAGGGCACACAGCAGGTAAGCGCCCAGATGTGAACCCGGCCATCTGACGCTGACCGTTCACACAGAGCTGGGACTCTGGCAGGCGGTGTGGTTGGAGCCGCACACGGCCGGCCGGGCTCCCAGGGCCTCAGTGCCCTCATCTGTGAGATGGGTGGTCGCAGGGTTGCTGAGGATGGTGCCCCGCACGCAGAGCAGCGCCTGAGGGGCTGTCGCCCAGCTGCTGCATCCCTTAGTTCTGCAGGTGGGGACCCTGAGGCAGAACTGCTCACCTGCCCAAGGTCACACATGACCGACGGTCCCCACGGGGGCTGTCAAGCCCGAGCTCGCGGCCTTGCTGCACGCGTGACCTCTGTGGGAGGCGCACGTTCAGGACCCGCCGTTTACAGAGGCCTGGCCTCCTCCCCCCACCGCGGAGCCGGGGGCTTAGTCGGAACCAGAGCGAGAACTGTCCTGCCGCCCCGTCTAAGCTGGTCCCTCTGCCCAGCTGGCGTCTGGGAGGGAGCAGAAAGGCCTGGGTGGACGACCCCAGCCCTGCATCAGGCCAGACTCCCAGACCCCAAACAGCGGCCAGTCCCCGCCCTGGGCCCCTCCTGGTCCTCCCTCCCAGACCCCCGCCCTGGGCCCCTCCTGGTCCTCCCTCCCCGACTCCTGCAGATGCCTGGCCCCCTCTCCTTGTTGTGGCTGGCAGACAGGGCCGCTGACAGCGTGGCCCGGTGACCCCCTCCGTGGCAGTCTGTGGCAATTCTACTCGCCGTCTGCGCGGCTGAAAACACGGCCCCCGAAGCGCGTCACCGAACAGTGTGGGCTTTCAGCGGGTCGGGTTAACAGTGGGCGTTTCAGCCAAGCGCCCGGAGCCACACTCGGGGTCTGTCCGGCCCAGACAAAGGGATTCTGTACGAGCTGGGCTGTTTAATCAAAAAAAACTGCACCTGTCTCTTTGATTTATCTCATCTCCCCCTCAGGCTAAGCCGATAGCGGGGGCTGGGACACACCATTTCCAGCAGGACTTGCTCAGAAGTTTATCTGTGCAATATTTCCAAATCCGCCCCAATTCTAATGTCAAAGACCTATTATTTAGCTCATATATCGTATCGGTTACAAGACACTTCGCTGTAATCCTGCAGAGAAATGGCCCACTTCTCCTCCCCGTCAGCCCCGAGTCCCCATAAAACGCCCCCGGGGGGATGCCGCCTGGTCCGAGCGCCGGCGTGGCGACACCGCGGTGAGCCGGTCCTCCCTCCTGGGGTGGACACGACCTTCCCCTGCCCGCAGCTGGCCCTGCCCAGCGTCCTATCAAACTGGACGGCAGTGGCCTGGATGGTGGCCAGAGACGGGGCCAGCAGGAGGGCGCTCTGTACAGTCCTACGATGGGCGTCCGTTCTCAAGGGACTGCTGAGGCCTCGGCATGGGGACTAAGGAGGGCAAAGCCCGCTGACCCATGACCCAGCTCCTTCCCAGCCCCCGACCCCCACAGGAGGGTACAGTGGGGTGAATAGTGCCCCCCCAATTCACATCTAAGAGCGTGACCCTATTTGGAAATAGGTCTTTGAAAGTGTCATTAGGATGAATGAGGGCCCTGGCTGGTGTGGTTCAGTGGTTAGAGCACCAGCCCGCACACCGATGGGTCCCAGGTTTGATTCCCAGTCAAGGACACGTACCTGGGTTGCAACTTTGATCCCCGGCCCCGGTCAGGGCACACCTGGGAGGCAACCGATGGATGTGCCTCTCTCACATCCATGTTTCTCCCTCCCCCCTACTCTCTCTAGGTATCAATGGAAACAATATCCTCCCGTGAAGATGGACTACAACAACAAAGATGAGTGAGGTCACCTGGGTCATGGTGACGGTGGGATGGGAATGTATGTGGGGACCTGGCCGGGCCATGGGGCGCCCGGACGCTGGGACAGTGTGTGAGAGAGCGTCTGGGTGAGAGGGACACGTGAGCCAGAGACCGAGGGAAGCGGAGTGCCCTCCGGCTGTGGGCGGGCCTCGTCCAATCAGTGGGAGGTCTGAACAGAACCAAGGGTCTACAAGGGGCCTTCCCACCTGACAGCTTTGGACTGGGACATGGGTCTCTCTGGCCTCCGGAATCTTCTTTGGGGTGCACACCCACTGGCTCCTGGACTGGAACATAGGCCATTGGCTACCCTGGGTCTCAGCCTGCCAACTACAGACGCTGGGACTCACCACCTCAATAGTCACATGAGCCAATTCCTTATAGCACGTCTTTTTTTACTTATTTACACATAAATGCATCATCTACGTGCATATATGGATATACAGGGTGTCCCAAAAGTACATACACACTTTCACAGCTCCTAGCTCAACTGATGTTTCTTTTTTCAGATGTAACCCATTGGAATTAATAATTATTCAAAGTGTGAATACATTTGGGGGGCCCCTGTATATGTCTGTGCACACGCGTATGTGTATGGATTCTAAGAGGCTCGCTGCTTGCACAATTAGCATCTCCAAGACTGAGACGTGTTGCCAACCGACAGCATGTTAAGGCCGACAGACTATGGTGTCAGCGATGGACGGCGTTATTTCTATGGGAAAAAAATGATCCGTTGTAAACAGCCTTCAGGAACAAATTAAGTCTGAGAACCGAGGTCCCGCTGGATTTGGAACCCCCCAGATGGAGCAATTAACCACAGAGGTGGGCAGTCACGATGGCCCCTGCCTCCCGGTGTTCACGCCTCCTACAGGCCACTCTCTTGCGAGCAGGGGGAACCAGGACTCACTTCTAACCAACAGAAAACAGCCAAGAGGGGACTCCCTTCCAGGGTAATCCTATATAATTAATATAATAATAAAGGGTAATATATATATCAACTGAACGGCTGAACAACCAGTCGCTATGATGTGCACTGACCACCAGGGGACAGACGCTTCATGCAGTAGCATTGCTCAGTCACAAGCCAGGCTGACGACTGGTGAGCACAGCGGCAGTGGCAGAAGCCTCTCCCACCTCCACGGGGAGTGGGCCTAAGCTGTTGGTGGGACAGCCCCCGAGGGCTCCCAGACTGCAAAAGGGCATGGGCCTGTCTGAGGGCTCCCCCCCCCCCCAGTGCACGAATATCATGCACTGGGCCTCTAGTGTTACATGAGATTCTAACATCCACCTTGTTAGGGGACTCTCTCTGTGCCTGGCTTTGAAGAAGCAAGTTGCCATGGTGTGAGCTACCATTTGGAGAGGGACACAGGGTGAGGGGCTGACAGCCAGCAGGAACTGGGCCCTCGGCCAGGCAGCCTCCAAGGAACCGCGTGCTGGAGCAGCCGTGATCTCGGCAGCAGACCCTTCCCCAGTCTAGCCTCAGATGAGACCGCAGCCCGGCCGACACTCTGATTGTAGCTTGTACTGTACCCAGCTGAGCTGGGCCTGGGCTCCCAACCCACAGACAGTGCGAGGCAACAAACGTGTGTTGTTTTAAGCCGCTGAGTTCGTGGCAATTTGTTACACAGCCACAGCTAACTGATACAAACACCGTTCATCTATTGAAACAGGCCAGGCCCCGGGGCACACGGGCCTGGGCCAGATTAATTAGCACCTGATGCACTTTCTGTACAAGACACTGTTATAAACGACTCACAAATACACCTTCTCCCTCACCAGGACCCCTAAGAATCCAGTGAATTTCAGGCCACAGGGAAGCGTCGGGAGGAAGCAGTAACTCAGCGTGGCCCCGGGCGCCAGGGGAAGGCACAGCCGCTGCATTTGCTGGCAGGCCTGCACCTACTAGCAGCAGGTGTCTCCATCTGCTCCGCTGGCGGCTGCCGGACCGGCCGCCCACCCACCACTGGGCTGGCCCAAACCTCCGACGGGGAGAAAACACACTACTCATGTGAATAACAAGCTCTCCACGCCATGTGCTATTTATATTTCTTATAAAAATGGGTAAATCAGCACTCCAATTGGAACCAGCAGCTCGCGCCCGGCCCGCTGCGGACAGAGAAAAGCAGCTCATTTTCCTCATTTACCGGATATATTTAGCTACCGGCTCTCCGTGACCTGAACACACACGCGCACACACACCTGTGTATTTTTTGGAGTTTCAAGCCATTTGCATGCAGAGCGTTAGCTGGGCTCTTCTTACGAGGCAAATCTCCACGCCCACGAATATCCACCGACCGGCTCTCAGAGCCCTGCACGCTGAGGTTCACGCACACCACGTGTCGCGCACACCACGTGTCACGCCCACGCACGTCGCGCCCACCGTGCTGCCAGCGCTGCTCTCAGGTGTTAGTTGTTGTTGTTTTATATGTTTTTTAAAAATATATATTTTTATTGATGTCAGAGAGGAAGGGAGAGGGTGAGAGAGATAGAAACATCAATGATGAGAGGAATCATTGATTGGCTGCCTCCTGCACACCCCCCACTGGGGATCGAGCCTAAAACCCGGGCATGTGCCCTGACTGGGAATCGAACTGTGACCTGGCTCATAGGTCGACGCTCAACCCCCGAGCCACGCCCGCCGGGCATGTTGTTGTTTTAAGTCCTTCCCTCCCCACTAAGCCCCCCTCTGTCCTCTGCTTGGCACAGCAGGAGGGCCAACGGGGTGGGGGCCGCTCTGGGGGGGTGACAGCAGAGCCGCTGGCCAGGCCCCCGTCGGGCCCGCCGCTGTGGGAACAGCTCATTGATGACAAACAGAAGCCAGGAATCCCAGCAGCGCGTGGGAAGGTGCACGGACCACAGCCCCCACCCCTGCTCCCCCCACCTACTGTCTGCTGGGGTGTCCGCTCCACAACCTCCTGCCACCTGTCACTCAACTCTGGCGGGAAACTCGCTCTCAGCACGGGCGGCTCAGGCCATTGGGACACCTCCTGCCATGACAGTGCCACTGTTCACCTTGAACTGACCCCAGCCCCCCTGCGCCTCCTGCCCACGGCTTCCTGCTCTTCCCTGGGTCCTCACACGTCACCGTGGGCTCAGCTCCCAGGGCCCTGGCCCCTCCTGACTCTCAGGCCTCCTCCCTCCTGGGTGGACAAAGCGCTCCCAGGTGCCCACACGCCCTGCCCCGCCCTCCATGCCCGCGGGGACGGAGGACCCCCGCTCTCTGGAGCATCCGTCTCAGTGACAGCAACCAGAGGGTATCCAGGCCCGAGAGGGTCCTAGTGCCTCCCAGCCAGGAAGGGTGTGCGGGGTCTCAGGGAGGCCCCTCAGACAGGAGGCCAGGGACACGCAGCGGAACAGCGGCTGTGGGGACAAGAGCACACGAGCCCCGGAAACGATGTGCCCCAGGGCCCTCCAGGCTGTCATCCTGCTTCCGGAATGTTCTCTGCGAGGCTCCTGGTGGTCTCTGCCGGGGGCGGGAGGAATGTCAGGGGCGTGGGTCAGGATCTCCTGTCCCCAGGAACCAGGCCTGGGCACGGGGGCACAGAGGCCGATCCCAAGAAGCCAGGACGCTTACGGGTGCAAACGCCAGCTTGCACTGTGCCAGTTGGAGAAGTCTCCTCCGCCTCGCCCCTCCCACCCCGGGGCTGGGGGACTCAGGCCTCTACCCACATCCATCGGGGAGCAGCGCGTCCGCGTATCCACGTGACTGTTTTTAACTCCTGGAGGCGGCACCGTTGGGACTGTCCCTGCTCCTGGCCAATTCCGCCCCAAATACCTCCTGGCACCTGGAGGCTGGGCCTCAGGTAGCCTTTCTGCGGCTCGTCCCTGTGGTGCTGCATCGGCCCGAGGCCTGAATGACCAGTGAGCAGGGACAATGAGCCCCATGTCCCCCCCTCAGCCCCATCGCCCAGACCCCAGGGGCACGGCCCCCAGTGAGCGCCCAGGTGCTCCCCGGCCTGGAGCTCCGAGGCCCCGCCCTTCCTCCGACATGTGGGCTATCTGAACGCTGACCTCAGACAGGCCCTGGGACAGCGCTGGCCTCCCTGTCTCTGGGTGGGGGTGGGGGGGAGGGGAGGGGTGGTGCAGAGTGGACATTGGGCCCAGCGGCCGGGCCGGGCTCAGCCTCCATCGGGCCAGCTGCACTGCACCGTCTCGGAGACTTGCGGCCAGACCCTCCCCGAAGCCAGCGGCCGCTTTCGGAAATCTTTGCCAAGTTTGGATTTGTCGTAAATAAACTCAATTTTCACTCCCTTCACACAAATGGTCTTTTTTGGGAACTGGTGGGGGAAAAGAAAGAAAGAAAGGAAACGAGCCAGAGCCTAGAAGCTGAGGAGCAGAGGGGCGTGGCTGGTACCGGGCTCCAGAACCGGGCGAGGCGGCAGCCCGGCCCACGGAGCCGGCACCTGGGAACAGCTCGGCACGGATCTGCGAGGCGCGAGTCCCCGCGCCACGGAGGAGGCGGCGCAGGGGTGACCACAGGCTGGCGGCCCCGCACAGGGCACGGAGCCGGGCCCACGGGCCCACGGGCAGCTTCCCTCCAGCGCAGGCGCCCGAGTCCCGCACGAGGCGCGGTTGGTGGCCGAGGCTGCGGCGTGCGGCCACCTCCCTGTGCGCCAGGACCTGAGGCTGATTCACCGAGAAGCCACCGCCCACCTTCCAGCTCTTCTTCCCAGAAAGCCTCGGGGCACGCAGGTGGCTTTGGCGACCCCCTCCCAGCAGTGAGGTTATGGACAGCCCCAGACCCCGGCATGAAGCACGATGGGCAATAAAGGGTTTAACCCAGCTGTGGGCAAACTACGGCCCGTGGGCCGGATCCGGCCCGTTTGAAATGAATAAAACTAAAAAAAAAAAAAGACCGTACCCTTTTATGTAATGATGTTTACTTTGAATTTATATTAGTTCACACAAACACTCCATCCATGCTTTTGTTCCGGCCCTCCGGTCCAGTTTAAGAACCCATTGTGGCCCTCGAGTCAAAAAGTTTGCCCACCCCTGGTCTAACCTGTGAGGGAGGCCCGGCCTTGCCCTGGGCTGGGAGGGTCCCTGAGACCCGGCCTGGCCCGTCTGACCAGGTGTCTGTGCTCCCTGAGGGGTCCCAGCCACTGGGGTCCCGCAGTGGGATTTAGGGGCGTTAACCGGGAGAGGCTCCCGGTGCACACGTGTTCCCGACCACGTAGCCCAGTGGGTTGCTGGGACAGGGAACCTCAGACAGAGGAGCGGGGCCGCGAGACTCCGCCCGTGGCTCTCAGCGATGCCCAGGGGGACAGAGGTTTCCTGGGAGCCGGTGGCCAGGCGGGCATCACGCCTCGGTGCCAGCCGGATGCTGCTCGGTGAACCAGCGACGGGCTCCACGTGCCAGGTTTTCCCCCTGGGCCCGGCTGGAATCCCGCCACAAAGATCCACGTCAGCTGGGCGTGTGTAGACCACGCGGCTCGGGTCTGAGGTCGGGGAGACCGAGGCAGACGCCACGGAGAATGAGATTCATCCCGCGGCACCGGTTTAACCCGCCCCGACCGGCCCGATCCCCCTTCAGTGGACAGTCAGGACCAGCGGCTTCTCGGTGCAGCCTCCCCCCACGCCCCCCCCCCGGTCCTCGGCCCCGGGCACGGAGGCCTGTGTGACGGGAGGGGCGCTGTCACCGGTGCCCGCGGCCCCGTCTGTGCCTCTCACGCAGCCACCCTCCTCCCGGCCACACACAAGCCGCGTGCGCTCAATGCCGGGCACGGTCCCCCTTCCGAAGGGCCATGTTCTGTAACGTGCGCTGTGCCCCGGGCTGGGTCCGGTCCCCCCGATAAAACCCAATGTGCCCGTGGCCCCTAACACACGTTCTCCCGGCTCGTGGCTCAGCAGGGTCGGGAACTCCCGTACAAGACAGTCTGCGAAGGCCGGGGGGGGGTGGGGGGCATGGAGGGGAGGGGTGAGGCCCACCCTTCCCAGCGTCTCTCCGAGCTGCCAGGGACCCCGTCTGTCAGGGGAAAGGAGGGAGGGGGAGTGAAGGGCAGGCAGGGCCCGGAGAGGCCTGGCCACGGTGCCGGGCGGGCCCTGGCCCGGGACCCACACAGCAGAGCACAGGGCGCCGCGCTGTCGGGGTGCCCCCCCAGGACAGGGGCCGCCGGCGGAGCTGCCGCGGCTGCGCACGCTCCTCTGGGAGGCCCCGCGCCCTGTGCTGACGCGGCATTACCTTAGACTAATTGCTTCGCCCTGCTCTGCCTCAGTTTACCCGTCTGTGAAATAAGGCTAATGACATTTCCTGACCTTGGAGGGCTGTGGGAGAGTTTGTTAATTAAAGTTTTTGAACTGCTTGACAGATGATGGATGAAGGGACACAAACTTATTAATTGGTGATTTTCAAGGGCACTGATGCCGAACACCCATTCCCCACGACACGTGCATGTGCGTGCGCACACACACACACACACCTACATGCACCTCCACACACATACAGACACACAACCTGCACAGGCGAACACACACACACACACACACACACACACCTACATGCACCTCCACACACCCACTCCCCATGACACGTGCACACACAGACACACACACCTCCAATACATACCCACATGTACACACTCCATACACACACACACACCGACACACATACACAGGCATATACAACATCCACATGCACCTCCACACACACACAGACACACCCTGCACAGACCCAGACACATAGACACACTCACACACACACAGACGCACACAGAGTGGCAGTCCTCCCAGCCCCTGTAAGAGGCTTTAGCTGTATGGCACACGCTTGGACCACGCGTGGACGAGGCATGCAGGGCCCTCCTAGCATTCCTGGAGAGAGAACGAAGGAAGTCCCCCTCTCCTCCTGGAAAGTTCCACGAGGACTCGGGGCTGCAGACTCATCCCTGCATCTCGGGGCTCTTCCCAGTGTAACCGTGTCACGTGGGCAGGTGGCCAGCATCGCCGGAGGGGGCGCGCTTCTCTAAGGGGGAGGCAGGGGGCTCGGGCCTGGGGGAGGGGGTCTGAGGGAGGGGCGAGTGCAGGAGGGGACAGAAGGAAAGGGGTGCGCTGCCCCCTGTGGTCCTGGGCCAGCTTCTCCCAAGTGGCTGTGAGTGACACCAGACAGGCAGCCGCGGGGCGCTGGTGCAGGCTCCCAGCTCCTCCCCACGGGGTTTCCTCGGGGCCTGGCCCAGAGCTCCGGCCTCAGTGTCTCTGGTCACCCTCCACGGGGCCCAGCAATGACCGCCTGACCAGCCAGGTCCCAGGCCTGCCCAGGGCGGCGACTCCAGGTCTGCTGGCTCCCTGGCTCTGAGGCCCCTCCCCTCCCCGCCTCACTCCCCTGTCTTCCCAGCTGAACACACACACGGGGGGGGGCGGGGGGGAGCGGCAGGGGGGGCAGGAGGGGCAGGGAAGAAGGGCTTCCCGGGACCTTAGGTGTGTCCCAACCTTCACATCTAGTGCCATGTGTTTCCAGACCAGGAAGAGCAGGACAAACGGATGGGAGGACAGACACTGGAGCCGATTTGCTGTGTGGCCTTGAGCAAGTCACTCAGCCTCTCTGTGCCTCCTCTGGAAAAGGGAGGCAGCTCGGGGTCCACCCCCTGGCAGTGCTGTGAGGTCCCCCCCACCATTCCCACCAGGCTAACCACACCCGGGCCTCTTGTGACGCCGCGGCGTCCAGGGCTGTGGCGGCCAGGCACCAGGCGGCAGGGGGATCATGAGCCCGTGGCTGCAAAGACTCGCCCGCGATGCTCACAGCATCATCGCCATCCACACCTTGAAGCAGAACCAGCCCCGGCCCCCGGCAGGCGGGGAGGCCGGCTGCGCTAGATCCAGAAAGCGGGCACCTGGGGGGAAGGAACCCTCACGGGCAGCCGCACAGTGAGGCCAACCAGACCGCAAAGGTGGCACCGGCTCGATCTACAGGAACCAGAAGACACAAGTCTGAGACAAACCCCAGAGGCGTGGCCGCTGGAGGCGGAGGCGGAGGCAGAGATGGGACTGACTGTTAGTCACACGAGGGATGGGGGGGGGGGGGGGATGTCCTAAATCTGGACCAGTGACGGCTACACACACGGTAGATTCCCTGAAAATCACTGAATGGGACACTGAGAACAGGTGAATGTTACGGTAGATACATTATACCTCGATAGACACACACACGCCCAGGCACACGCACGCACACGCACGCACACACGCTCACACGGCGGGCCGTCCTCTTACCCAGAATTCTGACACCTAGCCCCGACTTTCTCAATGTGACCATTCATTCACTCCCACAGTTTAATTTCGCGAGCGCTCCCGGGAGGGCCTCCCGGAATTAGCGGCGTGTTTATTTTTAATTATTAACGAGATTGAATAACAGTATCTGTGTCACAGATGGTCTCCTCCCTGTGTGACACCGCGTTCATTCTCGGCTGCAAAATAATCTCCTTTTGGACACCCCCCCTCCCCCGACTTAGAACCGCAGGTGTCTGGGGGGCCTTCGACCTTGGGGCGCTGGACGCACAGGGTGCTCTGACGTCACGGCAGCTGGGGCCTTTGAGTTTTTGATTTATTTTATTTGGGGATTTTTCCCCAAAAGGGCAATGTGTAACTTACAGGAGCGAGCAGCAAATTTTACATAAAAGAAGGGAGCCCTACGGGACGGTGAGAACCATGTGCAGGGGCCTTGCCGTCCATGAAAGCGGTTCAAACCCCAGCTCTCCCGCTAGCTTGCTGTGTGGCCTTGGGCAAGTCACTGAACCTCTCTGAGCCTCAGCGTCCTCCTTTGTAAAATGAGCAACAACGCCCGCCTTCAGGGCTGCCAGGAGGCTCCGGAGGACGGACGGGGATGAGTAGACGTGCTGAGCGCTGAGCCTGGGCCATGGGAGGGCCTGGTGGCCCCTGGGGCCTCCCAGCTGGACGGGGAGGAAGGAGAAAGAGAAGTGACGGGTGTAGTTCATCGGCTCTGACGCCCAGAGACTATCCAACACACGGCTTCCCAGCGCACTGCCCGCTCCATTCAACAGCACTTATGGAGCGTGTGTGCACGTGGGCGCTCCCACACAACACACACACATGGATGCACACACACAGGCACACACGGACACACATACATGCACACATGGCTGCACACACAGACACACATGCACACACAGAGACGCACACACACGTTCGTCATAAAGACTGAAAGGAGAAGAGCAAAGCCACACACTAACGTTCAGTTTCACACACCCGAGCCCGCCTGCCGAGCTGGAAGCGGAGCCTCTGCTTCGGTGGTTGGCACCGCTGGGCATGGTCTCGGAGCCGCCCACGTGCCACGTGCCCGGGCGGGGCGGGCGGGGCGGGCAGGCCCAGAAAGGCTGCTGTTTCCGGGCGGCCTGGGTGGTGCGGGCCCGGACAGGAACTCGGCGCCGGTCGTTCGTTCCTGTCACCGCTGGCGGAGCTCACGGCATCGGCGGCTCCGCGGGCGCGCGCTGTGTTCTGCGTCCTGAAAACTGGGGCAGTCGCCACCGGCACATTTCGGAACGTCACCGTTTTCCCTCCCCCGTTTCACATCCCCCATAACTGCTCCTGCATCCAACTCCAGGTCCCCAAAGAGGTTACACACACACACACACACACATGCACCCCAAAGAGAAAACCCGTGCTAATCTCTGACAGAACTGGAAAGCATTAGCTGGAGTTTTCGTGAATCCATACCTGGGGAAATTTCCCCGTTGAATTTTAGAGCGAGTGGAAGGGAGGGGGAGAGACAGAGAGAGAGAAACATCAATGTGAGAGAGACACATCGATTGGGTGCCTCCTGCATGTGCCACGACCAGGGCTGGGGATCGAGCCTGCAACCAAGGTACATGCCCTTGACCGGAATCAAACCTTTCAGTCGGGGGGCTGATGCGCCAACCACTAAGCCAAACCAGCCAGGGCATTCGTTTTTGTTCGTTTGTTTTGTTTTTAATATATTTGTATTGATTTCAGAGAGGAAGAGAGAGAGGGAGAGAATCATGGACCGGCTGCCTCCTGCACACCCCCTACAGGGGATCAAGCCCACATCCCAGGCATGTGTCCTGACCGCAAACCCAACCATATCCTCCTGGTTCATAGGTGGACGCTCAACCACTGAGCCACACCAGCCAGGCAGTTCTAGGGGGGGGGGGGGGGTTAATATAGATTATATGAGATTTTCTGTGTAGAAAACCATATCATCTGTCTGTATCAGCAAATACGGAGATACAGACAGTTTTATTTCTTCCTTTCTGGTGTCTTTTACCTCTTTTCTTCCTGTATCACACTGGCTAGAATTCCAGCACTATTTTGAATAATGGGGGGGGGGAGTGGACACCCTCGATTCACCCCTGACCTCAGGGGAAAGCCTCCAATTTCCCCACATTGAGTAGGACGTTAGTCGAAGGCCTTTGAAGATGTCCTTCCTCAAGCTGAGTAAGAGCCCTTCTGTTCTGATATTCCGGAGAGTTCGTATCCTAGACGGGCGTTGCATTTATCAAGTGCATACAATCCTATGATTTTTCTTCTTTAGCCTTTCCATAGGCTAGAGGGCATTGATGGATTTTCGAATATTGAACCATCCTCGCATCCATGGACCAAACCCCATTGGCATATACTTCTTTTTACAGCCGAATTGTACTTGCTAACATTTTATTAAGGACTAGAGGCCCGATGCATGAAATTCACGCAAGGGGCTCAGCCCTCCCAGCCATCGCAGTTGCCTCACCCTCGAAGCCCCGGCTCCTTTCGGAAGGTTGTTTCAGCTGTTGGATCTAATTAGCATATTACGCTTTTATTATTATAGATTTTTTTTTGGGGGGGGTGTCCATTTTCACAAACAATATTGGTTTCTAGTTTCCTTTTTCTGGGCTGTCTGTTTGGCTTTGCTGTCAGGGTGATATCAGCTTCATAAACGACTTGAGCATGTTAGTTCTTGCCACAGCACTTCCGCACGGGGATCCCCCGCCTCCAACCTGAACCAGGGGCTCCATAAAGTAGCACGGAAATGCCCTGCAGGGGCCTGGGACGCTGGGCCCCCCCTCAGAGCCACCCCTGAAGCCACTGGTGTGTGACTGGCCCGCCTTTCACCAGAACCTTCCCCACAGCCCATGTGTGTCCATCTGAGGAAGCTGCACCATGGATTCGGCCAAAAGCAGCCACATGACCCACCCTCCAGCCGCCCTCACATTCCCTAAGTTTGACTGTCGGAGGCGAAGGCTGAACCTGCTTCGAGAAGTCCCTGCACTTGAACTAATTCCACCGCGGTCGCCCTGGGAGCTCTCCCAGCTCTGAGCTCTCCACCTCCTGAAGGCGGAGATCCCACGCCTCGGGCTTATCCTGCCGTCCACACTCTTCACTCAGATCCACAGGATGAAAGGGGCCCCGGGGGCCGCCCAGGGCCCTCGGCAGATCCGGCCCCCTCCTGGAGGCCTGCCCACTAGCCTGGCACTCAGCAGCTCCCCCGGGCATTTGCAGAGGCTGGGGGGGGGGGCGTTGTTGATGGGAGGGCTTGTCCCCAAATCCCCTCACCTCGCCCCCCCCGCCCATCGGAGCCAGGTGCCCCCTGCGCACTGCCCGCCGGGTGCTGCTGTGGCGTGTTGCACACTTCCTGCTCCCGTGAGCACAGCCGGCTTCCTCCGCGGGAGAAGTTTGCTCTGATACCTGGTCTCTTCACCTGGAGGTGCAGCTCCCAACACCCACTGGCCCCCAAACTCCCTGACACACACAGTCATCCGCACACCCACACCCACCACACCCACACCCACACTCACACCTGCTGGGGTCCAACCCCAGCAGGTCCAGGGGTCCCCAAAGGTGTGGACGGAGTCGGCGAAGAAGGAATGACACGGAGACAGCGTTCAGTTGATCAGCAGCCTAGCCAGGATCTCTAGCCAAGTTCTGGTCAGGATCTCCAGCGAAGTTCTGGTTAGGATCTCCAGCCAGGTTCTGTGTCCATGTTCTCTTGCTAGGTTCTCCAGCCAGGTTCTCCAGCCAGGTTCTGTAGCCATGTTCCCTCGCTAGGTTCTCCAGCCAGGTTCTGTCCAGGTTCTCCAGCCAGGTTCAGTCACCAGGTTCTAGTCATGTTCTCTTGCCATGTTCTATCCAGGTTCTGTAGCCAGGTTCTGTCTCTAGGTTCTGTCTCTAGGTTCTGTGGCCAGTTTCTGTCCAGGATCTTTTGCCATGTTCTCTCCAGCGAAGTTCTTCTGTCTCTAGGTTCTGTGTAGGTTCTGTGTCCTGTTGTCTTGTTACATCTGTATTTATACCAGTTGATTCCAATCCTATCAATCTCTATTCCAAAGGTTAGGGTGTTTCTTATCTCCTCCATTCCAGGGAGTAAAGATTATGTAGCTTAAGCATGATTGTTCATAGTTAAAGTGATTAATTACCCGCCTGGCACTTAGTTAAGGGGTTTTATTCCCTCCCTAACTTCAGGGGAAAATCCCTACCTGGGGAAACAACCTTTCTCAGAGAGGTGACCTTGGTTAAAACACAAAGTGCCAAGAAGGTGAGCAAACATATTAAGAACAGTATGCCATATACGCCAGGTCCCTTGAAACAGCAAGGATGGACTGGCTCCCAGCACACACCCACCACACCCACCACACCTACACCCACCACACCCACACCCGCACCCACACCCACACCCACACCCACCACACCCACACCCACCACACCCACACCCACCACACCTGCACACCCACACCCACACCCACACCCACCACACCCACACCCACACCCACACTCACACCCACCACACCCACACCCACCACACCCACACCCACACCCACCACACCCATACCAACACCCACACTCACACCCACCACACCCAGACCCACACCCGCACCCACATCCACCACACCCACACCCACACCCACACTCACACCCACCACACCCACCACACCCAGATCCACACCCGCACCCACCACACCCACACCCACACCCACCACACCCACACCCACCACACCCACACCCACCACACCTACACCCACCACACCCACACCCGCACCCACACCCACACCCACACCCACCACACCACACCCACCACACCCACACCCACACCCGCACCACCACACCCACACCCACACCCGCACCCACACCTACACCCACCACACCCACACCCGCACCCAAACCCACACCCACACCCACACCCACCACACCACACCCACCACACCCACACCCACACCCGCACCACCACACCCACACCCACACCCGCACCCACATCCACCACACCCACACCCACCACACCCACACCCACACCCACACTCACACCCACCACACCCACACCCACCACACCCACACCCACACCCACCACACCCATACCCACACCCACACTCACACCCACCACACCCAGACCCACACCCGCACCCACATCCACCAGACCCACACCCACACCCACACTCACACCCACCACACCCACCACACCCAGATCCACACCCGCACCCACCACACCCACACCCACACCCACCACACCCACACCCACCACACCCACACCCGCACCCACACCCACACCCACACCCACCACACCACACCCACCACACCCACACCCACACCCGCACCACCACACCCACACCCACACCCGCACCCACACCCACACCTACACCCACCACACCCACACCCGCACCCACACCCACACCCACACCCACCACACCACACCCACCACACCCACACCCACACCCGCACCACCACACCCACACCCACACCCACCACACCCACACCCACACTCACACCCACCACACCCAGACCCACACCCGCACCCACCACACCCACACCCACACCCACCACACCCACACCCACACTCACACCCACCACACCCAGACCCACACCCGCACCCACCACACCCACACCCGCACCCATCACACCTGCACACACCACACCCGCACACACCACACCAGCACACACCACGTCACACACCCATATCACACACACCCACCACACCCACACACACCCGCACCCACCACACCCGCACCCACCACACCCATACCCACACCCGCACCCACCACACCCGCACCCACCACACCCATACCCACACCCGCACCCATCACACCTGCACACACCACACCCTCACACACCACACCCGCACACACAACGTCACACACCCATATCACACACACACACACACAAACACTGCCCAGCAGACACACCCACTTCCCCACACCTGCACACACCCCACTGCACACTCCCCACAACACACACACACACACACACACCTATCTCTGGAACAATGTTCCTAAAAATTTTCATTCAAACCTGGTCCTGGTGATTCACGGTCCCTCCTGCCCCCATGGGGCCCAAGGTGGCTGGACGGTCAGCGTGGGTGACAGGTGCGGGGCTACAAGGGAGCGAGGAAGGCCCCGCCCTCACGTCCGTCAGAGCACGTGTGCTCAAGGGGGCCACGGGACGTCTGCCCCCAGGGGGCTCCCGTGGGCGCTGTGGACCACCCTGGACATTCCCCGCAAACCAGCTCTCCCTCCCGCGTGGCCCTGCCTGTCCTGCGGGTCTGGCCGCTCCGTCACCTGCGGCCTCTGACGCCTGGGTTCCAGGGGAGAGGGCTCGGCCGCTCGGCCTCAGGTCCCCAATCACTTCCTACATCCCCATGTGGGAGGTGCCCTGCAGGGACCGTCCTCCCTCTCGAGATCATGGGCCCAAGAAGGCAGCAGCCACCCCACCCACTCACTGTTCTGTCCCAGGCCACACCCCGGCTCTGGGTGCACCCCATTGTTGAATTAGGGGGGGTGTGGCCAGGCCAGCCCCTCGGAGCCTGAGCCAACGGAGCAGCACAGCCGCAGCAGACAGGGTGGGGCTGGGGCTCCACCAGCAGCTGCTCTCCCACCCGAGTGCCCACGGGGGGTGTCCCACATGGCCGGGAGCCCACGGGGGGTGTCCCGCACGGCAGGGAGCCCACGGGCTGGAGTCCCCGGGGTGCAGCCCATTGTCGGGTTATCGTGAGAATAAATCACACTCCTGATCCAAGGGCCCAGCCCAGGGTCAGGGCATAAATTTAATCCTCATTACTACCATTTGGGTTAAAGGAAGTATCTCGTTAGAGTTGATTTCAGTTGCTATTATTTCTTTTCCTGTGCCTGCTGAAGCTTTTCTGAATGCAAATGTGGCCTGTGTCCTATTTCTCCTGGACAGTGCCGTCTCCACCCGATACAAGCATTTTCATCCCCCACACACTTCCCCTCCACCCGAGACAGAAAGCCACCCATTCCTGGGTCCGCATGGCCTCGGCTCAGGGTGGGGCACCCTCAGGCACAAGGACTGACATGGATGGACAGTGGGAGACGTGGGCTCAGGGTGGGGCGCCCTCAGGCACAAGGACTGACATGGATGGACAGTGGGAGGCGTGGGCTCAGGGTGGGGTGTCCTCAGGCACAAGGACGGACATGAATGGACAGTGGGAGTGCAGTGAGCACAGCAGCGATCAGGGCAGTTTCTCTCTTCCCTGCTGCTCACCTCCGCCCATCCCCCCACCTGCCCACCCACGGGTTCATGCACCGACCAGAACCTTGGGTGCTCCAGCTCCTACTGAGCTGATCATGACAGAAAGAGTTCAAGGGCATCATTTCCCCGAACATGTCTGCCTTCCAGCTACAGCCCCATCCTCACGCCAAAGGAACGAGTCTCTAACGGTGGAAGTGAGAGCACCGGGAAGCCGGGGCGAGGAAGTGAACTATCTGCTTGAGTCGGAGCAGGGCCTGCACTCCGCCTGGCCCTGGCTGGCCTGCATTCCCCGGGCCGCAGAGGGAAGTGAGGGATGAGTGACCACAAGGACAGGCTGGATAGAGCCAGCCCCGGGCCACGTGGACACATGTCCTCACCCACAGACAGCTCCCGCGTGGCCACTCTGCACCTGCCACTCCCCACAGGAGGCGATGAAGAAGGAGACACAGTCCCGCCCAGTGACCAGGGCTCCTCTCCACCCAGGAGCCCCCCTGCGGGTCCCCAGGCCCCCAGCGGACACACTGCCAGGTGCGAGGTCTGGGAGCTGCCACCACGCCGCCCAGCAGCCGCTGAGGTCGCGCCCGGCCCAGCCTGGCTTCCCTCAGCAGCCACACCGCCAGGCGGCAGCCCATCGGGGCTGGGACGGTGGGCGGGCAGAGAGGCCGCGGCCTGGCAGGACGGCCCTCCGTGGCCGGCCCCCGAGACAGAGCGACAATTGGCAGAAGTCCTAGTGAGGGGACAGGACAGGCAGACAGAGGGACGGCGGGCCGGGGAGGCCGCGGCACAGATGGGCCCGGCGTGGCTGCCACCAGCCTTTCCCCGGTGGGAGGGTGGCAGGAAGGAGGGGACACCTTGCCCATTGCCCACATTCAGCAGAAACGCAACCGCCAGCCTGAGCCCCTCCCCTGCCCCCATGGGCCCAGCCGCAGGCCCTGTCCGGCTCAGGGCCACAGCGGAGACAATGACCAACCCCAGGAATGTGCTTTCCTTTCTTTTCTTTTCTTTCTTTTCTTTTTTTTTAATGAATCCTCCCCTGAGGATATTTTCCCATTGATTTTAGAGAGAGTAGAAGGGAGCGAGAGAGAGACAGAGAGAAACATCCATGTGAGAGAGACACATCCATTGGTTGCCTCTGCACCCACCCTGACCAGGGCCCTGGCCGGGGCGGAGCCCGCAACCAAGGTATGTGCCCTTGACCGGAATCAAACCCGGGACCCTTCAGTCTGCAAGTCGACGCTCTATCCACTGAGCCACACTGGCGAGATCTTGAGGCGCTTTCCAAAGAGAGAGCCTGAGCCCAGCACAGCTGCCCTGCCCCCCTGGCCCTCTGCCCCCACCCACACCCACACCCCCAATGGGGCAGGGGCTCAGCCTTCCTCGCACTCTGGAAGTGGCTCCGGCTGGCACTGAAGCAGCCTGGCCCCTGGCTGATTTTTGGGGTGCAGAGAGCCAGCAGTCAGGCCTCCCTCAGGCGGCAGGTGTGACCCCGCCCCGATGTGGATGGACCCTGGGGGAGCCAGGGCCCCACCCGAGGGCCCCGGGGCTCTGATGGGCGGCCGCAGCCTCTGACTTTCTATGAACGGAGAGCCCGTCTGAGTTATGTAACCGCAGCCGGGCGGCCCCTGACGCGCCGGCTCTGGATTCCTGGAAGGGTCTCAGAGAGGCAAGTCCAGCGGCTGCACGGCCCATGGGCTCCGCAGGCCCTGCCCGTCTCCCCCGTGTCTGACTGGCAGCGGCAGGAGAAACCCTCGCGAGCCAGACTTGAAACGGAAGAATCTAGATCAAGGATATATTTGGCTTTTCCAGCTCATCTTTACATCAGCTTCATCTCTACTGACTTGTCACCTTTTGCAGGCCGCTGGGCACGTACGCAGAAGGCAGGCGACTCTTACGTAACCCCAGACAGCAGCCCGGCCCCGGGAGGCCCCGCAGTGCCCATGGGTCGGCCGGGGTCCGGCCTTTGCCCACTTCAGGGTGACCCAGGGCGCACTGTGCCCACATGCTCTGGGCACCCTGTGGTCTGCACGCAAAGAGCCCGAGGAGATGCGGGACTCGGACACGCACCCAGCCCACTTCTGCCAACACCTTGCCCAGGCCCGTGGGTGGGGGCACTGAGGCCAGGGCTGGGCGCTGCCATTCCCACCATCATCCAAGTGGCCCCGGCCAGGAGGAGGCAGGAAGCATCGGGAGAGCAAGTCCCTCCCTGTCCAGGGACAGAGGACGGGCAGGGAGGCCTGGAGCTGCCGGGTCCTGGACTGTTGGCCCTGCTCCCTACCTATGGCATCCTCGAAGCACAGGAGGCAGGAAGCAGGTGATTCAAATAAATCAGCAGGAGGGACAGACGGCAGGAGCCTCCACCCCCTCCTCCGCCCGGACGTGGATCCCCCGGGTGGGGCTGGGTGTGCGGGGAGGGGTGCGCCCACGTGGTGGGAGGATGTGAGCTGCCTCCTAAAATGGCGACTCATCCCAGCATCACTGTCCCGATCGGAGCCACAGCCGTGACGCTCCCCTCCTCGCCCTGCAACCCGCTTGGAAACAGCAGCTGGACGGGGCCCCAGGCAGGAGTCACCGGGAGGGCTGCCTGCTGACGGGGCGTCCACCCGTCCAGTCCTCCGAGGCCCAGGCACAGCCCCAGCCGTCGGGGGCCTTTCCAGGGGGGCTGCTGACAGCCAGCTCACGGGGGCCCCGGGTGCTCGGGGAGCTGCAAAGTGCCCCGCAAAGGAAGAGCAAGAGAGAATGTTGTCACGCACCCACCCCCACCACGGCCACACCCCAGGGACTCCCAGAGAGAAAGGGCCAGGACCTCCCATAGGAGGACAGACAGCCGCTCCGAGGGGCAGGGCTGGGAAGGAGCCGTGACTTTGGCTCGCCATTGAACTCCCGAGGATGACTGCCAAAAGCCTTGGGTGCAGGAGCCCCTGACAAAGCAGTGTGTGGAGGTCTGCAGCTCAGACGCCCCCCGCCCCCCGCAGCCTAACTCGCGGGTGCCGCTTGCTGAGTAAGCACCCCCCACCCCCCATGCCCCTGGTGCTCACGGAGGGGCTCCATCCAGGGCAGCCGCACGGGGGCAGCCCCCAGGAGATGCCTGCGTCCCTGTGCATGGGAGGGCCTTGCAGGCTGTGCTACCACCGCCCCCAAAAGGCACAAAACCGGCTTGAAAAGACCCGGAATATCTCCCGCCTGGAAGGATGGCTCCCCGCAGGGCTCTGCTCAAAACCCGCAGAATCTGAGCCCCCAGGGCCCCTCGCTCAGGTGCCACCGCGTGGGCTCTGCCTCCGGGCTCAGGCTCCGTGGGCCGGTCACAGCAGGCCAGGCTCCGCGGCCAGCAGGAGGCCGTCCCACCTGGGCCAGGCACCAGGCAAGGGTGGCGGCTCAGTGCAAGGGAAGAGTGCATTTCAGGTGCGGTCCCGTGCCTGATGGAGGCAGAGCCCGCAGACCCTGGGGGGAGGGGACAGCTCCCACATGACAGCGCTCTCGCCTGTCAGCCTCCCGAACAGGTGACAGCTCGTCCTTCCAGACCCACTTCCAGAAAATCCCGTGCTCACCGCGCGGGGAGAAAACAAAAGGTCAAACTTCAACATCGCCCACAGAACTGTTTCCTAAAGCAAACCACCCCCCTCCCCTCCCCGAGAAGCGCCCGCTCGGGGTGCTGGAGGGGCCGGGCCGGTGGAGCTTGAGCCCACAGAGCTCCCTTCGCGACAGCGACGCTCCTCTCCCTTATCAAAATGCACGCAGATCTCAACCTGGCAACTTGTCACAGATGGAAACATGTCTGTGCAAATAACTGGCTGGCACAGTCCTCAGGGGCCCCGCTGCGGCTCAAGAGGGGCTCAGGGGCCCGACGGGGACCCCCAGATCCTTCCCCAGGCCCTGGTGCTGGCTGAGACCCAGAGGCAGAGGGCGAGGTGCCTGGATGGGTCACCGACAAAGCCTCCTGGTCCATTTCGTCTGCGTCCAGAGCCTTATCTAGTCCGAGCACACACAGAGGTTCAGGCCGAGCCAATACCAACGCGGGCGCCTCACCATTAACCTCTTGACGCCCAGGCGGCAAACAAGACCAGCCCGGCTCCTGGAGGAGGGACGCTGCTTTCCAGAAAAAGGCCAATGACCACGTTTGACAGTTTTCACTCGCGGCTGTCAACAGCCGCAACCCCGGGATGGAGCAGCGTCTCCCCTACCAGGGGCAGCTAGAAGGCGCTTGGCGAGCTTCGTCCTCTTCTCATTTCTCAAAACCAGGACGCCACTCGGTCCTCCCTGGGGCTCACTCCCCCCGCTGTGACCGGTGGCGGTGGGGGCGGCTGGCAGCCGGCTGGGCTCAGCTCGCCTCCCTCCCCAGCGCGGGAG
Source organism: Myotis nattereri (assembly GCF_964212035.1). NCBI lineage: Eukaryota > Metazoa > Chordata > Mammalia > Chiroptera > Vespertilionidae > Myotis > Myotis nattereri. The sequence continues at coordinate 214,196,161 of NC_138077.1, read as the reverse complement.
CGCAGTGCATCCCAGTGGACGGACCTGGAACCGCACGCCGGCGCCCTCCGCCTCCACCTCTGTCCTCCCGGCTCTGGCGGCGACCTGGGACCCAAACGCACCAGCTCCGCGGAGCCCCCAGCCAGAGGGTGACGGCTGGGGGCCCCTTCCCCGCCAGGGAACCACTGTGCCCAGCGGGGCCCTACGCCGCCAGAGGCAGAGGCTGGAGCCCGAGCGCCCACGCAGGCGGGCAAAGTTTGCGGAAAGGGGTCTTTCTGGGCACCCCCCGCCCCCACCACGGGCTCCAGGCTTCAAGTCCCTCCCAGCTCACCCCAGAGTCCCAGACACAGAGCAGCCCCAGGGCGCGCCCCGGCGTCTCAGTCTGTGGATGGGGGCGGGGAGGACCGCTCGCCCGCGCTCCCCCAGGTCCCCCGCGTCGCCTGCCCCAGCTGCCCGCCAGCTGTGCGCACCCGTCGCGCCCCAGGTCACCGGCAAACAGCTGGAGAGGCAGCTGGAAGCCCCGGAGGCCCCGCTCAGCCCGGGAGCCCGAGGAGGGGGAGGACTGGCTGAGAGGCGGTTTTGTTTTGTTTTCCTCAAACTCCGCCTGCCGAGCTCTCGCCCGGGGCGAGCGGCTCTGCCTTTCCCGGCCGCCCCGGCCCCCGGCCCGGTCCACGGCCCGCCGCGCCCAGCGGCCGGCGCCTCGCTCCGGGCCCGGGGGAGGCAGCGCAGGGGCGGCCAGGACACTGCGTGGCTGACGCCGCCAGCCGCCCGCGCCCCTGCCCGGACACGGACGCTCGGAGCCCGGGAGAGCGGGCCGCTCCCTGCGGAGCGCTGGGCTCCGAGCTCCGGACTGGGGCCCCGACCCGGCTCCCGGGCCACCCCGTAGCCGCTCGCGGGGGGCGGGGGAGGGCCCCTTTATTTGCAGCCTGAGAAAGCGCCCTTCCGCCCGGCCCGGCGCCCCGGCACCTGCGCCGGCCGGTCGCTCACCTGAGTCCTAAAAGCTGTTGAATCCACATGGTCACGTCTCAGCGAGCGGAGCTCAGACCTCGCTCGCCCCGGCCATCCGCGTGGCTCCGATCCCGCTCGCTTCCGTCCCGCGGCGCCGGTATCTGCTCTCGGTCCGCCGCCTCCCGCCGCCCGCCGGCCGCGGGGCGCAGCGAGTCAGAGCGCGGCCGCGCGGGGCTCCATGCCGGCCGGCGCGCCGCCGCCGCGGGGGCGCATGGCTCAGGCTGGGCGGCCCGCGGGGGCGCACATCCTCGACCGGGGCGCGGACCGGCACCCCTCTGGGGAAGCCCCGGGAAGACGGCGGCGAGGCCCGCGGGGACGGGGCGACCGGCCGGGGAGGGGCGCACTCGGGCGCTGCGGCCGCGCGGTGGTGGTCGGTGGTCGGAGGAGCCGCGGCTTCGCCCTCCGGGGCGGCAGGAGGGAGGCCGGGCAGCGCCGCCGCGAACAGTGCGTGTCTCTCGCCTCCAGTCGGAGCCCCGCGCCGAGGGGTCGGCTCGGTCCGGGGACGGGGGCGAAGCGGGATGCGGAGGCGCGCGGGTCCTGTCCGCGCCCCGCCGGGTCAGGGTAGCGTGGCGGTCGGCACAGCTCAAGTTGGCGGGGGCTCCGTCTGAGCGCTCGCTCTGCAGACGGCGGCCGCGGCGCGGGAGGCGGGCAGGAGGCGGGCACCGAGGCGCGTGGGGCGAGGGCGCGGTGGAGCGCGGGGCGTGGGGGCGCGCAGCGGCGGCGCGGCGCCGAGGAGGCGGGCGGGGATCCCGGGCCCCGCCGCCCGTGCCCACCGCGCCCGCCGCAGAGCCGCCTCCCTCCGCGCGTCCGCCTCTCCGCGCGCTCGCCCCCGCCTCCCGGAGCGGGTCCCAACTCCGCCCGCCTGGCCCGGCTCACGTCACCCGCTTCCCCGCCCCTGGAACCGGAGCCCGAGTCCCCTGTCCGCCCAGGCTGTCGCTCTCCGTCCCGCCTCGCGGGGGCCGGGCTCGCCGCGCAGGGCTGTGCCGGCTGGGGCGTCACCGAGCGGGACCCCGGCTGCCCCTTCCCCGTCCTCAGCGTGTCCGTCCGGGTCTCACCTTGGGAAAGGCCCGGAGAGGCCGTGGGCTCCGATTGGACCGCCGCCGGGCGCCGCCGGATGGTGTTGCCACGGTAACTGGATGGCATGCGAAACAGTTCGCGGTTCCGACCCGGTTAAGAGTGAGCCCAGCGGACCCGGAGAGCCGATTTGGGGCGGAGGGGGCTGCGCGAAAAGTTTCCTCCGATGGAGAGCGCGCAGGGGCCACGCGGCTGCCCGTGGGGGGCGGGAGGGTCCGCTACTGGGATTCCTTCTCTTCCCACTGCCGGGGCCACCCGGACCCACACCCCCACGTCTGCCTGGGCCCCTGCATCCGGCTCTAAGGGGAAGTCACGGTGTTCCTGCTCAGAGCTGAGCGAGCACCTCGCCCCAGCCCAGCCCGAATCCGGAAGCATCAGCAGTCCAGGCCGAGTGTGGGCAACCCCTGCACCCTGGCGGCCTCTGGGCCAGGCCCTGACTCCGAGAGTCCCGGACTTGGCCTCCAGGACTCCCTGCCACCCTCCGCTGGCAGGTCCGCTCCCTGGTCCGGCCCTTCCCCTATTCCCAACCTCCCTGCGCCCCCTGGTTCGGCTGCATTTGGAGACCGCGGATGGGGGACCCCTTTCCTGGGAGAAGTGACAGATTCACCATGAGGGCCGACCTGCTGACGCCCTGGGCAACCTCAGACAGACAGAGCCCTGCTTCCACCCCAGAGCCCTGTGCCCCAGCCGTGCCAACCGGGGCTGGAAACCCTGCCAGGGCCGTTCTTATGCAGCAAATGGGGTCACGGAGGAGAAAGCGAGGTTAACTAATGGGGCCTGTCCCCAGCAGGTGCCTGGGATCACCCAGCCCGCGCCCCCTGGGAGGAGCAGCTGGTGCCCAGGCTGGGCCCGGGGATGCCCTGGCAGGCCCTTCACCTCCTCCCACCCCCCCACCACCCCCACTCCCGGCCTGCAGGACTCTGAGGCCGAAGGAGTGTCCTCTCCCAGCCCGAGGACTGACGGGCAGCCGCCTCCCCAGAAGGAGCCCGAGGAGGGCAGGAGGCCGGGAGCGTGGTGGCCAGAGCCCAGGTCTCCGGGCAGGCAGGCCAGGCGCCCCTGTGTGGTGTTCTCTCACCTCTGACCTGTTTCCTCTTGGAGAGAACCTGTTCTCTATTCCCTTCCACACAGACATTCCGTGGGGCCGCGGTGAGATGGCCTCACATAGTGTCAGGCTTGTGGCTCCCAGAAGCCCAGGCTGAGCCTCCCTGAGGGTGGGGCCGGATCCCAGGAAGGGAGACAGGAGGTCAGGGCGCAACTGGGCCCAGGAGAGCAGGAGCCCGCTCGGCCGCCACCTAGCGGGACCACGTGGGAGTGCAGCTCCAGGGAGGCCCTCCCAGGCCTGGATGACCCTGGAGGCGGCTGCAGGGCTGGTGGGCTGGGGCTGCTGACCCCTCTGCTCCACGGCCCTGGGTCAGCCTGCGACCCGCAGACCCCTCCTCACTTCAGTGCATTCATAACAGCCACGGGAGTAGGGAGCCCGGATACTGAGAGGCATTATGAAAATTCTCATAAAAAACTGTGATATAGCAACGTATGCTCTCTTCATTACTACACTAAGCAATCACTCAGCCACACCAGCCGTACCCTGACAGTGTGACGAGAGGGCGGCTGGCAGTCCCAGGTATGGTCACCGCTGCTGTCTGTTGCCTACATTTATAATGGAAGGGCTAGGTATAGGGGCAGGGGCAGGGTTAGGGGTAGGGGCAGGGTTAGGGTTAAGGTTAGGGGTAGGGTTAAGGTTAGGGTTAGCTGTAGGGGTAGGTTTACAGTTAGGGGTAGGAGTAGGGCTAGGGTTAAGGTTAGGGGTAGGGAGAGGGTAGGGGCAGGGGTAGAGTTAGGGTTAGGGGTAGGTTTAGAGTTAGGGGTAGGGTTAGGGGTTGGGGTAGGGGTGAGTGGAGGGATAGGGGTAGGGGTGGGGTTAGGGTTAGAGTTCACAAAAATAAAGATGTGATTTCCCCCATCCGAGTGTAAGGACTCTTTGAAATCTATCCACATACTCAGGTGTCCCCAGACCCCAGCGACGAAGGCAGGGCTAGCCAGGGGTCAAGAGGAGGCTTCTGAGATAAGCTGGCTTCAGCTGTGACGCCCAAGGGGACCACAGAGAGGAAAGAACCCGCAGGTGCTCCCCAAGGGTGCGCAACCTCCTAACGTTGTGGGGGAGGCCTCTCCTGTACCCCATACCCCGTACCTTGTACCCCGTATCCTATACCCCGGCTCAGGAGCCTGGCCTGAGGGCAAGGTCCCTCCTTTCTCTTCCCTCGAGCCTGGCAGCTCCAGTCCCCTCCTGCACAGACACCCCCTTCACTTTGTGCTCCTCTGTCTTGGTGAAAACACTGCCATTGCCTCACGCTGCGGAATCCTGGAACCTCGGCTATGCTTCCCTCGGAACAGAGCGGCTTCCCTGAACCTTGACAGCATCTGGAATGTGGGGCTGGTTCATTTTTTCCTCTCCTGGGACTGGGAGGTGAGCATGTCAGCCGGGACCCAGCACACGCTGTCACATGCACACACATGCGTGCACACACACACACACAGTCTATCTCTCTATCTCTTTCTCATACACACACAGAGTCTCTCTCTCTCTCTCTCTCTCTCACACACACACACACACACACACACTTCAGATGTCCCTACTGTGGGACACCCGGGCCCCCTGCCCCCCTGCCCAGCCTGTTATCCCACTAGGCGGGATCTGCCCTGAGACCCAGGAGCCCAGCGCTCTGGCCCTCCCCTCGCCCTGCTGTCTGCCCACTGGAGGCTCTTCCGCGGAAGCGGGCCCGGCATGGCCCTGACGGCCTCAGAGACCCGGCCGGACTCTTTAAGTCCCATCCAGAGCCAAACTGACCTGCCTTCGTTCATTCCCCCGGGACGCAAATGCGTCCTAAGCATGACATTTGACCAAGGGGCTAAGTTTGTGATGGTTCATGAAAGGGAACATGCTGCTTAAAATTATTACATGTCTCTTTAAATCAGCCCCACTAAGACCTCCCCTGGCCCCCGCCTTACCGACCCTCCTCCCCGAGTAAAACTAGCATTGGTGATGGGGGGGCTCCTCCCAGGTGAGAGGCCCTGCACCTGAGCTGCTCCCACCAGGCTGCTCAGGCCTGCAAGCCCTGCCGAGTGCCAGGGCCAGGCTGCGGGCACAGTGACCGGGACCATGCCCTCAGCCCAGGCTGGCCAGACAGACTGCCAGGTGCCCCCTGGCCGCCCAAATACACACGTGTACTGGGAAGAGGGAGCGGCGGTCCTGGGCTCGCTCTGGCAGCCATGTCCTCTCGGGCCGGTGGGAAGGCGGCCTGAGGAGGTGACCCGGCCCGGGATGCAGAAAACCGCTCGTTTCGCTCGTTTCAGGACTTTTCAGGGTTCTCTGTGCTGACGGGTCCTCCCTCCATTTAGACTGAAAAGAGGGTTCGTTTGCACTGTAGCGCGACCTCATCTGAACACGGTCCCTTGGCGTCCTGGGGTCGGGAGGGCTGGGTGTGAAGCTGGAGAGGAGTCAGGAGGGTGGGAGACTCCGCAGGGAAGCCGGTCAGGGGCTGGGGTGACCCCGGGTGGGGCCGCAGGGCCCAGGGGAGCCCTGACATTCCCTCATAATGATGCTGGGACCAGTCGGACCTTTGGTCCTGGGTTGTGGCTCCGCTCCAGGGCACTGGGGCTCGGCTAATGGTGAGTTGGGGAGCGATGGATGGGCTGGTCTTGGCTGTGGGGCAGGCAGGGTGAGGGGGACACCTGTGTGCGTGGGGGGGGGGGGTGTGGAACCAGGACAAAGAACTGGGACAAGGTGACCAACTTGGGAAAAGTCCCTCCTCCTCCGCCGGCAGAGGCCCCGCCTGGGGAGGGCAGGCACGGGAAGGGGCGCCGGTCTGCACGGGGTCTCAGGACGGGGCTCCGGGCGGATTAGTGGGGGGTTGAGGAGGAGGAGGGCGAACAGGACAGGAAGGAGTCGGACCCTTGGACATGTACGAATAACGCACGGGGGGTGGGGGTGCAAGGGACAAGTCTTCTGAAGGTCTGCCTTTGGCCAGTGGCAGAGGGGAGCGGGTGTGCCAGTAGATGAGGCTGCTGGGACAGGCACCCCTCGCAGGAGGTGCTCAGGCCAGGGAGTCGCTGCTCCTGGGGGGTCCAGAGGCCCTGGGCTCCAGGCAGGAGGACAAGCTGTTTCTATTGTTTTGTGTATGTGTGTTTAATCCTCATCAGAGGACATTTTCCCATTGATTTTTAGAGAGAGTGGAAGAGAGAGGGAAAGATAGAGAGAGAAATATTGATGTGAGAGAAACACATCAATTGGTTGCCTCTGGCAGGAGCCCCTACCAGGGCCCAGGCCAGGAGGATGCTGTGACCGAGGTACGTGCCCTTGACCGGAATCAAACCCAGGACCCTGTGGTCTGCAGGCTGACGCTCTATCCACTGAGCCCAACTGGCCAGGGCAATCTCTATTGGTGTCTCTTTCAAATCCTATCTAATAATAGACAAACATGGTAATTGATCGTACCTTTGCTATGCCTCCCATTGGCTAATCAGCACTATATGCAAATTAACTGCCAACAAAGATGGCGGCTAATTTGCATACATAGGCGCGAAGCAGCGGAGGAAGACTGAAGGCAGCTCCAGCCGGAGCAGCGAAGAAGACTGAAGGCTCCGGCCAGAGCGAAGGCCTGGGTTCCAGGTGCCGGCGGAAAACCGGTGCCGGCAGCCAGGGGAAGGGAAAGCCTATTGCATGAGTCTCTTCGTGCAACAGGCCTCTAGTCAACGTACAGACCGCATGGGGCAGTGGGCTGGGTGGTGCTGTATCAACAGACAAGCCCCAGGGCTCAGGGCTGAATCCCACACAGTGTGAGGGCTCGCTCCGTCCTGCTCAAAGCCACTGGCAGCTGCCATCGGCCCTGACGTGCAGGCGCTGCTGCTACCTGGACATCTCCGTCCCATAGTGGGGCAGGGAGCCCTGGCAGGACCTCACCCGGCCCTCAGGAATCTGCGGGAAGGAACGCATGTCACTCTCATGTACATTTCACTGGCCAGAGCACGAGACCCGGCCAGACGGACGTCAGTGGGGTGAAAGGTACAAGCCTCACACAGGGAGGGGCAGGCAACCCTGGGGACACTCACATACTCTCCTACACTTACCCGTCGGTATTAGCAATTCAAGAAGATACTGTATATCTGTTCAATACCAACATGTGTTCAAAGGAAGGGAGCATGTTTCTGCCAAGCGCGCGGAGTTTACATGCGTGTTCTACCTCTGACCTCCTGATAGGTCCTTAATTCCCAAGGTCAGGATGACTTCACCACTTGTCAGCAAGGACTAGGGGGGTAACTGGCTCACCCCAACTAGGAAGTTGGTCAGATACTGTGCCTTTGGGGGTTATGCTTCTCTCTAGAGGGGTGAGCTGTGGTGAGCCAGAGGCAAAAGAAGTTATTGCCACTGCATCGCCATCATATCAACACCATCATCAGTATCGCCATTATCATCAACACCATCATCACCACCATCATCATCACTATCATTATTATCGCCACCATCATCACCATCACTGTCATTATTATCACCACCATCATCATCTACATCATCGCCATCATTATCCCAATTAACATCATTACCATTATCATCACCACCATCACCATCATCACCATCTGCATCATTATTATCACCACCATCATCATCACCATCACCATCACATCATCATCGTCATCACCACCATTATCATTTTTAAGGGTTCTGTTGGAGCGCAGGAAATCCATTCCGAACACACCGAGACGCAGCTGATCACTCGATGGCCTTTTCCAGCCAGGAGCTGTCACACCCCATCTTCCTCGAGCAGCAGCTTAGGTGGCATCTTGACTGCTCACAGCCAATCTAGAGAGTAATTGAGCAGAAAAGCCACTTCCTCCAACAACGTCTTCTTCAAGCTGTTATCCTCGGGCGTGAAGAGGCTTCCGGAACACACCACGGAGGGGGGAAGACGTGGCACTGACGGCGCGCCCGGATGCTGGGCGGAGGCCAGCTGCTTCCTCCAGCGTGGCCTGGAGTTCGCCCTGGTCCGTAAGCATCGGCCGCCTGATGAATTCCACACCCGAGATCCCACTTCAGCCTGCAGCCATGCAGAGCGGCAGCTGGCATTCCCCCCCTCACCCCCCACCCCAGACCGTGTGTGAGACATCACCGCGGCGGGCCGAGCCGGGCGGGGCAGGGCTCTGGGCATGGACCTGAAGCAGACCAGGAGGCGCGGGGCTGTTCCCGGCTGGTGCGGAGCTATTTCGAGACTGTGATGCCCAGCGTGGCTGCTGATGCCAGGCCTGAGCACACACACGTATGCAGAGTTCAAGGAGATTGTCCAAGACCACTCGGCGGGGAAGGGGTGGCTCGGGGATCAGCCCAGGCCTGTCCGACGCACAAAGCTTCCTTCACTATAATGCGGGGAGGACCCCAGAGAGGGCCACGCCTCGCCCCACGGCACTCCCCGCTCCCAAGTGTGTTAAACACGAAGCCCTGGTAGGCGACACGTGTTCAGGGCAGCGATATCCGAGCTGCCAGGTGCCGTCCAGATCATGACCGCCCCGCACAGGTCAGCCCGTCCCGCACACTCCACGCTGCCCTGCATCTCACCTCTGCAGCTGTGCTTTATGAAGGGCTCGCTGTGTTCCGTCCTCTGGGGAACGTGGCCGCAGTTACGCACGGGAGACCTCTGCCCCAGTCCTCCCCTCCTCCTCCGTAGCCGAGCTTCCACGGTGGAGAGGGTGGGGACTGGGCCGGGCTCAGAGTTCACACCGTCCTCTGGGATAACCCGAATGTCTGACTCACTCGGGGAGGGGCAGGCCTCCCGGAGCCCGATTTCCACGAGGGCCGCTCCCTCCGCCAGGTGTGGCTCCGGCCCTGAGGAAGCCGTGGATCAGGGTCCGAGCGAGAGTCAGCAAGGACCAATCTTCTGTCTTCTTCCTTCATCCTCGTCCGCATCTTCATCCTCAGCATCTTCTGCTCCCCGCACTGGACCACCACGGCCTCCAGGGAAGAACTGATGGACCAGCCCAGGACCTGGTCCCTGCAGCCCCAGGTACCCACCACCTGGGAAGCCCTCCCTGGCTCTGCCAGCCCCACCAGCAAAAGCGACACCCACACTTCGTGGGGAAGCTTTTCTCCTTTTGTTGGGCGATTCTGGGGTCACCCAGAGACAACAGCACAGAACCCAGGGCTCTGACAGCTGTGTACGGGGCGGGTGGCAGGTGGACAGCTGGTCACTCCAACAAAGGCTGGGCAGGCTCCTTAGACCCTCTCTGACCCGGAGGAAAGGCCCCCCGCGTCGCCTGTGTCACTCCACGGCCCTCTGACAAGTTAAAGGACAGCATTGCCAGGGCGGCCCCAGTGAGCAGATGGTTTCTCTGATTGAGGTTCAACACGGTGAGGAGTTTGCTCAGGATGCGGTCGGTGCACGCGAGGATGCTGCTCGGTGCCAGCTCATGCCCGGTGCGGGGCCAGTCGCTGAGGACAGGAAGTCAAGTCGGCTCAGGCAGGAGGAGAGGTAGGGGGTGGGGGAGGGAAAAGGGGCAGGGCTGCTTGCAGGCGGGTCTCGGGAGCCCTGCCTCCCTCATCCACACGAAGACTCAGGCGCATGCTCACAAGCAGCCTGCCCGTGCCTGGGGGAGATGACACCATCGGGGGCTTTGGAGACTTTTAACAACAAATGAAAAGCGAAGCTCGATGACCCGAATGTCTGACTCGGAAGCAAAGCAGGCCCTTCCGGAGCGGGGTGAGCGGCTGCAGAGCCGGGGCTCGGCTGGGGGATGGCCTGTGGACTCAGCCTCAGGAAGTGGGGGGAACAGTTGCTCCCCCGGAACTGACACTCATGCACCCCTGTCCCCGCTCCCCTCCCGCTCAGCCGCAGGGTGACCAAGCAACAATGAGTACTTTCTGGGACCTGAGAGGAGGCTGATGGGACAAGAGGGGGCACCCTCAAGCCCTCTGATACTGGCTGGATGCTGGGGAGCCCCTATTGCTTTGCTCTCTTCCTGCTAGGAGGCTGTAAGAAGGGAGAGGCACCCCAAGGCCTGAGCCCGCCTAGGGTCCCAGGTACCCCATCTCGGGTACAGATTCCTGGTTAGAGCTGCATCCTGGAAGGGGGCATGGCTCTGCACTCCGAGGGTGGGCACCAGGGAGGAGAAGCAGCCCCAGGCCTGCAGGCAGGAAGAGGCCTCACCAGGCACCAAGCGCACACCTTGGTCTGCCCGTCCCGCCTGCAGAGCAGTGAGCAGTGAGTGTCTGCTGCTTGAGCTCCGCCTGCAGCAGTTATGGTGAGAGACGACCAAGACCCACAGCCACCCCCCCGCCCGGCTCCCTGTGAGACCCCCGCCCCATCCTGGGAGCCCCACCTCCGCCCGCCCTGTCTCTGCCCCAGGCATTTACCAATGTGGCAGCCTGATCCGCCACACCCCCAAACGGAGGTTATGGGGGGGCTCGTTCCCAGGCCCCAACTCCCTTGAAAGCCAGGCCCTTCACTCTGCGAGTCACCGTCAGCGTCAATGTCCTGTACCCGACAAAGCTGGCTTTCCTCCTGCGCCCACAGCTCCACAGGGACGTGATTGTGAGCTAAAGTGGCGCAATACGAAGCCCTTCCCGGCTCCAGAACGCAGAGGAGCTGGTTGCTACGTAGACAGGAGGCTCCCCGCTCAGCGTCGGTGCAGGTGCATCCGGGACCCGGCGTGTCCCTAGGCCAGTCTCCCCCTCCCCACAGCCCACAGCCCACAGCCCACACCCCAGCTGCTTCTTGCACTGGACCGTCTGCTTGGGGGTGCAGAGCGGCTTTGGGGGAGTGCTTTCCACCCCCACATGGGCGATGGGCAGGGCCGGCCTGTCCCCCAGCACAGCCTCAAGGACCCTGCCTCCTCTGGGGCTTGCTCACCTCCCATCCCCACAGAGGGCAGGGCGCTCAGGTGGGTCCTCTCACCTGGAGGAAATGGCTGCCGCCCGCCTGCCCCGTGGGAAAGGTGGGGGTGAAGATGCCCTGCCCAGGCCGCCTCCCCTCGCCCACCACCCCAGACTCACCGGGCAGGCGAGCTGCTTGGCTGCCTGGATGGTTCCGGGGCGGAGCGGAATTGCTGGGTGTGTCTGTCAGTCTCTGCCTTCAGGGGGCAGGTCCCACATCTCCTCCACGTCCTTGGCACCCACAGTGCCAGCCTCTCCGCATCGGTGAAGCCCACTGGGCCTGCCCCCCACCAACCCCTGCCCTTGCCTCTGCCACTGCCCAGCTCAGCCTTGGCTCACAGAGCCAGTGTTTGCCAGCTGCTCGCCACGGTGTCTCGATTTCTCCCCTGGCCCGGCTCCCTCCGCCCACTCCCATCTGGCACAGGTGGGTCTCATTCGGGAATCTGGCAGACTGGCTGAATTAAGAACCCCTGACTCTGGCGAGATCTCTGCTCTCTGATTGATCGTTATCTCTCAGGTCTCTTCTGCCCCCGTGGCCACAGCTAAGGGCTTATCACACCTCTGAATACACACCTGGTTGCCTGGTGACGGGTGCCCGGTGCCCGGGAATGTACCTTTGCGTAAACCTTCACCCAGGGAAAAGGTGGCCACTGCCCAGCCACAGACACGGCTCTGGGAAGCGGGAGCCCATTGCAGGAAAAGCCGGAAGCAGTTTGACCACCAACTCAGGGGTCAGGCCGGCCTGAGGCTCCTCCGGCCCCGGAGCAGGCCCAGACACGCATGTCCAGCATCCCAGGTGCTGATCACAGCATCCTCAGTGAGCGAGCGCAGGCTCCCAGGAGACGCCCCGGGGTGTCAGCCCCCTCACAGACCCACAGCCACGGAGCGTGGGGGCCGTGGCTCAGCCGCAGGGCCGCTTCCTGCCGCCGGCGCCTGGAGTTAAAGCGCCCTCACGAACCGCCATGGATCTGTCTGGAAAGGCTTCCTGTTCGTCATGTGGACAAATTGCCCTGAATGTTCTCAACGCACGTCTGGGTGCGTGGCTCAGGGGGGCATTGATCCCTGTCGGGAGGGTGAGGGCAACACCCGAGGGCGGCGCCCGGGGAGGGGACTCGGCCCTCCAATCCCAGCCCAGCTCCAGCTGGTCCGCCCTCTGCCTGGCCTCTGCCCAGCCTCTGCCGTCCTCTGCGCTCAGCCGGTGGCAGGGCCGGAGGGAGCCCGGCCAGAACTGTCCCACTTCCGCTGGCCCCCGGTGGGCAGCCCTGCGGGAGCGTCAGGGGGGGCGGCCGGGCTCGGCTCCGAAAGACCCTCCTTATTGAGCAGAAAATATGCGACCCAGTGCGGGCCTCGCTGCTCCCTCCTGCTTCTTCGAATGTTGTAATGAGGCCCCTGGAGCAACGAGCTACAATAACGCAAGCGCACACAATACAGAAGCAAGTGCCGCTCGCCCTGGCCACCGAGATTCCACGGCCGCGGTAGCTCCCCCACAGGCCTGTTCACGGGCATCGCCCGGGGGCCCTGGGGGACACCGGCCAGCAACGCTGTCCACCGTCAGTCGTCATTGGCAGGAGGCTGTGCCCACAGGCCAGGGCTTGCCGGGGCGGCTCAGGCCCTGCCCGTCCGTCCCTCCGAAAGGCAGGATTCTTCACTTAGAGTCAAGGCCACGCTCCCGAGCTCGGCGCACGCCCCTCGGATCCCCGGGGCTCCTGTGCGTGTGTGAGAGGCACGCAGCGAGCCGTTACCCAGTCGGGCCCCGAGCAGGAGGAGGAGGAGGGCAGCTTCCCGCGGACACAGCAGGGAGGAAGCCGGGAGTTGCAAGAACGGCCGGACGTGTGTGACTGCAATGTACGTGCTAAAAATCAAGCATCCGAGACTGTTGCGAGTCCTGTGAGAACCCAGTTCAAAGCTCCACGCTGAAGAAGATAAAAGTACCGGTCTTCCCGCGTGGTGATGCGCACACATATTGGACCGGCGTTCCTACGGGAGGCCACCAGCGGAGCCCACGGGAATCAGACACGGGTTGTGGGGACGCACATTCAAAGCTGCATCCAACAACTGAGACGGCCCAACAATCAAATACGCAAACTGTTGTCAACATGTACGAACACCGACACGCACGCAGCGCAGTCCCGACGTTCATTCCGAGTGCCACGGCGGGTGCTGAGCTGAGAAAACCCTTTCCGTGTGGGAACACGGGCTCTCCCGGCTGCTCACCAGGAGGGAGGTCCTGGAATGTGCCCGCCTTCCGGAAGCGTCTTTGTCAGTCCGCCTGCGAGTCCCACAAAGGCTCCGAGGCTCCGTAAACACACCCTCTGATGTCGTCAGTGCACGGAATGACTCCATGCCGAGAGCCACAATACCCAAACACGTCCGCTCTGGGGCTGTTAGGAAACGCTCACTATTGGCCACACAGCTTGCGAACAGAGGACAGGCGTGACACTGTCCCGGGACAAGCCAGGGAGGGAGGGAACCAGCAGAGCAGTGCGCGCCCCGAGGGCACGGGGTCCGACTGAGCCGTCGCATCGCGCGCTCTGGAATACCGCCACGAGCAAACGCATCTTTTCACGAAGCCCTGCTTTCAATTAAACACATTTATATCCTAAAGGGGCATGGAATAGAATTAAGAGATCTACAACTTCGCTGCAGCTAAATTTGGAGTGACATTCAAGAAAATCACATGTAGAAATGACTTCAAAGCAGACAGCTTATTTGATGAGTTTTGTCGTGTAGGAGCCTTTGTCCAAGAAAGCGTCTCAGAATGGAGGCGGCCGCTCAGCCTCTGCAAATGCACTTGGGGGGCGGAAGAGGCCCCCATTCTGCTGTGGGGAGGAACGGGGGACGCATCCCCTGTAGAGCAGGGTTTGTTCCGAGCGTGCCAGGCTCCCCTGCACCTGCCGAGAGAATTGTCTCAATTAAAAATGTTAAGGTCGTCCTAGCCAGTTTGGCTCAGTGAATAGAGCGTCAGCCTGTCTACTGAAGGGTCCCAGGTTCTATTCCCGGTCAGGGCACATGCCTGGGTTGAAGGCTCAATCCCCAGTGGGGGTCGTGCAGGAGGCAGCTGATCAATGGTTCTCTCTCATCACTGATGTTTCTATCTCTCTCTCCCTCTTCCTTCTTCTCTGAAAGCAATAAATAAATAAATAAAAAGAATCACTTAAAAAATGTTATGGTCTGAGAAGTCAGTGTAAGGTGTGAACAATTTCAAATGCATTAACAAAAAAGTGCAACTTTGAGGAAGGTGCAAGCAATTGTATGGGAAAATTGAAAAATATATAATTTTATTGATTTCAGAGAGGAAGGGAGAGGGAGGAAGAGATAGAGACTTCAATGATGAGAGAGAATCATAGATTGGCTGCCTCCTGCACACCCCCCACTGGGCATTGAGTCCGCAACCCGGGCATGTGCCCTGACAGGGAATCGAACCGTGACCTCCTGGCTCACAGGTCGATGCTCAGCCACCGAGCCATACTGGCTGGGTAGAAATTTTTAAATGTTATGTTTCTATTGAAGGATTCTTATTCTTCAGAAAAATTCCAGTGAGTCTACCAATATGTTAAGACCCACTTTTCACTCAAAAACTACTTGGGAAATGATAGCTTGAGTTCCCGTGTCCCCATTTCGCCGCGACGTGTCCCAGTTTGGGTGCCTGTCCGCCATCCAAGCGTCGCACACACAGGTTTCCGAACCTCAGAACGTGCCGGCAGCTGTGTCGCTCTGATACGGGCACCCGAGGCCTGCCTGCTGTTCTCTCTAACCCAGGCGCGACTTCAAACACGGCGAAAGGCGGCCCTGGCCAGGGGCTCCGTTGGTTAGCGTGTCACTCGTGTATTGAGGGGTCACGGGTTCCACCCCGGATCAGGGAGAGTGTGGGAGTTGACCGGTCCATGTTTCCCTCTCACATCAATGTTTCTCTCTCCCTCTTCCTCTCTCTCTCAAAAGACAAAAACATAAACACACAAACAACCCACAGTGAAAGGCAAAGATCTTGGGTGTCCCCACTAGAAGGTGCTGGAAGCCCGGCCCCACCCCCAGGAGCCCCCACTCAGCGGGGCGGCCCAAGAGGGTGGCCTGTCGGGAAGTCCCAGGAGCGTCTAATGCAGGTGCCGCCAGCCTGCGGGCCCCGTGGTGTCGGCCCATCCCATCTCAGGGGCTCGACACCACGAACCCCCGATGCCTTCGTGAACCCCGTGACCACAGAGGGGATGGAGAGCGGGGCTCGCACCTCCTGGCTTCCTGAGACCCCGCCTCCTGACCCTCAGGACCATGCGGCCCCTGCCCCCCCCCCACCCCCCACCCCTGCAGGAGAGAGATGCTGAGCCTGACCAGCTCCCCGAGGCAGCTCGCATCTGTGCCCACAATGCAAATGGGAGAGATTATTTTTACCCGAAAGCGCGCCTGAACGTGGCGGCTAATGTATTTATAACGGCCTGAGAGGCTCAGCGAGTAGCTAGCACCCTGAGTGACAAGGAAAATGGATAGAAATTGTTCCCTGTAAAAATAATGAGCAATGAGTGCACTAAAACGAGCCAATCAAAACCGCCCCCCTCGGCTCCTGCACAGCAGGTGTGCGGGGCGGGGGGGGGGGGGGGCCTCACTGAGGCACGGGAGCCCCGCCCGGGCTGCCCTTGCCCTGGTTTCTGACCCTGGACCTGGGGGGGCAGGGCTGGGGTTGCTCTGTTCCTAGACCCAGAGCCCCCCGGCAGCAGCCCTGTCCCGCACCGCCCTGGTGGCCCAGAGGGAGGCACAGGGAGTTTGGACCATCATCTGGGGGACAACCCAAGTCCAAGTGGACCCCGGAGGCCAGCCCACTGGGAGGGTCCCCACCCCTGCAGGGCACTCAGCCTCCCCCTCCCAGGGCAGCCTAACCCATGTCTACCCCCAGCAACGCCCCCCCCCTTTCTGCCCCCATCCATCATTCCCTGACCCAGGATCCTGCCTGCACCTCCTCCCCTGGCCCCCAGGTTCCCTCAGACGGCCGCCCCCGCAGGCTGGCACGGTCCCTGCCCAGCGGGGAGCAAGCAGGTCCCTGTTCTGCACCCCAACAGGGCCAGCCCCCCAGGTGTGACCGGGTAAGGCTGGGTCTGTGGCTCCGCCTTCCCTCCGCCTGAACAGCAACCCCCTGCGGCCCACAGGCCATGTCTGCGGTCCCCGGGCGCCTGGAACTGTGCGAAGTTGACAGCAGGCCCAAACCTGAGTGCGGGACGAATGAATGCGAGTGACCACACACGGGCCACGCGTGGTCGGTCACATGTTTGGTGGCATAATCCTGACGCTCACCGACCCCTCACTCTGTCCCTTCTCTCCCTCATCCCCATCTCCACTCTGCGCCCGGGTCAGGGTCATCAGCTCCCCCACCCAATGCAGGTCTCCTGCCTCCCGCGGGCCCCTCACACTTCCCTCCTCAGGGTCCAGTCTGAACAGGTCGCTGCCCTCTCTCTAGGTCTGCTCTGGCTCCCTGGTGCCTGGGCGGAGGCCGAGCCCCTCTCAGCGTGCAGAGCCACCCATGTCACGTCCACCCGCCCTCCCCTGGGTGCTCCTCACTGCAGCTGCAGGCCTGCGCGCTCCCCACTCATCACGTGGTCTTGCCTGGGGGTCGCTCACACCATCCATTCTCTTTGCCCCAAATACCCACCTCCCTGCCCACCCTGCAGGGCTCCGCCTCCCCTACCTCTACCCACCTGTGCAGACCCCACTCGGGCTGATTCCTCCAGGCTCCCCTCCCCCTCCTGTCCTTCCACATCCAGCCCCCTCCCTCCCCCCCCAGTGCTTGTACAGGGGCCTTGGTGCGTGGACTTTGGGAGCATGAAGGCACGTCACCATCCTCGTGCCTCCCTGTGGTCTTCTCCTCATGGTGTTGTGGATGGACACCCTGCCCCGGAGGCCCCGCCCCTAGGCCCTGTCCCAGAGGCCCCGCCCCCGGAGGCCCCGCCCCAGAGGCCCCGCCCCCGGAGGCCCCGCCACAGAGGCCCCGCCCCCAGGAGGCCCCGCCCCCGGGCTGTGCAGGCCATCACCCAGCAGCAGGGCTTTCTCATCTAACTGAGCTGGAGGCTGCTGAAAGGGGGTTCCTCGCCCTGGGCTCCCTTTGTCTGAAAAGGAAGGCGAGCACTTCAGCTCCCGAGGAACAAAGGAGTGGATCCTCACAGCCACCTGCAGGCCCATCCCAACACAAAGCCGCCCTGATCAGCTGGGGGAGGGGGAGGGGGAAGGGGAGGGGGAGGGGTTGGGGGTGACTTGCTGTCTGTGGGGCTCCTCAGTTGCCATTTAAGCTCCCAGCAGGTGTAAACACCTTGATGGGGGGTCAGGTGGAGCCTTCAGGGGAGGAGGGGGCTCCTTGCCCTGCCCTGGGAGCTCAGCCTGTGACTTCTAAGGGCTGCTATCTTCCTCTTGCAGGGCACCTGGATTTTGCTGCCTATAGTCCGCTCCCCTCTTTAGGGAGAGGGCACCCCATTTCCTTCAGGAAGCCCCACCCCTTGTTCTCCCAGAGGACCCAGGGAGGTGGGCCTCGACCGGCTCCAGGCAATTGGCAACCCTGGAGGTGGCCATTTTCCAGGGGGAAGGAGGGTTGACAACCTTGGGGCTGAGACCATCTAGTCCCAGAGGCACCTGCTCTTTACTCCCCCAGCCCCTTTGCCTGTAGCTGGTCCCAGGGCGCCCGGGGGCACCCGCCCTCTGCAACTGCCCCTCCCCGCTGCCCTGCGCCCCCCAGGAGAGACCCCTGCTGCCCCTCCTTGCAGGGAAACGCCTCATGTTCTCCACCAGATGCCATTTGCTGCCTCCCCCAACACTTCCTCTTCCTCCAATCCGCTTTCCCCAGCTTCCCAGCTGCCCGCCCTGGTGATCGGCCTTCGCAGGGCACCGCCACCCCTCCTCCTGCCCTGAGAGACGCATTATTTTCTAGGCAAACACCCAGGTCTTATCTGTTCACATGGAGAGTATTCCTGCCATAGGCAGAGACCTCCCCCCGCCCCGAAATGCCAGGCTGCTGAGGTGCCGGCTGCCCAGCCTGTGGCCCTTCACCCACAGAAGCGGCTTCTGCTGGTTCATGAGGCTCATGAAGCAGAGGGCAGGCGCAGAGGGTGGCCCGGAGCCGGGGCTGGACGATACACTGAAGATGGCGGAGGCAGAGGCCGGAGAGGAGGATGGGGCTGGGTGCACAGACCTTTCAAAGATCGATCGGGCCTCGGAGCAGGAGAGAACAGGGAAGATGGGGGGAGGCCTGGGGGGAGGGCAGGGGGAGCCCTCCCAGGGGAGGGAGGCAGCAGAGCAGGGGGTTTGGGGAGGAGGGAGGCCCGCTGTGCCCGAGGCTGCACCCCAGGCTGTGCCCCGCCCGTGCCCAGGCCGCCCAGCGCTCTGATGTGCAGAGGACAGAGGAGCCCCTGGTCCGCAGCCCCAGCCCGGGGACGTCCTTGGCAACCTGGACAAGGTTAGTGCTTAGCGGTGAGGATGCAATTGACCAGGTGCCAGGCAGGTTGCTGCTGAGAAGCGGGAAGAATTCCTAGAACCCACTTAACCCAGCGCTTGGCATGGCGTCTGCGCCAGCCCCTTCCTGCGAGAGGGACTGCCCGCCACTCCGGGACGCTCCGGCCTCGGGCTGTGCCTTCCCAGGAGCACCTGTCCTCCTTTCACCGGGCAGCCCCCGGGCCCCACTCGGTGAGTCGCGGGGTCACAGGGGACCTGCACAAAGACATCGTGCTTCTCCCTGACCGGTGGCCTGGCAGCGCCTGGGCCCAGGGCCGAGGCCTTTGGGAGCCGTGATTCCCAACATGGGGTCCCTCACTATGTGAAGGTGCCCTAAACCGCACATCGGACCAAACACCTGCAGAGAACTTAGAACTCCACAACCAGAGAACAAACAGCCTGATAAAAACAAGGGCCCAAGACCCTGGTCTGACAATAAATCCTGACATTTCCCATGGATGGCCGTGAGAGCGCTTTCAACACCACGAGGGCAAACGCCTTGGGGGCAGGGCAGCCCCCGCGGGCAGTGGCGCTGTCCCTGGGGAATGCCCGGAGCCCGCCCTGTGAAACCCCATCCCCCCAGGGATGCTCGAGGGTCTTGGGTGCATAACACCAAGCAAGGCTGGGCCCTTCCCGAGACCATCGCCTCTCGCTCCTGTCCACACCTCTGACCCATCCAGAGGCCACTGCCCAGCCCTGCCAGTCAGGGCCTGAGCCCTGGTGCTGGGCCTCCACTGGAGCAGGGCACAGATAAACCCTGGGGGACCCGTGTGCGGTGGGCACGGTGGGCCTCCCTGGCCTGGCATGGCCCTCCCGTCCTCTTCCTCGCTAAGCCGGGAGGCGCAAAGAATAAGGCGAGAAGTGGATCAGAGGCAGGAGGGGCACTGGCCATGGACCCCTTTTCTGGCTGAAGGAGGGTGGGGATCCCCCTCCACCCCCAGCTACATGCCTGGGCGGGGCCCCTGACTTCATCTGGGGCCTCCAGGATTCTAGAAACTCACAGGCCAGGAGCCCTTGGCGATCGCTGTTAGGTGACCTGATTATCTACATATATAAAAGCCTAAGCAACCATTCGACTGGTAGCTATGATATGCACTGACCACCAGGGGGCAGACGCTCAACGCACAGGCATGGAAACATGGAACAGACTGATGAATCTCAGAGGGAAGGGGGAAAGGGGAAGGGGGAAGAGGGGGAGGGCGGGAAGAGATTAACCAAAGATCTTATTTGCATACTAGAGGCCATGTGATTCGTGCACCGGCGGGGTCCCTCAGCCTGGCCTATGGGGATTGGGCCGAAACCAGCTCTCCGACATCCCCTGAGGGGTCCCGGATTGCAAGAGGGTGCAGGCCAGGCTGAGGGACCCCACCAGTGCACAGATCCATGCACCGGGTCTCTAGCTTAAAATAAAAGGCACTAAGCAAGCTGAGCTGGTTCACTGGGTCCTCGACCCATCTTCACACACAGGAGCCATGAAAGCCGAAACGTTCTTGTCTCAGGTCCAACGGGGAAGGCGCCTTCGTCACCCGAGTTCTAGAGTCAGGTCCTCAGCCCGACCCAGCCTCATCTCCCCACGCCCACCTTCAGTCTGTCTCATTCCGCAAACCTCTCTCTCGCTGCCAGGCCACTCACCATGATCGATGGAGGTTGTGCCGATGAGAGCCATTGAGAAAATCCTAATTCTCAGCTTTAAAGGAATGTGCTTTGCCAGTGGATACGCGGGTTTTATGGCACCGCCGGGTGCAGTCCCCTCTCTGGCAAAGAGGAGATGGCTGAGAGCAATCGGAAACCTACCGGACGAATGAAAATTTTAAATAAGCAGAGACAGCTCTGCCGGCGTGGCTCAGGGATTGAGCATTGACTTATGAACCAAGAGGTCATGGTTCGATTCCTGGCACAGGCCCGGGTTGTGGGCTCGATCCCCAGTGTGGGGTGTGCAGGAGGCAGCTGATCAATGATTCACTATCATCGATGATGTTTCTCTCTCCCTCCCTTCCTATCTGAAATCAATTTTAAAAATAGTTAAATATAAATAAATAAAATTAAGAAATTAGAAAGCAGAGACAATACCTGTAGGAGAATATAGTGTCCGAGGAGGCAGGTGGGTCTGGGTGATGCCAGGTCAAAGGCCACGCTCCTGGCCTGGCCTTTCGTGTGAGGGGTCCTGGCTCCTGTGGCGGCTCAGCGCAGGTGTCTGCCAGAGAAGGGAGGGTGTTCTTGGAAGAGCTCCCTCCCCAGCCGGGGCGTAGCCAGTAGCCAGGCAAAGCCTGTTATGCACAAAGCCGGGGGGCGGAGAAGGGGGGCTGCTCCTTGCTTTGCTTTGGCTGCGAAGGGGGTGGGGGGAGGTGCGGTGCCTGAGCTGGCTGGGAAGGCCACCCCTTGTGACCATCGGCACAGCCTCTTTGTCCCATAGGTATCTGCCACCTGGGGAATGAGGAGGGACACGGACATGCCTGCCTTGTGGCCGGGTTGTTACTGAGGTCCTCTGGGAGCCCAGGTTTTCAGCGTGTGGGTAAGACAAGCCTGGGGTTCTAGAACTCTCTGGGGGAAGAATGTGTGCTCATTAGGGTCCGGGAGCTCCCAGGGCTCCTTCCACAAGGTCAGCCTGCAGCCGGAGCCCCTCAGTGAGGGGGTGCATTCCTGGGCCTGTGGGGACCAAGCTGCCCCGGTGGGGACAGTGCCCAGTAGCAGGGGACCTGGGGGGCCCGGCCTGCTCCCCGCGAGCGGCCTCCCCTCTCCGTGCTCGGCCCAGCGAGACATGGGTGAACACAACACCGGTGACCGAAGCTGACAGCAACCTCTGGATGTCGCTGGTGTTTACACGCAAGCCGTGGGGCGGGCGCCGGAAGGAGAACCACCGCGGAGACCGGAGCCTCGCAGGCCGCCAAGCGCCCCGGCCGCTCCTCACGCCTCGCCTCGTGGCGGCCGCTGCGGGCGCCCCCCGTTAGGTTCCCGGGGGCCAGGCAGGGGCTTAACGCGGGAGCTGAGCACCAGCTGCATCGCATGCCCATCAGGCAGTAGGCACCGGGCGCCTGTTTCCTCAGGTCTCACCGAGAAAACCCCTGGCACCAACCACACCACCTTGTGAAACAGGCAGAATGAACGCGGCGGCGTGTCTCCGACTTCAGTGCCTGGGTGTCGGCTCGGGGCACGGGGCCCCCTCCTGCTGCCGGGGGGACTCTCGGAAGCGGCACTTGCTGATCTCTGTGTCCCACTGCCCCCCCCACCCCCCGCCCACCAGGCTGAGATGTTTAAGTCGTTGCTGAATCGATAGACTTGCTGCGAAGTTTCTTCCCGCGTCTCCTGGGGCAACGGAACGATGATGTTATTTACAAACACTGCGATTCTATCGAGCGGCCCCGGAGCCAGCAGCTCGGTGAGGCCCGCGTGTCACTGTGGCCCAGGGCTCCCAGCGGCCGGAGCCGGCCAGGTCTCCTCCGCGAGGCTCGATGGCCGTGTCCCGTAAAAGGGAAAGGGACGCCCCGAATGGCAGCCTCTTCGTGTCCCTGCATGAGGGAGTGGCATGCTCACACATGCTCACACAGGCTCACACATGCTCACATACTCATACGTGCTCACACAGGCTCACACATGCCCACACATGCTCACATACTCACACACTCACACACACTCACACATGCTCACATACTCACACACTCACACACACTCACACATGCTCACATACTCATACACGCTCACACAGGCTCACACATGCTCACATACTCATACATGCTCACACTCACACACGCTCACACATGCTCACATACTCATACATGCTCACACGCTCACATACACACTCATACACATGCTCACACACAGGCTCACACATGCTCACATACTCATACATGCTCACACACGCTCACACATGCTCACATACTCATACATGCTCACGCTCACACACGCTCACACATGCTCACACACGCTCACACATGCTCACATAGTCATACATGCTCACACATGCTCACATACTCACACACACTCATACATACTCACACACACTCACACATGTACCCACACTCGCTCATACACACACACACACACACACACACACACACACTTGGTTTCAGCCCCCATCTGAGGTGTCCCCAGGAGCAATGGTGAGAACACACATGTGTGCTGTTAGGATGATGCCAGGTGACATCAGGGGCTGCGGTTCCACCCTCAGGAGCCTGGGTCGGGCCCGTGCGAGCTCCCAAGCTCCCTGAGTTGGCTCTGGCCCCTCTGCCGCCCTCTGCACCTGCACCGACCCCGCATCCCTGCCTCCTGCCCCCCACGCCCAGCCCCGAATGCACCCCTGGCCGACGGGGCCCCTCACCCCGCTTCACGCAGCGCGGCCTTCTTCTCCCGCTTCCTGTACCAACAGCCTCTCAGCGCACATCTAGTTGCTCTGCGGAACCGCACCGCCCGGGGAAGAGGGACCTGCACGCGGTCCGATTCACAGCAGGTGCTCAGCGTGTGGGTCTAGGTCAGTGATGGCGAACCTATGACACGCGTGTCAGAGGTGACACGCGGACTCATTTTTTTGGTTGATTTTTCTTTGTTAAATGGCATTTAAATATATAAAGTAAATATCAAACACATAAGTCTTTGTTTTACTATGGTTGCAAATATCAAAAAAATTCTATATGTGACACGGCACCAGAGGTAAGTTAGGGTTTTTCAAAATGCTGGCACGCCGAGCTCAAAAGGTTCGCCATCACTGGTCTAGTTGGGCGGTCAGGAATCCTCAGCAGGAACAGCCCACAGCACGTGGCGCCGGACCGGGCCCTCCCCTGACCCAGGGACGGAGGGACGGGGAGGGGCCGGGGCTGCTGCAGCCGCTGGCTCCTCATCCACAGCCCGGTGGCTGCGGACAACCTTGGCCCAAGGGCACCGATTCCTGTTCATCGCTTGAGCGTTTAATTCGGAACCTGACCTCGTGTACCTGGGATAATGGAGAAATCCGTCTCAGTCCTTTCCCCGCAGAAGAAGGGCCCTAAGATCTCACGGCGACTCTAAGCAGCTCACGCCAAGCCTCGCCTCGGCCTCGCCAGGACCAGCCGCGGGCCTGTCGCTGGTGCTGCCCGGGAGGCGCCATGGGAACGCCCAGAGGAAGCCCAGGCCGCAGAGGAAGGAGGTGAGGCCTCTGGCTTTCGGGGCGGAGCGCTGTGGGTTCTGGGCTGGACCGCAGGGTGGGGGGCAGAGGCTGCCCCAGCCAGGCCGCCAGGGGCAGCAGGCCAGGCCCATCCCGCAGGCACGGCCTCGAAGCCCAGTTCTCCCTCCTGCCCAGCTCCGGGCGCCCGCACCCACGGATGGCGTCCCGTGGAGTCTTCCACCGCCCATCGCGTGGACGCCCCTCTCCGTCACCTGCTGCCGAGCCGCTTAGGGAACCGGTGTGGGGGCGGGCGGCTGGGAGGTGCCGGGGGTCACGGTCTCGCCCCGATGGCCGGATCTGTGGGAGTGAAATATGTATGTGTCTTTGTGCCCAGCGTGTTTTCCCTGGTTTCCTGCAAAACAAGAGGCCGGAGCCCCCGGGGTGAGCAGATTGCCGACTTCCACGTCTGAAAACACCCCAATAGCTCCCGTGAGGGCTCCCGGGCCACGGGCCTGTTCCGCCCAAGCGGAAGGAGCTGTGTGCGCTCAGAAACAGACTCCGAGTTAGACTACCTGAACGGAAGCAGCAGCCGTGGCTCTGGGCGGCGCGCGGGCCGGTGCCATCCAACCCTCGGCCGAGCCACGCTCTCGGGAGAACCCCTGCAGGACAGGTGGCTGCGCGCCCCCAGCCGAGGCCCCTGGGGACGGACGCCACGTCGCCCGGCCACCCCGGCCGCTGCCACGCACAGAAGCCTGTGTTTGCACGGAGCCCGCGCCTGTGGGGGTAACAGCTCTCGGGGTCTATGATTTGGGGGAGGGAGAGGCCTCACTCATTCCCTGGAGAAGGCTGAGCCCTAAGAAGGCATCAGCACCGGGGCGCTAAGGGCCAGCCGAGGCCCGCAGGCCCTGGCACAGGTGCCCGCAGGTGGGGCTCCAGGGGCCGCCCCGTGACGTTCACTCTACGTGGCAACTAGCCTGAGCCTCCGCGCCCAGCCGTGTGGGCCAGTGGGATTCTGGATGCTTCTGCCGGGGTGTTTGGCGCTGAGGTTGACATGGAAGTCAGGGGACGCCGGAGAAGCCGACTGCTCCCCCCACTGTGCTGGGCCGCGTGCCCCCCGCTGACGGCCGGAACGGAACGAAGGCTGCCGCCTCCTCCGAGAAGGGCAACCTCCAGGCTTCGCCTCGCCGCCAGCTGCCGGGGCCCCAGCAGACGCCTGGGACCCTTTCCCGACCCCGACCTGCGGCCTCTCCATCGGATCTGGGCTTGCCCGCCTCCTCCACCCCCTGAGCCAGTTCCTCACGGCCCACCTTCCTCTTCACGTGGATACGCCCTCGCGGGCTGTTTCTCGGGAGAGCCCTGACCAACAGGGTCCCAATCCGAGGCCAGTGGAGGGAGGGGTGGAGCCCTGACCAACACGGTCCCAATCCGAGGCAAGGGGGGGGGGTGGAGCCCTGACCAACAGGGTCCCAATCCGAGGCAAGTGGAGGGAGGGGTGGAGCCCTGACCAACACGGTCCCAATCCGAGGCAAGTGGGGGGGGTGGTGAGCCCTGACCAACACGGTCCCAATCCGAGGCCAGTGGAGGGGGGGGGGAGCCCTGACCAACAGGGTCCCAATCCGAGGCAAGTGGGGTGGGTGGTGAGCCCTGACCAACAGGGTCCCAATCCGAGGCAAGTGGGGTGGGTGGTGAGCCCTGACCAACAGGGTCCCAATCCAAGGCCAGTGGAGGGGGGGGGGGGGGAGCCCTGACCAACAGGGTCCCAATCCGAGGCCAGTGGAGGGGGAGGGGGGGTGAGCCCTGACCAACACGGTCCCAATCCGAGGCCAGTGGAGGAGGAGGTCAGCCCTGACCAACAGGGTCCCAATCCGAGGCAAGTGGGGGGGGGGGGGTGAGCCCTGACCAACAGGGTCCCAATCCGAGGCAAGTGGGGGGGTGGGTGAGCCCTGACCAACACGGTCCCAATCCGAGGCCAGTGGGGGGTGCGGGGGGAGCAAAAATCCAAAAGCAGAGCAGTCCATGCGCCAGAAAAGAACCCTTGGGGTGAGGACGGCTGGCTTCTCTGTTCCGGCTCAGCACCCCCTGCTCTCCCAATATTGGAGAACGCAGCTCAGGGCAGGGCCACCCACTAACTCCATTTTCCGGACATCCTTCCACCAGGTCACTCTGCCCGCCCCCTCTGCCCCCCCTCGCCCCGCCCCAGAGCTCCGCCGCCTGTCTCTTCCCACCTTGCTTGAAGGTCCTCTGACGACCTTAACGGATGACCTTGACTGATGACCTTGACTGCTGACCACTGTGAGGAGAGGCCACGCCTGCATGTACCCTCCTCTTCCCCAGACCTTTCACCCATGGCAGGACCGAGGACAGACGCAAACACCCAGATAACTGCAAGAGTTTGTTCATTGACATCAGAAAAAACACTGCAACCCCAATGTCAGCCCATAACACCAAGCCCCACAAGAAGAGAGCGCGGAGCCAATTAAGTGTCATGTTACAACATGGCAGATGTCCAAAGAGTGGTCCGCAATCGATAGCCACACAATCAAGAATAGGAATTACGTCTGGGGGGCGGGGAAGGGGGGGGGACTAGGTCCCACCGTGCAAGTCCGGGCAGGAAAGCCCGTACTATTGAGCAGGCTGTTGCCCGGACCCGGGCGCGTGGAGCAGAGATTTGGATTCCAGCTGCTGGGCCCGCCCTCTGGAAACTGCTCTCATTATTTGCTGAGCTGGTTGAGAAAATCCTGGACCCCGCAGTTCACCAGAGCTGGCACTCATGCAGCTGGGCGCCC
Organism: Myotis nattereri; assembly: GCF_964212035.1. Classification (NCBI taxonomy): domain Eukaryota; kingdom Metazoa; phylum Chordata; class Mammalia; order Chiroptera; family Vespertilionidae; genus Myotis; species Myotis nattereri. The sequence goes on along the minus strand of NC_138077.1, from coordinate 214,169,868 downwards.
GCCCGCTTCTGATCACTGTAGAGGAGGGTCCGAGAAGAGGAAGGTTCAAATACTGCCGTGGCTGAGCCCCCGCTCCCCGGCCACATCCTCCACGAGGGCTCCAAGCACGCCCTCCGCTAACACGGGACAGTGCTAACTCGTGGACAGAAGAGTGTTGACCTGTGAACCAGGAGGTGACAGTTTGATTCCCCGTCAGGGCACACGCCTGAGTTGTGGGCTTGGTCCCCAGTGTGGGGCATGCAGGAGGCAGCGATCGATGATTCTCTCACCTCATGGATGTTTCTATCTCTCTCTCCCTCTCCCTGCCTCTCTGAAATCAATAAAAACATATATTTTTAAAGGAAGTGAGTTTTTATTATATCAGAGAAAGATGTGTTAGGGGAATGTTGCTGAGAAGTCTAGAGTAGAATGGAGGGTGTGTGCCACAGGGGGCAATCAGCTGCCGTGGGCACTGCCCATGCTATGGGGGGCGACCGGCTGCAGGGGGCACTGCCCATGCTATGGGGGGCGGCCGGCTGCAGGGGGCACTGCCCATGCTACGGGGGGCGGCCGGCTGCAGGGGGCACTGCCCATGCTACGGGGGGTGGCCGGCTGCAGGGGGCACTGCCCATGCTACGGGGGGCGGCCGGCTGCAGGGGACACTGCCCATGCTATGGGGGGCGGCCGGCTGCAGGGGGCACTGCCCATGCTATGGGGGGCGGCCGGCTGCAGGGGGCACTGCCCATGCTATGGGGGGCGGCCGGCTGCAGGGGGCACTGCCCATGCTATGGGGGGCGGCCGGCTGCAGGGGGCACTGCCCATGCTACGGGGGGCGGCCGGCTGCAGGAGGCACTGCCCATGCTACGGGGGGCGGCCGGCTGCAGGGGGCACTGCCCATGCTACGGGGGGCAGCCGGCTGCAGGGGGCACTGCCCATGCTACGGGGGGCAGCCGGCTGCAGGGGGCACTGCCTATGCTACGGGGGGCAGCCGGCTGCAGGGGGCACTGCCTATGCTACGGGGGGCAGCCGGCTGCAGGGGGCACTGCCTATGCTACGGGGGGCAGCCAGCTGCAGGGGCACTGCCCGTGCCACAGTGGGCAGCCTGCTGCAGGAGCACTGCATTGCTCTCCTGGCTCCAGCACAGCCGCGTCCCTGCGTGCCGCCCACACCATCCCTTCCCGTGTCCGAGGAGGTTTCTCCTCTTCCTCGCAGCTTCTTAGAGTCCGAGTGTCAGAGCGCCCCGCCAGCCGCTCCCTCCCTGACACTGTCTCCCTAGGTGCACAGTTTGATGGTTTGGTTTGAAGTAACATCGATGCCTCCCTGATCACATCTCCAGGCAAGACTTTCACAAAAGTCCAGATTCACGCCCCCCACCGCCGCGCAGAACGGGCCGTGCGTTTGGGCGCTCGGCGGGAGCCTCCCCTGAACTCCAGCTCTACGCTCCCCAACGTTCCGTCAGTGTCTCCGCGTGGCCATCAACATCGCCAACTCAACCGTCAGAGCCCGAGCCTGGTCGCTCTGCAACTCCCCCCTAAGATGTCGCTTCCATCCCTCCAGTCCTAGCCAGGGCCGCGGCATCCTCCTTGAGGTAGAGGGGCCCCTCAGCCACCCACGCACGTCTCTTGGGGTGCAAGGCGGCTCTCCTCAGAGCACGCGGTGCCCCACGCTGGGCCCCACGGACAGGCCGGGTCTGCACCATGCCTTCTGTGTAGAACGACGCGGGTCTGGAGGATTTTTATAGAGAAATGTCTTCTGTGCAGGAAAACCGGGAAGCACAGCTTTAACTTAAACATCTGTCTGAAGGCGCCGAGTGTGATCAGGGCGCCGGGCCACGTGGGCAGCTCCTGGGAGAGGAGAAGTTGGCGCGGCCTCTGAACCTGAAGCATCTGCTGACGGGCGGGCGCGGGCCGCTGAGCCGCTGAGCCCGCTGTTTCCGGCCTCGCGGGGCGGGCGCGTGACGGATGCTCCGCGCTGAAGGGAGCATGTGGTCCAGCAGACGCGTGGCTGTCAGGGCCGAACCCGGTGGAGAGGGGGGAGGGGGGACGTCACCCGGGGATGGGCGCCACCCGGAAACAGACTATACTCTCCCACCCCCTCCAAGGGTGGGGGGGGGGGGCACAGCAACAACAGGATCATGAGCCTTCAGCTTCATCCCTAACACTTCACGGGGTTGGTGATGCCCCACTCCAGAGAGAAGACCAGGGAAGGCCCAAGGCAGGGCTGCTTCCCTGTGAAGGCATCCCCGAGGGATTAGCAGGTCCTGGAAAAGCAGGAGAAACTGCCCTGAGGAAGCCGGGTCCACCCTGGCCGGTGTTGCTCAGTGGATAGCGCACCGGCCTGTGGACTGAAGGGTCCTAGGTTCAAATTCGGTCAAGGGCACATGCCCGGGTTATGGGCTCGATCCCCAGTAGGGGGTGTGCAGGAGGCAGCCAATTGATGATTCACGCTCATCATTGATGTTTCTCTCTCCCCATCTCCCTTCCTCTTTGAAAGGAGGAGGAGGAGGAGGAGGAGGAGGAGGAGAGGAGGGAGGAGGGAGAAGGGAGAAGGAAGAAGGAAGAAGAAGAAGCCGGGCGGCTCAGCACAGCTCCAGGTAGATTCCCGGGGTCAGGGCATAAAATGAAAGTTCACCACGCTCCCCCCACCCACTCACCCACCCACCCAGAGGCCCCTGCTGGACACGTGTGGCTTTCGATGGCCTATTGCTTAAGGAAGCGCAAGAATCTGACGAAAACCAAGAGAAAAACAGATACTAGAAACAAGCCCACAGTGGCCACAGGTGCTGAGGTTTCAGGCGCCGCCCTTCACGTGGCTCTGATCCGTGTCCTCAGGAGACTGGGGGACAGGCGACAGAATGGTGCTTGGCCGCCAACGAGACACCATGGAAATAAATCCTAGGCCGTTCCAGAACTGAGAAGGAAACAGCCACAAATTAACACGGCGACGGGCCAAGGGTCTCACTGAGCTCTTTACCGACGAGGGTTTCCACGTCGACCCTGTGGACAGGAAAAGCCGCCCGCCCCCCGCTCCCCGTTCCTGGTCAAGGGAGCGGGCACTGACGTCCCAGGGGGACAGGCCGCGCCCTGACCTGAACAGTTAACATTAAGAAGCCCAGCAAGGCCGCACGGGAACGGCCGAGCCCTCCTCCCTGGCGGTGGAGGAAAAAATAGCTCAGCCCCCGGGAAAGTGCCCGATGAGCTGCTGGAGCTGACTCCGTACCAACGGCCCAGCAGCCCCAGGCCCGGGCGTGTGCGCAGCAGAAACGCGAGTCCGGAGGGTGATGACGCATCCCTCCCGCGAGGCCCACAGTGGAGTCAGCCCGCAGACCATCCCTGATCTTTTTCTCCTTTTTTTTCTAAAAATATTTTCATTGATTTCACAGAGGAAGGGAAAGGGAGAGAGAGAGCGAAACGTCAGTGATGAGAGAGAATCATTGATCAGCTGCCTCCTGCACACCCGAGGGGACAGTGTATTCAACAGCAGGGCAACCACGGAGTCTGCTTCATGCCGCCAGCCAGGGCCATTCCAGAACCTTCTCTCACACGGCTTTAATCCCGCACGGCGCCGTGTTCAGCGTTGGCTCCCGCCCAGGTGGGTGAAGCAGCAGGAGCCGGGCCTGAGCGGTGCCCACGCTCTCAGCACGTTCCCGGGGGACGCGCACCCGGCAGCCCAGGTGAGCTTTCCCACCGACACGGGAGTCCCGGCAGCGAAGGTCACGCCTCCCCCGCTGTCCCCAGGCCTGTTCAGCTGTGAGATGACAGCGAGGAACGGGCTCTCCTGCCGGGGGTCCCCCTGAGTCCGCAGCGATGGTCGGGACGCAGAAATGTCCCAATCCTCCAGAGCCACAGCGGAACCGCAGACCCCCGCCTCACACAGACCGCACAGCGCGCCCCCTGCCCCGGTGAGCGAGAGGGAGGCTCCCAAGAGCAGGGTGCCCCGGCTTCAGCGTCCTTGGCATCGGGGGCCACAAGACACTGCTGTGGGGGCCCAGCCTCTACCCACTGGATGCCAGGAACACCCCCCCAAAAAAAATTCACCGCATCCAGAAACCTCCTGATGTCGTCACCGTCTCCTGGGGGAAATCGCTCCCGCTGAGCAGCGAGCGAGGAGCTAGTGCACCTTCTGAAATTGAGGGTGTTTCCCGAGAGCCGGAGCCGAGCGCATCCGGTTGCACATTGAGTCACCAAACCGAGCGCCCCTCTCCTCGCCCTCCCCCCGCCCCCCTGCCCAGGTGCTCACTCCCATACCAATGCCCACCCCTCAGCCAGCACAGACCCCGACCCCGAGACCCAGCAGCACGGGCCCCAGCGGCGCAGGGAGGCTGGCGGAGAGCGGAGAGCGTGCTCCCAGCTCCTGATGAGATGGGCCAGTAATTGGCAAATCAATTTTCGATAAAATAAATGGCATGTCCCTCCCGTCCTGACGCACAGGAGGCCGACGGGAGGGCACTCAGCATCCCTTCCGCCACCTCGTTTGCGCCACCTCGTTTGCGTTATAAATGTCTTTTCCCGAGCTTCCCTAACAGTCGCCCCGCCAGCGGAATTATCATACGTTTCCAATTAGTGGCGGGTAGACCCATAAGTCTTTCCTGGCTTCAGGTTCGGGCAGCACAAGCTGGAAGTGCCCGCTGGGCCGCTGAGGCTCGTGCCCACCCCACGTGGCCACAGCGGGGTCCCCGTGGCGCCCCCGGTCGGGTGTGAGGGCAGCTTGCCAGTGCGCTCTGTCGGGTTTACCATCACAGCAGCTCCCACCCTCCCTGTGGTTCATGAACACGCCGGCGTGTCCTAGTTTTGAAAACAATTTCAAAAGAAGTCCGACGGCTTGTCTATCAGGAAGGGCAAGTCAGGGAGGGACGTAGCGTCACTTTTCCCATAAAGGCTCAGTGGTTGAGCGACGACCTATGAACCAGGAGGTCACGGTTTGATTCTGGCCGGGGCACAGGCCCGGGTTGTGGGCTCGATCCCCAGTGTGGGGTGTGCAGGAGGCAGCTGACCCATGATTCCCTCTCATCATTGATGTTTCTATCTTTCTCTCTCTTCCTTCCTCTCTGACATCAGTAAAAATGTATTTTAAAATAATAATAATAAATTAAAAGGCAGAAAGAACGCCAAGGCCAATGCCTCTGAGAAGTGTCTCAGCTCCACCTCCGAAGGGCACGGGCCATCCGTGAGGCAGCTCCCCTCCCGCCTCTGCCCATGCATCCCGGACTCGGCGGCATCGGCCCTGGGAGAGTGAGCCTGGAGCTGGGAGCGCGCACTCCGCTGTCGGCAGGCCCTCCCCTGCCTGTCTGCTTTCAGCTGGGACGACAGCAGGGCCCACCTCCCCGCCCATCACACCTTCCCTATAGCCGCTCAGACCGAAAGCCTCACACAGCGGCCGAGACCACAATCATAGCTGTCGGTCAAAACCTGGGACGTGTCAGTAGGTCCGCAGGCTCCGCGGGCACAGGTGACGCTTGCTTTTCGTTCCTCCTCATCCCTCACACAATGTCCTTGGGACGCCCTTCGCCAAAGGAATTGGCGCCAGATGGAAACGGTTAGAAGAGGAGGAAGAGCCCTAGCCGGTGTGGTTCAGTGGATAGAGCGTCAGCCTGCGGACTGAAGGGTCCGGGTCCATTCCAGGTCGGGGCACATGCCCGGGTTGCAGGCTCGATCCCCAGTGTGGGGCGTGCAGGAGGCAGCTGATCGATGATTCTCTCTCATCATGGATGTTTCTATCTCTCTCTCCCTCTCCCTCTCTGAGATCAATAAAATATATTAAAAGAAAAAGAGGAAGAAGAGCATCTGGCTCGCAGGCATTTTCCAGGGGGTCCCGCCTGCGGTCTGTCCTACACGGGGCACCCAGGGTGACCGTCTCCCGCCAGCAGGGGGACAGTGAGGTCCGCAGATCAGGGTCCACAGGAAGCGGGGACGGGGGGGGGGGGGGGGGGGGGGAATGCCCTGTTCCCATTGATTGCTCCCGGTGAGGTTATCAATGGGAGGGGGGAGTGTATCATCTCTAAGGGGGGGGTCATTATGGTGGTGCTCCTGCCCTCCCTGCGGGCTGGAGGGAGGCTGCCTCCCCGCCTAGGTGGAGGGCAGGCTCGGAAAGGGGGCCGCGCTGGGGGAGGGCCTGCTGGTGGCGGGGCGGCCCGTGGTCCTGACAGCTGCCCTCCCTCACGGCACTCAGCTCGCCCCCTCTTCCCTGGTGCGCGGCGCTCTTCCTGAGCATGAGCTGGGCAGACACGAAGGGCTCAGAACTCCAGCGTCTATGCAGCCAAGTCACCTTTAAAGCGGCCCCTGAGTTGCCAAGGGCTCCTCACCTGGGAGGCCCGGGTTCGGGTCTCAGCGGTTCTCAGGTGTTGGAAGGAGCAAAGCTCCGTCCTCCCATCCGCGCCGCTGCCCAGCAGCGAGGGAGCAGCCAAGAGCGTCACGCAGAGCCACGCCCACCACGCGGGGCAGAGGGTGGGATCGTGCAAGGCCACGCCTACCACGTACGGTGAGGTCACACAGGGCCACGCCTACCATGTAGGGTGGGGTCACACAGGGCCACGCCCACCACGCAGGACAAGATCACACAGGGCCACGCCCACCACGCAGGGCAGGAAGGGAGCCTCCCATGTGGGCAGGATCACACAGGGCCACGCCCACCACGCAGGGCAGGGGGTGGGATTGTGTAAGGCCCCGCCCACCACGTAGGGTAGGGTCACACAGGGCCATACCTACCACGCAGGGCAGGAAGGGAGCCTCCCACGTGGCAACAAGCACAGGTGCCGCAGGCCCGCGTTGAAGGCTCGGGCTGGGTCTCGCGGTGGAAGGTGGCTTTTCCCTGCGCAGAGCTGACCAGGAGCCTCACGATGCGGTAGTTCGGGACGGTAGGTGGACACGGCCGGGCCAGGGTCTCCAGCCAAACGTAGATGAATAGGCGGTTGTTGATGGACAAGTGGGTTTGCCCAGAGGAGCAAACGTTGTTCAGCGAAATGCATTTTCAAGGTGTTGCTGACGCTAGCGGTTCAGCGATTTACTCACTTCCAGCCGTTCTTCCCGGGCAGGGCGTTCCCGGGACAAACAGGCCAGTTGGCTGGGACACAGGCCTCGCCGAGCCTGTGATATCCAAGGTGGAAGGAAGGCTGCAGGCGTCTGGGTCTCACCTGTTCCAGCAATGGTCTGTGGCCCTATGGGTGCTGCTGTTACCCTCGGCTTTGCCACGGGAGAAAGCAAAGCACAGAAACGTTAAGTAACTTGCCCCAAGGCACACAGCTAGTCACTGAACCTTCGCCATCCGGCCATGCTCTTGGTCCCTCCATCGTTCTGCCATTTGCAAAAACAAGTCCCAAAAATGTGCAGAAGAAACAGAAGCCAGAGGGATCTGCAGAGAAAGGTGAGCTTTCCGCACAGCCCACAGCTTAATTGGAAACGACGGGGTGTCACCCAGCAGGTCAGGTGACAAAGGACCTCTCCTCTCTACACGCAGGCAAGACAGCCCTGCCCGAGGGTGGCAGGAGAGGGGACAGCCAAGACCGTGCTGGTCATTTAGGGAAGAAAGCGTCACAAGAGGGCAGACCTGCAGGGGGCGGTACTGGGCACTCAGATCCGCCAGCAGGGCTGCTGGCTTAGCACCCGGCCGGCGAGGCAGGAAACGGTGCCAGGGCCTGACCAGGATCTCTCCTCAGAGCCATCCCTCACAAGCTTAGAGCTTCGTGTTCCCTCCTCTGCCTCTGCCCTTCACAGACTCAAGGACTTAGGAAGCAAACGCTCCCGTGACCTTCGCTGATTCTGAATCCCTGGGTGAGGCCGGCTGGGGAGGCTTTGCGTGGGGCCGCGGGGCCGCCAGCCGCTGGTCTCGCCAGAGGAGTCACTTCTGATGTGCAGGCAGGAGAGAGACACCGGGTCCTCGGACGGGGACAGGAGTTTGGACCAGACCAAGAGGCGAGGGGGAGCCACCGAAGGTTCCAGAACAGCACGAGGGGTGCCCAGCGAGGCAGACGGGGGCAGCGTCAGAGAAGCCGCCGAGCTCATGGGTTTCCAACCTGCTGACGGCAGCTGATCCGACTTGCAAAGTCGCACTCCTGGAGAGGCGGCGGGTCCCTGGTGCATGGCTGGGAGATAGAATGTTCGCGCAGACCCACCCGGCGATTGCTGAGCATCCTGTCTGCCCTGCTCTCACCTGTGTGCGGGAGGGCGTTCACAGGTGAGCTCCCAGGAGGAGGGGCCTTCGCCAAGGGCTTTGTCATCAAGCGCGACCTCATGCCAGCACATGCGTGCGAGGGAGGCCACCCCTCCTCCCGGACGTGAAACCGATCCTCCTCTAGACGTGAGAGGAGCCATCTTTCTCGGTTTCTGGCTGCGGGAGGCGGGAAGGAAAGCTGCCGTATGTGCAGAGCGGAGGTCCTCGTCCCCAGGGTCACAGCCTTCCTGCACCCGAGCCCCAGTCGCGTGGACAGGACAGGACGGAGAAGGTGCTGGTGGCAGACAGGAGGCTCCCCCACAGCCCCCGCCCGGCCCCTGCTGGGCCAGCCCGCGGAGGTGTCATGGGCTGGACTGTGTGTCTCCCCCCAATTCTTATATTGAAACCCTCACCATCCCAGACCTCAGGATGGGACTGAGTTTGGAGAGAAGGACTTGATGGAGATAATCAAGTTCGCCTGAGGTCACGGGTGGCCCTCGGCCAATCTGACTCACCTCTTCCTTATGAGAAGAGGACATTGGGCACAGGCCACGGAGGGGCGACCACGTGAGGACACAGGGAGAAGATGGTCTTCTACACCCACGGGGGAAGGCTCGGAGGAACCGCTGCCCGCCTGGGTCCCAGGCTTCCGGCTTCTGGTGCGGGGAGGGAGGGGACGCTGTGTTGAAGACCTGGCTACGGGACTTTGTCCGGCAGCCCAGGCACCGGTACGCGTTTGGCATGTCAGACCACGCTCCGTGGCGGAGACCAGTGGGCGGCCACACAGCTGGTGATGAATTAGCTGCTCACAGCATGGACAGTCAACATTAATGAAACCTTGTAATTTCAAGTATTAATTATTTAAAGAGGGCAAAATGCTTTGTGAGACTTGATATCAATCAGACTTCTTCGTCGAGATTTCCATTGACCTTTCAATAACTGTCTGGTGGTCCCTCCACGTCTCACTGTGCGTCCTGGAGGTGCCTTCTTGTCACTGCTCCTTCCCTGGGGTCCTCGCCAGCACCCCCGACTTCACCCAGTGCCCGGGACCGTGGGGAGCAGTCCCCGTGGGCCTGGTTATTGGTGGAGAGGGTGGGGCAGCGGGGACCCTCATGGGAGGAGCAAGTCCTGATGAGGAACCTTCCTGAAGTTCTCCTTGGTGCTCTCCCTAAGAAACCCACTGCTCCGTCACAGCCAGGGCGAGGCGTTTCTGGACCATGAGACATCTTGTTTAGGGGAGCTGGCCCCCCAACGCTGCTACCGCCTGGAAAGCATGTGGCAACCTGAACGTCCAGGCCAGTGCACAGCTGCCCATTGGAGCCGGTCACAGCCCTGCACCCTCAGGGCTCTGGCTCCTAAAAACCAGCAGCTCCATGAGCCCGTCTCTGCCCCGAGCTCCCGTCTCCCGTCTCCCGTCTTCACCCTCTCAGTGGGCCGCACGGCAGGAAAAGGCAGCTATTGTGGGGGAAGGAGAAGTTAAGAAACTCTCCTGGCCCAGGAGCGAGAGGGTTAACTGGCTCCTGGCTGCCTCCGAAGGGGGTGCTCCCCCACCCCGAGGCTGCGGCCAAGCCTCAGAACAGAGCCTGACCGAGCAGTCAACTGCCCATAACCCCAATTACCCAAGAACCACGAGACTCAGCAGATCCCATGCAGGGACGGGGAGTTGTCGCGCTCAGCAGTTTCCGGCGGCGGCCAGGTGTTTATCCCGTCGCGGCCGTCAACGGCAGAGTTGCTCTGCTGTCTCCCCGGCCCCGGGTCGCTGGCTGCTCCCACTCCTCCACCTCAGCGTGCCCGGTCTGTGGGAAGCCACTGCCACGTGAAAGTGAGCGACTCTGACACAGCGACGCTGTGAGGACGCCCACGCCAGCCACTGGACAGGCGTGCGGGCAGAAGACGGCCTCACCCGCCACCCCTGCCTGGGGGCCCAAGACCTGTGACCTCCCACCCCATCCGAGGCTCTGCCTGACCCAGCGGCAGCCACGGTCTGAGCCTAAGCACGGGAGATGCCCACCGAGACATGGCGCGCCGGGCCGGCTCCCCCGTGGAACCCCAGGCGGCCCTGAAATTGTTTAAGGTTGATTGTCACGCCCCAGAGGTGTGAGGACACTCGGTTATACCGATTGTGGCAATAAAGAGAGTGAGGCTCAAAAAGATTAAGCTCTCTGAGGCCATGAGATTATTGAGAGGTTAGGTTCACACGGAAACGAGAAATTGCCTGACTTCCAAGACCGCTTCTCCCCGAGCTTAATCCTGGGAAATTCAATAGCCGCGTTGGAGGCAGAATTTACTGCTCAATCTAAACTGGGGACAGGGCTTTAAATCACCCCTAACCCATCCCGCCACCACCATCGGGTTCCCCTCATCCCTCTGCTCCTCCATTTGTCCCTGCACACCCAGAGGGGGTCCCCACCTCGCCCCGAGGGCAGCACCTGCGGTACCCGCCCAGGATCTGGCGAGGCCCGCGCGGTCGGACCCTGACCGCCCGCCGTCCATCAGCGGGCGCTGATGAGGGAGACGTGTCAGGCGGCTGCTGCGTGAGGCTCCTGCCTGCTGCTCAGAGGAGCATCTACTCTCAGAAATGCCATTACGCCCTAATGAGCCGCTCCGCGCACCGAGTTCCCAGCCTAGCCAGCTGCTGCAAGGGTCGTTATGGCTTCACTGCAAAGATAAAAAACACCCAGAAAATTCCCGAAACTGATCTGACATTATGCTTTACTAGGAAGCAATCTGGTCTCGGCTGCCAACTGATTAAACCGTGAAGGTCACTTTCACGGGGAGAGCGGAGCAGCCAGGCCAGCCCGTCCTTCCTCCCGCCTGGGGCTGAGGGTGATGTGGCCACGGCGGGGCCCGGCCATCTGTGGAGGCTCAGGGTGGCGCCTGAGCTGCAATGCCAGGACTCCCGTTCCCAAACCGCCAGCGGGTCCCCCTGCTTGCTGCCGGCACACAGGCCCAGGGCCTCGGGAATGTTGGCGGGAAGAAACCTTCACAGTGAGGGGCAGAGCCTGGTCTACCAACTGCTGCCAGACTCGGTCCATCTCACAGCAAGCTCAGCGGGTGCCGCGCACCTCCGATGTGGGGACGCCTCCTCTCGGACCTCAATGATGCCAGTGACGATGACAGTGATGGTGATGAGATAATAACGATGATGATGACCATGATGATGACAATGCTAATGATGAGGGGATGAAAGTGATGGTGATGATGATGATGATGATGATGAAATGATGACAAGGATGGTGACGATGATGATGATGATGACAATGATGAAGATGATGACAACGATGATGAGGATGATAATGATAACAGTGATGACATGACAATGATATCGGTGCTAATGATGATGACAATGCTAATGACAATGATGATGACAATGATATGATGATATCAGTGCTAATGAAGATGATGATGACAATGCTAATGACAATGATATGGCGATGATGACAATGATGATGATGTCAATGCTAATGATGAGATGATGAGATGATGATGATGATGATGCTAATGATGAGATGATGACAATGATGGTGACGATGATGATGATGATGACACTGCCAACAACAATAATAATCAAGAGGATCAATGTTTGTTGAAGGCACTTATCTGTACCAGGTAATTACTTGACAGAAATAACTCCTTTCAGCTCTCATGCTTCCCAAAGATTCAGGGGCCTGGAGAGATGGCCCTACAATTCATACCCTCAGTCCACGAGTGCCCCTACATCTTCCGCTGTGTTCCTCCCTGCCTTGCTAGGATTCTTCCTCTGAGGTTTGCCAGAGTTTCAAGAGAACTCACATGTTGTTTTTCCCAATGCTGGCGGACCATCTTTGAATTTCTGGGCGTTGCTTTGCATCATGAAACAACCACACAACACTGACAAAGAGCCCTTCCTTCCCCCAGGGACAGCTGGTGACGGGGGGACAGGCCCACGCCTAAACCGAATTCCACCCACTTCTATGAAACACCTACTGTGTGCCAGGTCCACCATGATGTGTGTGGGGTGGGTGAGGGTCCAGGGCAACCCAATGTCATCCGGGTGCAAAGTCATAAACATTTCCCCACAAAGATAGCCTGGTGCGTTATTAACATACTGTTAAGTACACTTGCATGATTGTAGACAAATTAGTTCTATCCACGTGCAAAATTACTTTATTATGTGCATATCTTAGAAGATTAAGTAGTCAAATAACCAAACACAGCAGCAATAACTTGCTATGCTTTTTCAGATAATTTTGCTGATGATATGTTGATTAAACTCAAGTTCATTATTCCAGACAATATTGACCTACTTTGCCGCATTTAATAGCATCCAAACAGCACTTTCACATGTTCTCATCACCATCAGAACTGTCCTGGCCTTGATAGATGCCTCTCTCGCAGGGAACTGCCACTCTCGCGCCAATGGCCGGTGTGGCCAAGACCGCAGCCCGGGAGCCTCCCTCCCAGAGAGACAGAGCCGCAAGGTCAGGCCGTGCCTCGAGCACGTGACGTCTTGTTCAGCTCTTTTGTAGGACTTGGGGAAGTCAGGAGGCGGGCCGGAAAATGTCTGGCTCTGGGGAGACTGGTCAGGAAAACCATGGATGTGGGGGCCTTTACCTCATCCCTCCCCACCTTTCCCTGCCGTCGGTCGTGGTTTCGGAGATCAGCCGCGCGCGTGGGGCTGCTTGGGCGGTCATGCACCAAACTGGGCGGAACCACCCTGGTCCCCGCTGGCCTCTGCCGGACGCCTCAGCCTGGGAGCCGTCTCCCCGGGGCTGAGTGAGCCGTTCCCCTCGTGGTTCCATCCGTTCAAAGGCCGTCGTCGCCGCCTCTTCATTTGTCCCAGCGAGACTGCGCTCGGCCTCCGGGACCTGGGCTGGCTGCCTAGTCCCGCCTGGGCAGAGGGCCTGGCAGCTCTAGGTGCCAGGGGGTATCACTCAGCAGTGGATTCAGGACCCAGAATCCTGGGAATTTGGTGGGAGGGAGCTTTTGGGGGTGCCCTCAGGCAGCGAGCCCCCAAACCCTGGGGACCCGCTCCGGTCTATAAGTTTTGACAAGAATTGAGGGGACTATGGCGTACGCTACCCCCCCCTCCCCCCGCCCTTCCCTATGGCTCCACTTTCCGTGGTCTCAGTTACCTGAGGTCAGCGGCAGTCTAGAAATTCCAGAAATAAGCATTCATGCATTTAAGTCGCACGCCATTCTGCGTGGCATCATGGGATCTCACGCGATCCCGGAGTTCCCCGCCAAGGCCGCGCACCGCCCTGTGCCCGCCTCCCCACACCGCAGGCTCTCGGTGGCCTGTCAGCGATCAGATCCACTGTCACGGTTCCTCAGGGCTTGTGCTCAAGTCCCCCGATGTCACTCAGCGCTGCCAGTCACAAAACCTGTATCACAGCGCGTTGTTACAGCTGTTCCATTTTATGGTGAGTTACTCCTGCTAGGCCCTCACTGCGCCTCGCGATAAATTACACGTTATCATAGGTGCGCACGTACAGGAGAAATCATAGTGTCTGCGGGGTTCGGGCACCCACTGGGGGTTTCGGACAGGATCCCCGCAGCTAAGGGGGGGACTCTCGTGTGCCCTCGACCCTCTCAATAGACTTAGGAGTAGCGCCAAATCTACGGCTCACGCCTCCCTGGACTGTCTGTGCGAAGGGCCGCTCCTAACCCACCGTCAAGCGATTTGTTTGTGCATCAATGTGTTTATTCCTTTACTCAGCAAACATGTGTTAAGCATGAGCTCTGCGCTCCATGGCGAATGGTGGAAGCCAAAGGCGAACAGAGTTACAGTTGAAGCAACTCTCAGGCTGATGAGAGAACCTGGGATCAAGCAAGTCAATTCCATGCGGGGCCCCGTGCTGGGATGGAAGAGTGAGCGGGTGGTGGGCGCAGAGAATCGGCCTCGCCAGGGCCCCCCATCCAGGTGGTAGGCACTGGCCCGGTCACGGGAGGCCCGGCCACAGGAGGCCTGTCCACACAGCTCGGCACCCCTGGGCACTCTGAGAACATGCCATTCCCATGGCGTTCACAGGCCCCCACTGAGCACGAGGGCTGGCGACCTGGGGCTGCGTGCCTTCTTCTCTCTACTCCCCAGCGAGATGGGGGCTGGGACCCAGCTGATGCCCGAGGAACCTGCACGCTCTCGCCTTCCGTGGTCGTCGAGGTGCTTCAAGGGGCAGGGGCTCGACCAGAGACAAGAGCCTCGGGTCGGCGTGTCCTTGCTGAGCTCCTTAAAATCGCCTGTCAACAGTGCCATCACTCCTCACGGTCTCCCGGGAAGCGAGGAAGGCCGGTCACGTGCAGGGGCCAAGGTCAAACCACGACGACGCTCCTCCTTATTTTCGAGGGATGTGTGGCCTCTCCCCGAAGGGGCGGTTCCGCCAGGAGCTCCAAAAGGACTTGGTTCTTCCAGGCCCGCGTGAATGGAGCAGAGACCGCGTCCTACGTGTCTCCGTAGCGAAGGTCACGGGCAGAGAAAGCGCACAGCAGGCTCCGCAGCGTGCGCTGCTGCTTGATTTCCCGGGTTGGGCTGAGCCTGCATGAGAGCTCAGCAACAGTTTTTAAAAGAAAAGAACAGGTTGATCTTTCAGCCTTCCCTGTGCTCCCAGGGGAGGCGCGCGCCACAGGAAATACAGATGCGGCTCCTCACCTGCCCAGAAACCCAGCCTCAGACTCGGCTCAGAGGGCCCACGTTGTTTCTCCCGTTAAATGAAAGTCGACACCAATGATTCTCCAACACATGCTCTCCGGAACCCTCTGTGGTTTTAACACACATGAAGGACCCCAAGGAGCTTGGATTCAGGTCTGGCCATTGTCTCACAACCTGTTGCAAATCTCTTTCATCTCCGGCTTTCATAGAAGACGACTCCGCTGCTTCCTCTCTCAACCAATCGTGACCCTACGCGTCAGGTAACTCTTGGAGAACTGCCGCATGCCCACGAGAAGGAGCAAGTGAAGAGGGCAAGTCCATCTCAGTCCTGATGAACATGACCTTGACCCTAAGACCCCCAGAGCGTGTGGGGAATTCCCAGGAGTCCTCGAACCATGTTTTGTGGATGGTGGCCTGGCACAATGTTCAGGTATGAACACCTCAGCTTGGGACAGGCCTGAGTTTCCACCCTGTGCTGTCACTTACCAGCTGTGGGCCCCGGGAAGCCATCAGCCCTTCTGAGCACACCAGCCGCTCCTCTGGGAGAAGGGGCGGACGATGCCAGTGTTGGTCATTATGAAGCACTTAGCTCCGGACTGGCTTCCATAACTCCTCTTTCCCCGGAGGCTTCTTCCCGATGCGGGGACCTCCATTACCCACCCGTCCCTCAGATGGACCCTGAGAGAGCACAGGCCCTGTCCTCTCGGCTCTCGCATGGGGTGGGGCGCCCTGGGCAGGTGGGAGGTGCACCCAACACTGTCAGCTGGCGAGGTTCACAGAGTGGGAGCAGTATCATCCCATCTGACCTCTACCAGTAGGAAGGACCCTATGTTTGCCTCCATCACCTGCTACTCTTTATTTCATTTCTCAATTTAGTCAGAATCTGGGGTAGGGATAAATGCAGTCATAATGAGGTATCTGAAGATCCCAACAGCTATCATCACCTCTGTCATTGCCATCATCTTCATCATCCCCACCATCATCATCACCATAATCATCATCACCATCATCACCACCATCATCACCATCATCCTCATCACCATCATCATCACCATCACCACCACCAACATCATCACCATCATCATCACCATTATCATTATCATCACCATTATTTCATCATCACCATCATCACCACCATCATCACCATCATCCTCATCACCATCATCATCACCATCACCACCACCAACATCATCACCATCATCATCACCATTATCATTATCATCACCATTACTTTCATCATCACCATCATCATAACCATCAGCAGCATCACCACCATCATCATCATCATTATCATCACCATCACCATTACCATCATCATCACCATTACTTTCATCATCACCATCATCATAACCATCGGCAGGATCACCACCACCATCATCATCATTATCATCACCATCACCATTACCATCATCATTACCACCTCCCTCACCACCACCATCATCCATGACACTACAGCCCTTCAATTTTGTAAAAGTAGTTATTGTGGCCATTGAGAAGCAAGTGTGTGTGCGCGCGCACACACACACACACACACACACAGGGTCTACAGAATAGGCTCTTAAGTCTGTTACAAACTTCAAATGAAACACTTTAAAATGCTTTCATAATCTAGGCATTAACAATTGGACTCAGGATTAAGGGATTAAGAATAAATTGGAATTTGGGATTTCAATCACCGATTACAAGACAGAAATATTAATGTCGGTTAAGTAGTTCACCAGGCAACGTCGGCAGCCAAACCGAGAATGAAATGAGTTCTGTAATGTAATGTGAGGAACGTGAGAGCAAGAATTGAGAATGTGGCTTATTTTCCATAATTCTCTCACTCATTGTGCGTGGACATTGTATTCATTTAAAGCCTCACGCGGGTGGTTTTCCCATCGCAGAGCCTAAGAAATGAGCCAGTGCCCTGCCCTAAGCACGGCCACCCTCACAAACACCCAGAAAGCCTGGTTCTGGACTGAACGCCCAGGGTTGCCCTCCATACGCCAATGCCAGCGTTTTCTGGGCCTCATGTCTGGAGCTGTGACCCTCTGGTTTCCCCGTCTCTAAGAACCCTCGACATTGGTTTATGCTGCTGGATCAGGTTCCCGACTCACTTCTAATTCAGTTGTGAAGGTGTTTGGCCTTCGTCATTCAAGCGATTGGCTCTCAAGGCCACGGTCCTATAGAGTCTCTGCTCCCTGGCCCAGGGTGGGGTAGTCATTGCTACAGTAACTCATTCAGCCACAGGGTGCCAGTGGGTCCCTGAGGCGGGGACAGCTAAGAGCGCCCTTGTTAATAACTTCACCAGAACCTTTGTTGGGGCTTAAGTAATTAGATCCACTTAATGAAACAGATCCAGTTAGCTTCCAGTTTATGGCCAAGAAGGCATTCCCTCTGTGATCAGACTCGGCTTCAGGAAGAAACTCGCTTTGCTTGGACCCCAGGAACAGGGACAAAGACATCAGCCAGGTTCATGTGTGGTCTCCGTGGGAACCCTTCTCATTACCATTCAATGGCACAACCCTAAACCCCTCTGGGGGTGCCAGACAACCCTAGCACCTCAAAATCCTCCATCGTTCACCTATTGTTCCTGAAAACCCTCTGGCGTGAGACCCCTCCTAACGTCACCTGGCAGGAGAGGAGCCATGGAGTCTGCCCATTTGGGGAGAGCAAGGGGCACAGGTTGTAACCTGTGTAGACGATCTGCCTACAGACCCCTAAGAGCTGGGAGGCAGGGAGGCCACCCCAATGGGAGCCATGCCATTGCCTGCTCAGCCTTGACCTCCCGGCCGCAGCCTTTCCCGACTTTGCTGCCAGCCCGACCCACAGCCGCCGGGCTCCGGCTCCTTCCCAGGAGTCTTGCTCTCACCAGTTGGTGCCCAGCCACCTGCTCGGGGCGTTGGCAGGGCGTTGGGGATCCCAGGTGACATGAAACCCATGGCGCTCCGGGTATGCGCTCCCTGGGGGTGGGATTCTCTGGCGTTAAGATGGGCTGGAGGGACTTGGGCCCCACGTCCTCAGCCTGACGCACACCCTCCCGACCCCAGTGTGTACGGTCAGCACCCGCAGCCACAGGAAGCTCCCCAGAAACACCCAGCTCCCCCCCCCAAGCCCCTCTTCAGAACGCTGAGGCAGCTGGCCTGCGTCCCCTCCTCCCAGGGGTCTCCGAATGCTGGCCTCAGCCTCGTGCTGCTTTTTGTTCGGATAATAGTCACGGGGAAGGGATCACTCTCGGGGAGGGGGAATGGAGATGAAAAGCTGGTCCTTCTAAGAAAACAGCAGGTGGGTCAGCACAGGTGCTCAGATAACCCTGATATAGAGGAGCCATGGGCGTGTGCTGGGAGAAAGGCAGAGCTGACGGGCTCAGAGAAAGAAGACTAGCGGGGGTGGGGTGGAAATCAGGAAGGCTTCCTGGAGGTGTCCTTTGTGAAGGGAGTGGAATAATGTGGGGTCGGACAGACAAGCAGGGGAGTAGGTGAGCAACGATAGCAGCTGGCAGTGATCTAGGGGGAGTGAGGAGAGAAAGGACCTAATGTAAGTGAGACCCAGGCAGGACGATGCCTCCTGTGGATGGACTGGGTGGCAGGACGAGCGAGAGGGGCAGACGTGGACAACACACAGGCTTCTGGTTTGCACAGCTGGGTCGATGGTGGTAACACATCCATGAAGCTGTTGAGTTTGGACGTGTTTCGTTTGTGAAGGGGGTCAGGCAGGCAAGAGGAGATGGTTAGCATATGTGTGTGTGTGTGTGTGTGTGTGTGTATAATTCATTTCAGAGAGGAAGGGAGAGGGAGAGATAGAAACATCAATGATGAGAGAGAATCATTGATCGGCTGCCTCCTGCACACCCCCTACTGGGGATTAAGCCCGCAACCCGGGCATGTGCCCTTGACCAGAAATGAAACCGTGACCTCCTGGTTTATAGGTAAATGTTCAACCAATGAGCTGCCAGCCCCCAGCCCGCAAGGAGATGGCTATTTTTAAAAAGGGAAGGAGGTGAGAAGGGGGGCGGGGTGGGTGGGGCAGGGCCTTTCCCAAACATGAGTCAACCAGGAGGCAGGTGGCTGGGGTCAGGGCAGGTCCTCATGGGGTCACTGCCAAACCCCACCTGGGTCTGGCGTTGCCCATCTCACGGACTGTCAAGGGCAGCATGTCCATTGCTGATCTGAAGAATGAATTCTGCTTCGAGGAATGAGAAAAGGATGGCGACCTCAGTCCTCCTCCCACTCACCTGCCCAGGCTCCTCCCACTCACCTGCCCAGGCTCCTCCCACTCACCTGCCCTGGCTCCTCCCAGTCATGTGCCCAGGCTCCTCCCAGTCACATGTCCTGGCTCCAAGCTAAGAACCACCCTGGGGGCACCGGACAATGAGGTCAGTGTATGAGGGCGGAGCTGGGACCCACGGAGGACCCGCCGTCCCCAAGGTCTCAGCGTGCGGTCACATCTAACACTCCAATTGCCCACATTTTCTTCTCTTTATTGCCAGGTGACCTTTCCTATTAAAAATGCAAATCCCCACAAGAAAAGTTCGCTTTCTCAGTGCCTCTCATCCATCACTTACACCTTAATGTGCCTGCAGAGCCTGAGGAAGACAGTTTAAGATCAGAGAGGCTGGGAGGGTGCAGGTTTCTGTGGGAATAAGAAAGGGACATGGGGCAAGGAGAAAAGCAGATGACGCCACGGCCAGGACACAGAGGCAAAAACTCGCGAACGCCGCCCGAGGATTGGGGTAGCGACTCCTGCGCAGAGGACTTGCGGGGCTCAGACGCATAGAGCTCGGCTTGCCGGGCGTCTCAGCATCGCGTCCAGGCGCCGAGGTCACGGGGCTAAACGCCGAGGAAAAGGCTGTCCGATGCTGTTCGGGATCGTGTTTGCATTTCTCTCAGCTGGAAGCAATAATTGGCTCCCCAGACACCGAGCAGAAGCTGACCACACATGGCGGCGGCGTTTCTCGGTCATAAACTGAAAAGTTAATTGGCTTCATTTCTTTAAATAGATTCAATTATTTAGGCAACAGTGAATCTTCCGGAGGTACTTACACATCGGGGCTGACGGAGGGAGATGAAGGTTTGAGGCATTGCTACCCCAGGGCCTTTGCCAGTGGCCGCCAAGGAGCCTGAAGACAGACGGGGGAGCTTTATTTGTGCTTCCGAAATACAAAAGCTGCCCTCTGCGGCCTGATTAGACGGATGCAATCGGCTCATTAAAAATTAACGCGGCCAAGAAAAGATGCTCGTGTCTACCTGCGTTTCCGTTTTGTGGAGAACAGGAGGGGGTTCGAGGGGAGCCCACCATCGCCTCGGCCTCTCGCAGGAGGCAGCGAACGCCCGTCCCTGGGCCCTCGTTGGCCCCACTTACTGCTCGGTGACACTCTCCCCGTCAGCAGGGCTCCCGATCGGGCTCTAAATGAAAAGGTTAATTCCTAATCTCACAGGCTGATCACAGTGTCAAGGCTGCCCTTGTCCCCAAGCACAAGGCTGCCTTCCGCACAGACATCTGTGGGCTCAGCTCAAAGACTGCCTCCTCCTTCGTTGTCCTACCTGCCCCCAGCGTTGGCCCCGGCTCCGAATGTTAATCAGTCCCCGGAACAGAGTCAGTAATTAGCAGAGGCCCTGCCCTGACCTCCCACCCGCTCCCCGGGGCTTTCACGAACGCTGCCTCACATGGCCCTGACCCCGCAGCACGGGCCTGTCATGTCCTGCACGCGTCCACGGGGGCGCGTGAATTACCTTCAGAAAGAACATGCTTAGGAGCACGATTGAGTCATTAACCTTCACCCAGAACCTCGGGGAAGCGGAGCCATCTGAAACTGCGGGGCCACGTGGGTTAATGAGGCGGCATAGTCTTTCTTTTCTTCCCGCAGACGAAGACAAGAGGTGAGATCAAGGAGCTGGTGGTGGTCACAGGCACACTTCAGAGTAGACTGGGGGGTGTCCAGCCGGCAGCCTGGCTTTTTCCTCTACTAAAACCAGAAAAAAAAGACACGCACCCCATCTTCAGGCCCTGCAGAGACTTGCTCTCAGGAGAGAAGACCATGGAGTCTACTTTTGGGGGGATGGGCGGCAGCTATTCCCAGAGAGCAAGGTACCTAGCCGGGGAGCTGTCCAGCAGGTCGGTGCTGAAGTCTGTTAAGTGAATTGGTTGGAGTGCATCTTTTTTGTTAAAAAAAAAAATACATTTTGCCGAAACCGGTTTGGCTCAGTGGATAGAGCGTTGGCCTGCGGACTGAAGGGTCCCAGGTTCGATTCCGGTCAGGGGCATGTACCTGGGTTGCAGGCACGTCCCCGGTGGGGGATGTGCAGGAGGCAGCTGGTCGATGTTTCTCTCTCATCGATGTTTCTAACTCTCTTTCTCTCTCCCTTCCGCTCTGTGGAAAATCAATAAAATATATAAAAAATACATTTTTATTAATTTCAGAGAGGAAGAGAGAGAGAGAGAGAAACATCAATGATGAGAGAGAATCATTGACTGGATGCCTCCCGCATGCCCCACACTGGGGATCGAGCCCACAACCCGGGCATGTGCCCTGACCGGGAATCGAACCCTGACCTCCTGGTTCAACCACTGAGCCACGCCGGCCGGGCTGCAGTGCATCCTGACGTAGGAACACACTGTCCTCGTTTTCCTCCTGGGCCCAGAGGGGGCCATGCTGAGAGCAGAGGACTTGAGACAATGTGTTCGACGCCGTTCCTAGGAAAGGGCTACGCGTTCACTTTGATTGTTTACTATTCATATTGGGAAGCACAGTTGGCACCGCCCAGTATATGGCTCATCTGTGCTGTAGCGTATGGAAAAGGCATCCGGAGGCATCTCACAGGATGAGGTGTTCCCGGTGTCTTAGGTGAACTAAGGGGAGGGGAAGACAGTTGGTCCCCAATTTTCCCACCCCAGGACCCCTCCCCCGCCGGGTGTGACACCCTGTCACCAGAGCCGAGTACCAGGAGCTTTGTCACCCTCCAGCCCCACCCCCATCTCAGAGCCTCTCTCCAAACAATTTCAGGGTGATGTGGTCCTGGCCCCATTCGTGCAACATGCCTTTATACTCATCGACTTTTGGAAAGAAGCGTTTGACGTTAAAAGCGCGCGAGCTTGATATAAATACGGAATTAATTAAGTCTGCCTATGCTTAGGTCTTCTCCGAATTAACTTATGAAATGTTTGCCGGTAGTTTTATTAACATGTAGCTCTGAGGATAATGAGTCCCCTTCAGGTTATTTAATTACGGGCGGAATCGTGGTATTTACCCCAACGTCGCTTCCGCGGCTCTGTTCTCGGGGGACGCGTCGCCCAGAGTTTCCGGGCCGTCAGACCCAGTAACTTCATCTGGATAATTATTCTCACCTCCAGAGTGCGACACTTGTTGAGCACCCGGGGGCGCTGGCTCTTGGTGGGACGGCGTCTTCGGCGTCTCCGTCGGCGCTGACAGAGGGGTCGCTGGTGAGGGCTAACCTGGAGACAGATGCGAGCAAGTCGGCAAACAAGCTCTCGTCCTGTGCAGGGACGTGGCGGGGGGGGGGGGGGGGGGCTCCACGGGCACCTCCTAATTCTTCGCGGAGCCTGAGGGGCCCCGGGGGCTGGACCCCATGGCAGAGAGCCCGCTGCCCGGAGCGCCCACTGAGCACAGCACAGTCCGGCCGAGTGGCCTCGCTGGGATTTCACTGGGCCATCTGCCTGGTGGGCGGAGACGGCTCCCACCTGCCGGTCCCTCCTAAGCAGCCATTCTGCTCCCGCCCCTCCCGCCAGACAGGCCTGCCTCCCGCACTCCGGCCCAAGCAGCTGCCCGGAGCGAGGCTTTCATGTGGCCCATCGAAGAGCCCCCGTGCGTATGTATTTACATGTTTGTGCCTGTGTGCATGTGGTGGGGTATGTGTGTGTATGTGTGTGGTATGTGTAAGGTGGGCTATGTGTGTGTGTGGTGGGGTTGTATATATGTACATGTGTCAGGGTGTGTGTGTGTGTGTGGTGGAGGTGTATGTATATGTGGGTATATGTGTGGGGGTGTGTATGTATATGTGTGTCTGTGTGTGTGTCTGTGTGTGTGTGTGTGTGTGTGTAAGGAAGTGTAGGGTACAGCTTCCGAATACCTGGAGCTTACTACTTGGGGAAATAAAATTCTTGCACATTATCAACGAGGGAAGAATATACGAACATAAACCAGATGAAGGGACGACTCACATCCCTGGGGCAACAGCAGAATGGCCCGAGGTTTCATGATGTTGCTCAGAACGGTGTGTCATGTAGAACTTATGAATCGTTTAGTTCTGGAATTTTCCATTTAATGTTTCAGACCACCGTTGACCTAGGTTACCTAGAACCCTGGAGAGCAAATCCGTGGATAGGGGGCTCAGGTGTACGGGACGCCAGTGTCCTCAGAACGCCTGGAGGTGCCACAGAGCTGGACACGGTTCCTATCTTGCTCTCTGGGCCGTGCAGCCATCGCTGGGCCTCCCAGGGGGACGTCTGGTTGCGGCCTCTACTCCACCGCGGTGGGGGAGGGGCCGGGCAGCAACCAGCCCAGGTCTCTGCCTGTGGCCCCGCCCTCAGTCCCCGTCTCCACCAGGTCCCAGGGATGCTCCTCCCTCTCTCAGACAGGAGCGAGAAAGGCAACCTGGGAAAGAGGAGGACTGTCCAGTTTTTTTAAAAAAATACATATTTTTATTGATTTCAGAGAGAAAGGGTGAGAGAGAGAAACATCAATGATGAGAGAGAATCATGGACTAGCTGCCTCCTGCAGGCCCCACACTGGGGACGGAGCCCGCAACCCGGGCAGGTGTCCTGACTGGGAATGGAACCCTGACCTCCTGGTTCCTAGGTCGATGCTCAACCACTGAGCCACGCCGGCCGGCTCCACATCCTCTTGAGAGTTGGTTTCTGCAGCTCAAACCCCACAAGCCTCAGGACCACACTCGTCGGGTTCTGGGGAAACAGCCGACAGCAGATAAATGCATATGGGCAGAGTCTTATTTAAGGGCCTGCCCACACCCTGTGCAGACTGGCCGCCCGCTGTTTCAAAGGAAGAAACACAGCTCCGTGGCCCCAAGAACCAGACTGTGGGGCTCCCAGACCCACCCCAACGCTGGGCCTGAGACGCAGCTCCTGCTCCCGGGAGGAAGGGCCCATTCTTCAAGCTCAGAAACAAAGGAGCCAATTTCATGCTTCAGGGAGCTGGTGGATGGCCTGCGGGCTGGGGAAGGACGCCTCCCCCGGTGGGCACGGCCGCTCTGCCCACCAGGAACACGGGGAGCCGCCAGCTGGGAACCTCGGGGGCCCTTCCGAGGGGCCAGAAACAGACGCGGGGACCTAGGGGACCCTGAGGACCATGGGGACCGCCGGGAAGCGAGACCATTAAAACCGAACCCAGCGCCGAGTGGGGGAGGGGAAATGGATGGTTTTAATACACCACCTCCCTCTCGTTTTTAATAACAGTGTCGCCTTCGCAATATTAGCTCCGTTAATTCTCCACCCCCCCCCCCCCATCCATCTCAGACGCTGCGCTGTAATTTCCAATTTAATTAGTTGCCGCGCTGTTCGATGGCAACAGGTCCGCTAATGCCGCTAATTGTGTACCCAGCCTTCGGTGAGATCTCATTAGCTTTATGGGCGATCGTTTCCACATCAGCTGCGGAATTCATTCTCTGCACATGGAGAGCGTGGGGGCCCGGGAACATTTTCTTCAAGAAACAACAACAAAACCCAACAAAAAAAATAAGGAAAGAGAAACACCTGGCGCTGGGAGGAGCCGCGGTCGCGCTCAGCTCGCTCGGCGGTGACGGCCCTCGGGGAAATCACGTTTGCAAATGATCGCTCCTCTAATTTTTTTTTTTAAAGGATCCACCTCGGCAATCCGTCATTTTTATAACCGCCATTATCCATAAGGCGTTATGGAAACACAGACAAAGGATGAGGCGTGCGTGCAAAGCCCTGGAGGCAACACGGCGCGGGCCCTCCCGTGGCGCCGGGAGAGAATGGCGTTGCTACCCTGGCGGTTTGCATGGCATCTGTCTTGGTGTCTGCTTCTTGAGAGGATGGGAGGCTCCAAAGGTAACAGTGTGTGGTTCACCTGGACTCCACCCCAACCCCTGCCCCCCTTCACCCCTCCACCCTCCGTCTAAGACAGAGCTTCTCAACCTGTGGGTTGCGACCCCTTTGGTGGTCGAACGACCCTTTCACGGGGGTCCCCAGAGACCATCCTGCATATCAGATATTTACATGATGATTCATAACAGGAGCAACATTACAGTTATGAAGTGGCAACGAAAAGAATTTTATGGTTGGGTCACACCATGAGGAACTGTATTTAAAGGGCCAGAAGGTTGAGAACCACTGGTCTAAGAGCTTGGCAGCTGATTCTATCGCCCCTCCCCTGCCACCTTTGACCCAAAGTGAAAATTGTTTGCCCTACACGTGCCTCCCCGCCCTGGCTCTTTCTCCTCTGCAGCCTCTCTGGTCCCTGATGTTTAACACAAAAACAGACACTGGATGCCCTGGCCCACTCCCCTCATCACCACCCTCGGCGGCCCCCTTCTCTGAGTCACAGGCAGCGAGAAACGAGCCCAGTGCGTTGTCACAGCCGCAGGGGAGCGTGCCGGTGGCATGTCCCTGCAGACGGAGCCTGGCTGCTAGCGGCCGCGTGGCTGCCTCTGCCTGCTCTTGGGCGCACAGCGAGTGGCTCGTGGTTCTGCACGTGTCTGCTTCCCAGCGGCCAGAGAATCGGCTCTTCTGTTTGGGGGAACGTGTGGACCTGTGGACAGCCTGGACCCGCTGGGAACACGCTTTTTAGTGGCTGTGCTGACAGACTCGAAGCTTGCCCGGCCGGCGTGGCTCAGTGGTTGAGTGTCGACCTAGGAACCAGGAGGTCATGGTTCAATTCCCAGTCGGGGCACATGCCCGGGTTGTGGGCTCCATCCCCAGTGGGGGGCGTGCAGGAGGCAGCCGATCCATGATTCTCTCTCATCATTGATGTTTCTCTCTCTCTCCCTTTCTCTCTGAAATCAATAGAAATATGTATTTTTTTAAAAAACTGGACAGTCCTCCTCTTTCCCAGGTTGCCTTTCTCGCTCCTGTCTGAGAGAGGGAGGAGCATCCCGGGACCTGGTGGAGACGGGGACTGAGGGCGGGGCCACAGGAACCAGGAGGTCATGGTTCAATTCCCGGTCGGGGCACATGCCCGGGTTGCAGGCTCCATACCCAGTGGGGGGCCTGCAGGAGGCAGCCGATCCATGATTCTCTCTCATCATTGATGTTTCTCTCCCTCCGTCCCTCTCCCTTCCTTCCTGAAATCAGTAATAATATCTATATATATAAAGGTAGAGGCAGTGCAGGCAGATCCTCATTCGACCGCTGCTTCTTTGGCTCTAAGCAATGCACCCTGGGAATCACCCACGCCAATTCCACGGGCGTCTTCTGTATGTTTTCCCGTCCCTCCGTCGGCACGAGGGAGTTGACTAAGCCCCCCGTGTGCGGCGCTGGGCTTGCTTCCACCCTTTGCGTTAGCGATGGCGCCCACTCCGCACGCTCTGGGTGAGGTTCCAGAGTGGAGACACCGGTTGCAGGAGGGACCGCGGAGGAGGCTCCGGGAGGCTCGGTCCTCGCAGCGGCCGCGGCCCTCATTGCCTCCCGGAGCCGGTCCTCGGTGGCAGATGTGGGGCGAGGATGTGTGCAACACTGAGCAGCCGAACCATGTGACACAACAGGAGCGGCAACAGGAAATGAATGACTTTCTCCTGCAAGAGGGGACTTGGCGGCCTTCCAGGCTCTCGGGGGATTGTCAGCGGCAGGATGATGGACGGTGACCTTTCCTTCGCAACTAGTCTGCAATCACTGCCGTTTGATTCATTGTTTCTAAAAGCTGTTCCTGGTAAGTGAGCCGCGTGACCCCTCACCCAGCGTCACCCCGATTCTGCAGGAGGAGATGCACGTTGGATGGAGCGCCTAGAGGTTCCCCCCGAGGGCACGGCAGACTGATGGCTGCAGCCAAAGATACATGTTTCCGCTGGGTTTTGAGCTTTCATGGCGATGCCGCCGGCAATTAGAAATGAGATGAGCCCAGCCCGGTGTCTTCAGTGGCTGCAGCATCAGCCTGTGACAGCACCGAGGGGTTGAGGGTTCGATTCCCGGTCAAGGGCACCTACCTGGGTTGCAGATTCAAACCCTGGCCCCGGTCCAGGTGTGCACAGGCAGCTAACAATCGATGTGTCTCCTTCACAAGACGTCCCCTCCTTCCTTCCCACGCTCTCTCTGAAAACAATGGGAGAAATATCCTTGGGTGAAGAATAACAGCAACAACAAGAATGATACGACACCATCAAGTCAGTGCAAGGACGTGCACCGCAGTTTCCGTGTTTCTTCGCGATGCCTGTTTGGTGCTTAAGCACTTGCACGGCCCACCCCCGGTCCTCACTATGCCCCGGTCTCGTGTGCACGCCCACCTTCTCTCTGCGTGCGTTTGAAAGGACTACCTCTTCCCCCACCCCTTCACTCTACCGTCGTGTGCAAACACAGCATGGATGACATGTAAGTGAACGGCCAGGCTGTGTTCCCCTAAAGCAGTGGTTCTTAACCTTGGCTGCACATTAGAATCACCTGGGAATCTTTTTAAAATCCTGATTTCTGGGCCTCATCCTCCGGAAATTCTGTTTCTTTGTTGCTAATGTTGTGGCCCCACCCCATAACAAAGAAACAGAATTTCCGGAGGATGAGGCCCAGAAATCAGGACTTTAAAAAGATTCCCATGTGATTCTAATGGGCAGCCAAGGTTGAGAACCACTTCCCTAAAGCTTTAGCTACTCGTACACAAACGGAAAGCTGGTCTACAGGTCGTGTGTTGTGAGCTCCGGGTCTGCGAAAGGAATTGGAATGGACGTGAGGGTTCCCGGAGCAGCCAGGTCTGGGAGGCGTCTGGCAGGAGAGGATCTGAGCCAGTTCTTAGAGGCCACGTACGTCTTCATTAGCTTGCACACACGGGGAGGGGGCGGTCCAGGCGGCGCTGGCGGTGCAGGAAACCACGAGGGAAAAATCACGAGGGAATGGAACTGCCAGACATAGACACAGACACAGACACAGACATAGGCAGAGACATAGACACACAGACACAGACATAGACATAGACACAGACACAGACACAGACACAGACACAGACACAGACATAGGCAGAGACATAGACACACAGACACAGACATAGACAGAGACACAGACACACAGACACAGACATAGATATAGATATAGACACAGACACAGACACATAGACACAGACATAGATATAGATATAGACACAGACATAGACACATAGACACAGACATAGACACAGACACAGACACACAGACACAGACATAGACATAGACACACAGACACAGACACAGACATAGACACAGACACAGACACACAGACACAGACATAGACATAGACACACAGACACAGACATAGACATAGACACACAGACACAGACACAGACATAGACAGAGACACAGACACACAGACACAGACATAGATATAGACACGGACAGACACAGACACAGACATAGACACAGACATAGACATAGATACAGACACAGACATAGACACAGACACAGACACAGACACAGACATAGACATAGACACACAGACACAGACATAGACATAGACACAGACACAGACACAGACATAGACAGAGACACAGACACAGATATAGATATAGACACGGACAGACACAGACACAGACATAGACACAGACATAGACATAGATACAGACACAGACATAGACACATAGACACTGACATAGATATAGACACGGACAGACACAGACACAGACATAGACACAGACACAGACATAGACACAGACACAGACATAGACATAGCAGGCGGCTGGGGCACCGGGCATGGCACCTTCTCACTGTCAGCAACAAAGGGGCTCTGTAAGGGCATGCGCTGGATGAACAACACAACAAGGGAGCTGTTCAGAGGGGAAAGTTGGCTTTGGACACCTTGTTACATTAATTGTCCAGATGCAAATTATTCCCTCTCATCACAAATGAGTCTCATCGTGAGGGCAGGTACACTGAAGCCAGCTCATTGCTGAGGCTTGTGCATGACCCCCCAAAACCACCCTTGATCCGGACCCCGGTCATTTGGGCCATTGCACCCTCAGACTAGCACCTCATCCCCCAGAATGAGCACCTGAGGGAAGACGCTTTGTTTTCATTGGTGAAGTGCCCGTAAAATGCCCACACGGCTACCCCTTCCCACCGTGGGCGGCTCGTTGCCCGGGCACCTGAAAAGTCACACATGGGAAAAGACTCCCAGGCAGGTGCGCCCTGGCTGATAGTCTCATCAGACAAAGTGACAGAGAGTCTCCGGAGACAGGAACATGCAGATCGGAGAGCGTGTCCCTACCCTCGGATTGACTTTGGCTTCCAGAATCAATTTTCTTTATTAGCTGATGGATCTCGGCAAAAGCCTTCCTGCATGGGATCTGGGTAAATTATTTAAGCAGTAAATTGTTTCCATTCTAAACATAATGGCAGGAAGATTTAACAGGATAGAGCGCAAGCTGAGGGCTTGGGGCAAGGTCACCAGGAAGGGAACCCACAAAGGTGTGTCTCTGAGGTCAGAGCCAGACAGCACACCGCAGTGTGCGATTCAGGGGGCGCTGTACCGTGTCATTGCAGTGTGGTCGGGCAGCCCCTGCCCTGAGTGGCTTTGAATACAGGAGTTTAGGACTCATCAGGTATTTGTCCAATCAAAGGACAGAATGTGTGACATGGCGTGCTTCTTATTATCTCCATGGCCCTTTGTTGGGTGTGTATATAGATGCAAATATAGACTTAGCCATAGACTTCTACATAGACAGAGACAGAGAAATATGTGTAGACATAAGCATAGACACAGACACAGACACAGACACAGACACAGACACACAGACACAGACACAGACACAGACACAGACACATAGACACAGACACAGACACAGACACAGACACAGACACAGACACAGACACAGACACAGACATAGACACAGACACATAGACACAGACACAGACACAGACACATAGACACAGACAGAGACACAGACAGAGACACAGACACATAGACACAGACACAGACACAGACAGAGACACAGACACAGACACAGACACAGACACATAGACACAGACATAGACACAGACACAGACACATAGACACAGACACAGACACAGACACAGACACAGACACATAGACACAGACACAGACACAGACACAGACACAGACATAGACACAGACACAGACACAGACACAGACACAGACACAGACACAGACACATAGACACAGACACAGACACAGACACAGACACAGACACATAGACACAGACACAGACACAGACACAGACACATAGACATAGACACAGACACAGACACAGAGACACAGACACAGACACAGACACAGACACATAGACACAGACACAGACACAGACAGAGACACAGACACATAGACACAGACACAGACACAGACAGAGACACAGACACAGACACAGACACAGACACAGACACATAGACACAGACACAGACACAGACACAGACACAGACACATAGACACAGACACAGACACAGACACAGACACTGACACAGACACAGACACAGACACAGACACAGACACATAGACACAGACACAGACACATAGACACAGACATAGACATAGATATAGACACAGACACAGACACATAGACACAGACATAGACACAGACACAGACACATAGACACAGACACATAGACACAGACATAGACATAGATATAGACACAGACACAGACACAGACACATAGACACAGACATAGACACAGACACAGACACAGACACAGACACAGACACAGACACAGACACATAGACACAGACACATAGACACAGACATAGACATAGATATAGACACAGACATAGACACATAGACACAGACATAGACATAGATATAGACACAGACACAGACACATAGACACAGACATAGACATAGATATAGACACAGACATAGACACATAGACACAGACATAGCTATAGACACAGACACAGATAGAGACATAGATATAGACACAGACGTAGGCACATAGACACAGACATAGACATAGACACAGACAGACACAGACATAGACATAGACACAGACCCAGACATAGACATAAAGACATAGACATATGCATCTACTCTCCTTCCCTCAGTCCTTGGGTCCTGTGCATGAGCACAGAGCCTCAACCTTGAGTTTCAGGTATGGACAGCTGAGCCAGGCCTGAGCAATCAGCTTATCCTTGGGCATCCCCACCCACCAAGCCATGGGGTTGGTTTTTGAGTGGGAAACATGACCCAGGCTGGCCAGCCAGTCAGCTTCCCCATTCCTGGATGTGGTGGTAGATACAGGGTTGGGCTGTAACCCGAGTCACCCTCATGAGACCCCAGTCCAGTGGTTTTGTTTGATCCATTGGACAACAGGACAACGCTGAGTGCTCCAATATCCTCTGAACCCCTGACCCAGTGCGTCTGGATTCTTCAAGATGAGACTGTACATCTGCCTGCTCACTCCAGGAGGGCAGGGCTGGCTGGGTTCACATCTCTACCTGCTGTGCCTCAAGCTGTGCCTGGCATAGAGTGGCTTTATGCTAGATGGATGGATAGATGAGTGGATGGATGGATGGATGGATGGATGGATGGATGGAAAGATTAGTGGATGGATGGATGGGTGGGTGGGTGGATGAATGGATGGGTGGATGGGTGGATGGATGGATGGGTGGATGGATGGATGGAAAGATGAGTGGATGGATGGATGGATGGATGGATGGATGGATGGATGGATGGATGGATGAGTGGATGGATGGGTGGATGTATGGATGGGTGGATAGATGGATGGAAAGATGAGTGGATGGATGGATGGATGGATGGATGGATGGATGGATGGATGGATGAGTGGATGGATGGATGAGTGGATGGATGGATGAGTGGATGGGTGGGTGGGTGGGTGGGTGGGTGGATGGATGGATGGACCAATGATGCCCCTTTCTTGGTTAAGCCAGTTGGGTGTCTGTCCCTAGCAGACCAAGAAGCACAAAGAGCACATGCCTACATGATGACACTGCAGCTTGGGACAAGGGCCTGAGTCTCCACCAAGATGAACACCTTTAAACCCAAAGGCAACTCCAGTTTTCGATCTAGGGCACAGCTTAGCTCACGCAACAGTAAGTTGATTGGCAAAAACAAGCCCCGAGCCCCCCCTCCCCCGCCAAGTGACACTGATGTACAGCTGGAGCTTGTCCCTCCGAAGCCCCTGCCAGTTTCCAATGCAAATCGGTGCTAACAAAAGAGGCCTGGCTGAACGTGCTGCTGCGGAACGAGGCGCCACATCCATCCACTGCACCGCGAGGCCTGATCGGGAGATTCGAAAATGAATGCAAAGGTCTCCTGACAAATGGGTTTGGAATGTGTTCCTGTTGTGTTTGCACAAAGAAGCAGAGCTCCCTCGTGTCCAACAACCTGCAGAATTCATGGCAGAAACGGCTCAGGGCTGAGACACTGAACCTTGAGTGTGACAGTGAGCAAGGGCTCAGGTGCGTGGTGAGGGATGGAGGGGTCAGTGCAAGGCAGGTGAAGGAGTCTGTGCAGGGGAGGAGATGGGGGGGGGGGTCCATGCAGGGGAGGAGATGGGTGTCCGTGCAGGGGAGGAGATGAGGGGGTCCATGCAGGGGAGGAGATGGGGGGGTCCATGCAGGGGAGGAGATGGGGGGCTGTGCAGGGGAGGAGATGGGGGGCCGTGCAGGGGAGGAGATGAGGGGGTCCATGCAGGGGAGGAGATGGGTGTCTGTGCAGGGGAGGAGATGAGGGGGTCCATGCAGGGGAGGAGATGGGGGGGTCCATGCAGGGGAGGAGATGGGGGGCTGTGCAGGGGAGGAGATGGGGGGCCGTGCAGGGGAGGAGATGAGGGGGTCCATGCAGGGGAGGAGATGGGGGGGTCCATGCAGGGGAGGAGATGGGGGGCTGTGCAGGGGAGGAGATGGGGGGCCGTGCAGGGGAGGAGATGGGGGGTCCGTGCAGGGGAGGAGATGGGGGGCCGTGCAGGGGAGGAGATGGGGGTCTGTTTATGATGGGGGACAGAGGATCTTGGGTTGGGGGATCCCATCTTGGCTGGGGAGCCAGCCACACTCCTTGCTCAGTTCTGAGGGTTCCCAGCTGCAGGACTTGCAGTGCCATGACTGGGACATTCCCGGGCCCCCCTGGGCTCTCCGATGATGGTCCTTCCGTCCAAGGTGGCGCACGCATACCCCTCTCCTCGCATGGGACCAGCCCCTCTGAAGTTCACGGCTCCATCAGGAGGCAGCCACCCCTGAGCCAGCTGCCACTGTGGCACCGAGGAAGCGACGGCCTCGCTCGCACAGACCTGGCTGCGCCATCTGAGGTCAGGTCACAGGACAGCCTGGGGAAGGGGGCAGGGCGGGCGGCGGGGTGCCAAGTGCCACGTTTAAATTTAGTGCTTGTGGTGACTTCATCCCCACCCTGACTAAGGCGAGTCCGTCTCTGACGTGGCTTCTCGCCCTCTGGGACACGGTGTTTCATTCCTTCGAAGGCGGCCTCCCCCACTCTCCCAAGCTGTGGGCTCACCGGAGGCCCAGGAGGAAGGTTATGGGGGACAAGCACCCCCTGACCGCCAGGGGGCCAGCCCAGGTGCACTGGGGTCCCGGAGCCACACATCCCCACCCACCCAGCCCCTCTGTTCCTCAGGGGTGTCGTGACGGGCGGCGTGGAGGCCAGTCCTGGCTCGGCCAGGTGGGGGAGGGGCCTGGTTCTGTGTGGGGGGGTCAGCACTGGGTCTGACGCTCCGTGCCCCTCCCCCCGTCCT
Organism: Myotis nattereri; assembly: GCF_964212035.1. Taxonomy (NCBI): domain Eukaryota; kingdom Metazoa; phylum Chordata; class Mammalia; order Chiroptera; family Vespertilionidae; genus Myotis; species Myotis nattereri. The sequence continues at coordinate 214,136,316 of NC_138077.1, read as the reverse complement.
CCCTGTCAGCACCCGCTCTGGGCTCTGGCTCCCTCCCCTCCCAGCTGTGGGGCCAGAGTGTGGCCCGCCCTTACCCAGCCGGGATTGGTCTCCGTGGCTGCATAGCCACCGTCACAGGCAGCGCTGCCAGACCACGGGCGTCACCCCTCAGTTCCGAGGCCCAGGCCTGGGAGGGCTGCCCCCTCGGGGGCTTGGGGGAAGGTCCTCCCTCACTCACAGCCCGGATGGTAGTGGCGCCTGGCGACCCTCGGCCCACAGACACGTCACTGGTCACCTGGCCGGCCTCTGCCTGTGTCGGTCTCTCCCGGGTCCCCCTGGTGCGTGTCTGTCTGAATCTCCCCTCTCATCACCTCACCCTCGTGTTGGTCTAGGGCCCACATGACAATCACCCCTGCAAAAGCCTCATTCACTCTGGGGGTGAGGGCTTCAGCGTACCTTTTCGGGGGGACACAATTCAGCTCGTCACCCCATTGTACGCAATTCTCAGGTGACGGAGAGCAGCTGAGCATCAGCCAGATACCTGGCCGCCCCCAGTCCCTGTACAGAGACCTGGGGGAGGGGGTCACTCAGCGGACGGCTTGGACAGGCCCCCACAATTCAGGCCCGCGCACACCACTGGGCAGCCAGGCGGAGAAGCACTGACTGGCCATCTGGACACGTATCTTTGGACCCAACTCCACCCCCAGTAATGCGGCCGCACCTGCCACCCTCGCCACTCAGACCGGCCCGTCTGAAGGGCTCCACTGAGCAGAGAGGCCTAAGTGGGGTCCCCCGGCCGGAGGGAAACGGGGCGAACTGTTCCCCCGCAACAGCCTGGCACTTCACGGAGGATCCTCATTTCTGCCGCCGGTGTGGGTGACCTGGTCACAGGCTGTGCCTCCAGCGCCACCTCTCTTCCCAGGGGCTTCCTACTCTTGGGCCCAGGTGCTCCTGGCCTCAAAGGCCAGGGTGGGCCTGTCGGAGCCACTAGCAAGAGCAGCGTCCAGTGCGTCCCTCCCGAGGACCCACCTGACCCACCCAGTCTCCTGACGGGAGCCCTGGCCAGGCGCTCTGCTCCCAGGGGGTCACCTGTGACCTCGTGGTTACAGAGCTGCAGAGGCCCATCCGGGCACTGCCCATGGACACATGAGCTCCATCCAGCTGCCCAGCTGGGCTGGCAGGGCAGGCCTGTGCTTCTCAGCGGCCAGGGTGCCCCGCGCCCCGCGCAGCCCCGACTCCCGCAGCCGCCGCGGGTCGGCGTCTGGGTGAGCGTCTGGGTGAGGCACCTCGAAGCGGATGCGATTTACACACCTGGGCAGCCCGGGGCGTGAACGCCAGGCTCCAGCAGGCTCCATCCACCCCTTCCTGCTCCAGGCTTAGGAACTGATACAAGAGTATGGAACAGCCCACAGCGGGGCTGCCTGCCACCCCCTGGGTAGGGGTTGGCGTCGGATCCGCTAACGTGCTTGGGGCGGAAGTGCACTTGGCATTGATGGAGCGGGTGTGTTTTCTCGGGATGAACCATGAATGCCCGTTGGCTAAAGGGCTTGGCACATTTACCCGTGTCTCGCTTGCTTCTCAGCTTCCCCCCATCAGATCGGCATTGCCTCCTGTGTACAGACCGGCAAGCCCAGCAGAGCAGCCGCCACGCAGGGAGCCTGTGTCCGGAAAGACTCATGGATGCCTCGCGCTCTGCAGCTTATTTCATTTTTGTCACCACCTTTGCAAACAGAGCAGCAGTGTGACGGACACACACAGGCCTGCGTCAGGCGGCCTGTGCCTGCTGGAGAGGCAGCAGCTTGCTCTGGGCTGGTCCCGGTGTCCTCGGATCAGCCCCCCCAGCTCCGGGACACCCCTGGCCTCCTGCCCTCTGCCTCCACCTGGGTCACAGGTGGGAGGGTGCCAGCTGCCTCCTGACTTTCCCGGTGAACCACTGCTCGGGGGGCCCCAGATATGAGTCTGATGCCTCCCCTAAGGACACAGGGCAGGCAGTGCGGGGACCCCGGGCCCCGCAGACCCCCCAGCCCGCACCTCACGCCCCACCCTCGGACCCGGAGCCGGAGGACTTTGCAGCCTTCCTCGGAAAAAAATACTTGACATTTCAGAACAGCAAGGCTTTTGACTGTGAATGGAGAAAAAGGCAGCTCACCAGCGGTGGCAATTAATATGCCCAATTTTTCCATCCAAAGCTATTTCAAATCTGTCTCAAGCTGCTTCTTATTAAGCTCTTTAACATTAAAAGGTTCCATATTTAAAGTTGAGGCGGGTGTGAGTACCGGGGGGGAGGGGCTGATGCTCGCCCACCCGGAGCAGCCGCGTTCGCAGGCGGGGCAGCTGGCTGCAGCCATCGGTGCCTGGCACAGTGCCCAGCCCGGGTGGGCGACAGCAGGTGACCCTGAGCTCTGCCCAAGGTCACCGCTCCACCCCTCCTGCACATTCACTCTCCTCTAGTGCTGCTTCTGGCTCCAGAGCCTGCAACCCATACCTGCCGCCAACCCCAGCCCGTTTCCGTGCCGCCTGCGGGCTAAGAACGGCGTTTGCATGGCCACGTGGTTGGGGAGGGCAGGGGGGGGCAGGGGGGATCAAAAGGAAGAGATTTTGTGGCATGTGGAAACGATATGACATTCCCATTTCAGCATCCATAAATAAAGTTTTATTGGCACATGGCCATGCTTGTTCATTTGCATATCATCTGAGGCCACCTCCCCCCACAATACAGAGCTGAGCAGCTGGGACAGAGACCTCGCAGCCGCAGCCGCAGCCGCAGCCGGCAACACCTCAGACACGTGCTCCCTGGTCCTTGAGAGAAAGTCGGGGGGCGGGGGGGGGAGGAAGCAGGTGAGTGTGCAGAGCAGACGTCAGCCCGGGTCTGGCTGGAGAATGGGCTGGGGGATGGTATGGACTGAATGTCTGTGTCCCCCCAAAATGCATATGGTGAAGCCAATCCCCCAAGGTGATGGTACTAGGAGTGACTATGGCCTGAGGGTGGAGCCCCTGTGACCGTGTAGAAGGGACCGCAGAGAGCTCTCTCCTCACTTCCACCCGGTGGAGATGCAGAGGAAAGATGTCACCGGTGAACCAGGAAGTGGCTCTCAGCAGACACTGAGCCCACGGGGGCCTTGACCTGGGGCTCCCAGCCCAGCCCTGTGAGCAGTAGGTGTCTGCTGACCACAACCCCCATCTCTGGGACTTGGTCGTGGAGGCCCAAACGGACTAAACAAGGATGAAGGGGTAGAGGGAAGACACCCCAGACGTCATGGAGATGGGGCTGAGGGACCCTGGCTGTGTCCTGTGGGCCTCCAGGAGGGGCGACAGTTCTGAGGGTGTTGGGAGTCAGCACAGGTGAGCCACCTCCCCCGACTGGCGGTCGCTGGCGCCAGCGGCAGGTCCAGGCACCCGTCCTTTGAGTGCAGGTCTGTGTGTATAGTCTGTATGAGCCTCTCGTGGCTGCTGTAACAAAGCCCACCAGCTGGGCGGTCTAACAGAGCTCACTCTCTCCTCCGGAGGCCAGAAGTCTGGCATAAAAGTGTCCGCAGGGCGGGTCCTGTGGGAGGCTCTGAGGGGGGACCCTCCCTCACCACCTCCAGCTTCTCATGGCTCCAGGGGTTCCATGGTTCCAGGGCTTCCATGGTTCCAGGGGTTCCGTGGCGCCAGGAGTTCTATGGTTCCTGGGATCCCATGGCTCCAGGGGTTCTGTGGTTCTAGGGCAGGGGTGGGCAAACTTTCTGACTCGAGGGCCACAATGGGTTCTTAAACTGGACCGGAGGGCCGGGACAAAAGCATGGATGGAGTGTTTGTGTGAACTTATACATGTTAACACTGCTGCTGGTGAAGGAGCGGAGGGGAGAGCAAGAGAACCCTCCGCTCTTTCGGCTCCGCGGGCCGGATAGCCGAACGGGCCGGATCTGGCCCACGGGCCGTAGTTTGCCCACGGCTGTTCTAGGGGTTCTGTGGTGCCAGGGGTCCCATGATGCCAGGGGTTCTGTGATGTCAGGGGTTCCATGGTTCTAGGGGTTCCGTGTTGCCAGGGGTTCCGTGGTGTCAGGGGTTCTGTGGCTCCAGGGGTTCTGTGGTTCCAGGGGTTCCGTGGTGCCAGGGGTTCCATGGTTCCAGGGGTTCCGTGGCTCCAGGGGTTCCATGGTGCCAGGGGTTCCATGGTTCCGGGGGTTCCGTGGCTCCAGGGGTTCTGTGGTGCCAGTCGTCCCGTGATGCCAGGGGTTCTGTGGTTTGTGGCTGCTGCAGGTGCTGCCTGGGCACAGGAAGGGGAGACTGAGGCAGGGATGTTGGGGGGCTGCAGACTGGGCAGAGGAGGGCCTGATGGCATGCTGTCCCCACACAGCCTGGGTCTCACACCTGTGCCTCTCACACCTGTGCCTCCCTGCAGCGTCCCCCAGGGAGACCTGTTTGGCGGCACTGGGTTGCGCTGGGAGAACATGGGGTGCCATGCAGCTTGCAAAACTTTGACCTCTGATCCCACGAGGGTGGCCCCATGGCAGTTTTAAGGCTCAGAGGTGCCTGGCGGTGGTCCCGGGGCTGCTCCTTGTGAAATGGGGTGACAGCTCATAGTTCGGAGGCTCCCAGGAGGTAAGGCTCCTGGGCCAGCACGAGGTTTCTCAAAGGAAAGGGCCTGGTCGCCCGCGAGCTGCCGCGCCTCGCTCAGAGCTCCCTCAGGCCACCTGCCGCATCAGCATTAGGAGCTGCGAGCAGAAAGCTTGCTGAACGCTGGTTTTCTCCCTTTTTTTTCTTTGGGGAAAAAATGTCCTGACACGGCGGTTTGTGCCCGTGACTTTCATCTCAGCCACATCACCGAGAACGGACGCCTCCTTTGTGTCACCTCCGGCTCCCACCTGGGATGTAAATGTCTCCCGCTGCTTCCTGCCAGGCGTGACGAGGCTTCCTCTCCCCGCCACCCGCCCCCAAGACAGTTGTCACCAGCCCCCAGAGGTGCCGAGATAAATGCAAAGGTCAGATAGCTCTTCCAGCCTCCTGCAGCCCCAGGCCGGCTCCTCCCCAGCCCAGCAGGTGGCCCAGCAGGTGGCCGGGCAGGTGGCCTAGCGGGGGGCTGAGCAGAGGCCCCTCAGCCTGGGCCTGGGAGGTGACTCACAGGGTCCAAAGGCGTCACCATGGGGCATCAGACGCAGGCTGAGCTGAGTTTGCAGGACATGAGAGTCCGGGAGACTCTGATGGGCAGATGGACGGGTGGTCCACCCGCTGTGTCCTAGACAGGGTGACCTCCTGCGGCCTCTCCCTGCGTTCACACCCAGCAGGCGACAGGCCAAACCAGCCAGCCTGATCCTGGGACCCGAGACCCGGGCCGGACCCCGGGCAGCCCTCTGTCTACTCCCTGCTCGCTGGGCGCTTGGGACACCGGCTGTGGGCTGCCCACTCCCGGCACTTCTGCCGGCCGCCCACGGTTCAGCTCAGTCTGACACTGTCTGCCTGTCGGACCCACAGGTTAGGGGCTCGGTCCCACACGACGGCCCCCACCTGATGCCAGTCCCCAGGCCCAGCTGGTTCGAGCGGCCAGGGGCCCCCACAACCCCTCCTGGGGTTACCCTGCTGTAGCAGCTCACAGACCTCAGGGGACACCTCGTGCTTTACCAGCGGAGTTTAAAGGGCACAGGTGAGCAGCCGGATGCAGAGGGACACGGGGCGCAGAAGGGCCGAGGGCAGGAGCCGCTGCCCCGTGGGGTTGGGGCACGTGGAAGGGTTCACCAGCCTGGAATCCCCCCAAGCCCCGTGGTTTAGGGATGTTACGGCAGCTTCGTCACGTAGGCACGGCTGATGGTCCACTCAATCCTCGGTCCCTCCCACTCTTGGAGGACAGGGGCGGGGCCAAAAGTCCCAGCTTCTCAGGGTCACCTGTGACAGCGCCTCCTGGAGGCCACCCCATGTAACACCATTGACACAGCAGGTGCTACAGTGACCTAGAGACGAGGTGAAGCTCACAGGAGGATGTGGGGAGCTTGCACGCAATGGGCATGCGGGACTTGAGCACCCGTGGGTTCTGGTGTCTGAGGGGGTCCTGGAACCCGTCCCAGGCATGAGCTCCCAGGGCTGTGGCTCGGGACACACGTCTCTTCGGGTTTGGAGCGAGGAAGGCTGGGAGGGCTCTGAATATTCATGACATGCAAATTGCGGGAAATGCAATTGCCAGCTACTCACCTGCTCCCTCCCTGTCGCCGCCTCCCCAGCCCCAGGCCTTCTCCAGGAGGAGGCTCCCGCCCCCGCGGAGCTGGCACCTGGCCTCGCTGTAGACGCGGCACAGCCAGGGGGGAGCCTCTTCCTCGTTCCCCTGGGGACACCGTCCCAGCAAAAAACGTCCAGGGGCAGAGCCTGGCTGACGTTTCTTCCGCAAGGCCCCGGGTCCCCGCAGCTGCTCAGGGAGGAGGGTTTCCCTGTCTCCTGCCCTTACCATGTAGCCCCCCATCACACTTCCACCCTCGGAAGGCCGGCGGGATGCGGGGCGCGGGCTGCTTCTCCCTCCTGTCGCTCTGAGATAGCATCAGAGGGCAGTGAGGTCATAGGACGCCGGGCTGGGGTCGCAGGGCACTGCTGGGAGCACAGGGCGAGCAGCCGGCCACATGCTGCTCCTGAAGGCGCCAGAAGGTGGGGCGGAGACTCGGGTGGCGGCCTAATTCTCGCCCCGCTGGGGGCCACAACCAGGTCAAACTCGCAGACAACTCCTTCCCGTGGCTCCACCCCCAGACTCCCTGCCCAGGGGTCCCTCACCCTTGGTGGGTCCCCTCAAGGCCCCTCCCCCCGCCCCCATGATCTGCAGGGAGCAGACCGGTGGTTCCCTGGGGAGCGGGAGGTGCAGTTTCCTGGTGAGGCCGCCCAGGTGGCCACCAGATGCCCGGCCTCCCCTTCGCTCTCCTCCTGCTTTAATACCAGCAGTTTCCTTATTCCAGGGCTGTCTCCTGCAGCCAGTGTACATATATGCCCATCAATGTGTGTATGAGAGAGAGAGCGAGAGACATCAGTCAGTTGCCTCCCATGTGTACCCCCCCCCCAGGAATCTAACCCACAACCCCCATTTTCTTACCATACACTTCTTTCCCGTGACACTCATCCTCTGCCGAGAGTCTCAGGAAATTCCCTTCTTTGCGACACCCCAAAATCTCCACCCCCACCAGAAACGGGGGGGCACAGAGGGCACCCACCACCAACAAAGGAAGAGAAGACAGGCCAGACACCGGGAGTCAATGATGCTTCTAGCAGAATCAGGTGGGGTGCAGGCAGTAGAGGATGGGATGGGGGCGAGCATGGGGTGCAGGCGGGAGAGGATGGGGCAGGAGGGCAGGGGGTGCAGGTGGGATAGACCACGATGGGGGGCAGGCGTGGGATGCAGGCGGGAGAGGATGGGACGGTGGGGCGTGCGTGCGGCGCCCAGGGAGCAGAGCCGATGAGATGGCGTCTGAACAGAGAACGCGGGCTCCGGGGCCAACAGGTGCACGTCTTTTGCTTTAAATCCATCCTGATGGCTGAGCGCTCACCCGCCCGGCTCTGTGCTGTGATGACTTTAACCTGCTCTGCGTTCCGGAGGGCGTGCCCTTTCTGTTCCCCGGGCTCTGCCTGCTGCAGGCGTCGGCCGATGCTGAGGAAAACCACCCCGGACGTGGGAGAGGCCAGGTCGCAGGAACAGCCCACGGCACGGGAGGCGCGGGCCCACGGGGGTGGAGACACGCAGAGGCAGCTGCGGATACGAAGACCCCAGCACATGCTTGCTCAGCACCTTGGCCACGTGGGCGAGAGGGTGGAAGGCACACGCCAACACGACACGCTCAGGGGCAGCCTGCGTGGCGGCCGTGCAAACTCGAGACCTAAAGTGACCACAAAGGGTGGTCGGACATGAAGCCTTTCATTAAAAAGCAGCTACGGTGGGTGGTCCCGTCCGAGGCCGGTATCTCCCCTGACGAAGGTCAGCTTCGGTCTTGACTGAGCCTGTTGTCTTTTCGCATCTATGATAACATCCCTGTGGGATGTCGGGGTAACTTGTAACTTCCCTTTCCCCGGACCCCTCCTGGCACGACCACTGCACCAGGGTGCCCGGGCGGGGCCCACAGGGTCCCTCCTGGTGACGGTTCTCTGTTCTCTGTTGACTGTTCGCTACCCTGCACCCGCCTGTGTAAAAGGAGCAGGTGTCCATCATTTTAGTTTGTATCCAATCCCAGGGGGTTCCCTGCTTGGCTTTCTCCCGCCTCTCTGATCTATCACCAAGGTAACCTGCGTACGCCTCCACCTTCGATGGTAATTTATCCAAACAGGTGAAACCCGCCATTCCCTCAGCACCACCCCAGTCCGCCGAGGCCCTGCTCCCCGGCGACGGGCGGCAGTTCGGCTCAGATAAGCTCACCGGCATCCTTCAGAGGCTGAGTGTCCTCATCCGTGGGCACCGTGATGCTGGTACCCGGGACTTCCTGAGTATCCCTCACCTCCACCTCCCGGACCCCGTCCCTTCCCTCACGGGGCGCTGCTAGAAAGAAGTGCCCAGAGGAGTGAGGATCAGTGCATGGGCCCGAGGCCGCCCAGGCTAGCAGAGGCGGCTTGGAGCCGCCCCCCGCCCCCCGCCACCCCCGGGTGGTGATTTAGGGAGTAACTGTGGAAGCCTGTTCGGTTCTGTGTCAGAGACGGGACCTCGCGCTGGAGGCGTGTTCCAGCCGAGATCCGTGTTCCACGGGCTGTTTCCGTGAGCTGTCTCCACAGCCCATACATTTGCATGTGTTTGTTGGTGAGGCCGGCTTCTCAGAGGTGCTGTGGAAGGAAGAATGTGCCTGGCCCCCGGGAGGAAGACTAAAGCCTTGGAACTTCCCCAGTAACTGGGGTGTCTTTGTGATCCCAGGAGCCTCTGGGATCACACCTGAGTTTATGCTAAAGAGGTGAGAAGGCTGGGGTGGGGGTGAGCACAGGACACCGAGGTGATTGGAGGGCCTGAGGGGACAGCCCCCACCTCTCCGCCTCTGGAGGGGGGAGGCCGGGGGAGTGAATTCAGCCCTGAGTTCTCTGACCCAGGCAGCCATGTGTCCCCAGCGACACCCCAGGAGAAACCGTGGCTTGGGAGTCCGCGTGTGCTGAGCACCTCCCTGTGCCCAGAGGCGCCCCACCCTGATTCCAGGGGGACAGGCCTGGTGCCCCACTGCCGAGCCCTCCCAGGATCGTAGCCACACACAAAGCACAGAACCACGTGAGGAGGTGGGGTGTCGGCGACCTCCACAGCGGGGGTTGTTCCACCACGTGTCCCTGTATCACACTCCCCGGCTGGCGCGGCTCAGAGGCTGAGCGTCATCCGTGCGCCGGAGGTCACGGTTCCATTCCTGGCCGGGGTACATGCTGGACCCCCAGTAGGGGGCGTGCAGGAGGCAGCCGGTCCAGGGTTCTCTCTCATCACTCATGTTTCTCACTCCTCCCTCTCCCTTCCTCTCGGACATCAACAAAAAATATATCTTTTTAAAAAACAAAATCATGCTGTACACCTTGAATATTCACAGTTTTGTCGGTTATGTCTCAATAAAGTTGAAAAAAATAAATGGGAAGAAAAGAGGTCGCATCCTTGGGGTGGGGAGCAGCTGGAGGCTGGAAGGTGGAGAAAGTTCCGCGTGGAGTCGCTCACGGCTCGCCCCCCAGGCCTCCCTCAGGGTTCAGATGGTCCCGGGGGCCCCGGCGCCCAGCCCGGGTGGCACAGTGGCCTTTTCGTGCCCGACTCCGGGACGGGCACCCGTCTGCCCCCCGGTGTTTTACTCAGCACGGGTGTCATCGGCCGCCACGGACACAGGGACCTGCTCACGTTCCGCCCCAGCCTGACGAGCCGGCCGCAGCTCCGCTTCCCGCCAACTGGACAGCTCGGGTCAGCTGGGGGGACTTCCGCTCTCGCTCACCGGGCCCGCGGCCCCCCACCTTCCACCAGGTCCCCCCATTCTGCCTTTCCTGCTCCGCCTTCCGCTGGGGGCAATGCAACTGCGCGCCCTGGTCCCCAGTTACCCCAGTCACCTCCTGGGGACCCGGACACCTCTGCCGGCAGCGCCCAGAGAGCTGGCCTTGGGGAGGGGGACCCGGACGCCGAGGGCCCTGAGGCCGGTGGGCGTGCCCAGCACCCTGAGGGCCACGGAGTCAGAGCTGCGCCCAAGCGGCCACCCGGCCCCTGCCGCCTCCCCTGCCCTTCCTGGAAGCGTGCCCCGGGGATGAGCTCATTGTGCCGTTGGCTCCCGAGAAGGGAGGTGGCCGGGGAGGCACCTGCCGCCGGGCACTCGGTTATTGCGTTTGCCTTACTCGCCGCCATGTTCCTCCTGATGGCTGAGCGTGAACGGAACATCGCGGAAGCTGAAAGGAAAAGGTGTCTGCAGCTGGGCCGCTTCTGACACGTTCTCTGGAGGCCGCTGGGAGGCGTGGCTTCCTCGTTTGTTTAGGCCTGCAAAGCCCCTCGGTAAGCCCCACCGGCCTCCACAGAGGGGCGAGCCCTCCGTGCGCCCTGCTCCCCCACAGACCGCGCCCCTGATGGCTGCTTAACGCGGGGGAGCAGGAGCTGGGATACAGGCCCCGTCCAAGGAGGCTGCGGGGCCTGGACTTTGGGTTGCTGACCCCTTTCCAGTTTTTGTCCCCGGGTGTCCCCAGGGAGCTGAGCCCTGGAGGAGGCCCCAGTTAAAGGCTCTGCAAATACACAGTGATGCTGGGCACGGAGATGCTGGGCATGGTGGTGCTGGGCACGGAGACACTGGGCATGGCGGTGCTGGGCACAGAGATGCTGGGCATGGCGGTGCTGGGCACGGAGACGCTGGGCATGGCGGTGCTGGGCACGGAGACGCTGGGCATGGCGGTGCTGGGCATGGAGACGCTGGATATGGCGGTGCTGGGCACGGAGACGCTGGGCATGGCAGTGCTGGGCACGGAGACGCTGGGCATGGCAGTGCTGGGCACGGAGACACTGGGCATGGCGGTGCTGGGCACGGAGACGCTGGGCATGGCAGTGCTGGGCACGGAGACGCTGGGCATGGCGGTGCTGGGCACAGAGACGCTGGGCATGGCGGTGCTGGGCACAGAGATGCTGGGCATGGCGGTGCTGGGTATGGAGACGCTGGGCATGGCGGTGCTGGGTATGGAGACGCTGGGCATGGCAGTGCTGGGCATGGAGACGCTGGGCATGGCAGTGCTGGGCATGGAGACGCTGGGCATGGCAGTGCTGGGCATGGAGACGCTGGGCATGGCAGTGCTGGGTATGGAGACGCTGGGCATGGCAGTGCTGGGCATGGAGACGCTGGGCATGGCGGTGCTGGGCACAGAGACGCTGGGCATGGCGGTGCTGGGTATGGAGACGCTGGGCATGGCAGTGCTGGGCATGGAGACGCTGGGCATGGCGGTGCTGGGCACAGAGACGCTGGGCATGGCGGTGCTGGGTATGGAGACGCTGGGCATGGCGGTGCTGGGTATGGAGACGCTGGGCATGGCGGTGCTGGGTATGGAGACGCTGGGCATGGCGGTGCTGGGTATGGAGACGCTGGATATGGCGGTGCTGGGTATGGAGACGCTGGGCATGGCGGTGCTGGGCACGGAGACGCTGGGCATGGCGGTGCTGGGCATGGAGACGCTGGGCATGGCGGTGCTGGGCACGGAGACGCTGGGCATGGCGGTGCTGGGCATGGAGACGCTGGGCATGGCGGTGCTGGGCACAGAGACGCTGGGCATGGCGGTGCTGGGTATGGAGACGCTGGGCATGGCGGTGCTGGGCACGGAGACGCTGGGCATGGCGGTGCTGGGTATGGAGACGCTGGATATGGCGGTGCTGGGTATGGAGACGCTGGGCATGGCGGTGCTGGGCACAGAGACGCTGGGCATGGCGGTGCTGGGTACGGAGACGCTGGGCATGGCGGTGCTGGGCACGGAGACGCTGGATATGGCGGTGCTGGGCACGGAGACGCTGGGCATGGCGGTGCTGGGCACAGAGACGCTGGATATGGCGGTGCTGGGCACGGAGACGCTGGGCATGGCGGTGCTGGGCACGGAGACGCTGGGCATGGCGGTGCTGGGTATGGAGACGCTGGGCATGGCGGTGCTGGGTATGGAGACGCTGGATATGGCGGTGCTGGGCACGGAGACGCTGGATATGGCGGTGCTGGGCACGGAGACGCTGGATATGGCGGTGCTGGGTATGGAGACGCTGGGCATGGCGGTGCTGGGTATGGAGACGCTGGATATGGCGGTGCTGGGTATGGAGACGCTGGGCATGGCGGTGCTGGGCACGGAGACGCTGGGCATGGCGGTGCTGGGCATGGAGACGCTGGGCATGGCGGTGCTGGGCACGGAGACGCTGGGCATGGCGGTGCTGGGCACGGAGACGCTGGGCATGGCGGTGCTGGGCACGGAGACGCTGGGCATGGCGGTGCTGGGCATGGAGACGCTGGGCATGGCGGTGCTGGGCATGGAGACGCTGGGCATGGCGGTGCTGGGCACGGAGACCCTGGCCTGTGAGTGCTTTGAAGATTTGGAGACGGTTCTCCGTGGTCTTGGGGACATGACTGGATGCAGAGCCCGTGCGCAGGCCCCGGGGCAGGCAGGCCAGGAGGGCAGGGTCTGTGCCCACAGCAGGTGGCAGAATGTTCAGGGCTTTTCGTTTCCCTTTTTACCTTGAGGTGCAACTCACAGGACCTAAAATGGACCCCTTCTAAAGTGCACACAGTCGGCGGCGTTTAGCACACCCACAGTGCTTACAACCACCCCCTCCGTGTAGTTCCAGAACCTTCTCAAATCCTCATCTCCCCCAACAGAAACCCTGGGTCCAATACACACGGACCTTTATCCATTTAGGGCTCCTCTTCGTGCCCCATGGGAGGGAGGGACGGAGGTCACTCTGCACTTTTCTCTGATGGAGGGCAGCTGGGCAGGGGCAGGGGCAGCTGGGTAAGGGCAGGGGCAGCTGGGCAGGGGCAGGAGCAGCTGGGTAAGGGCAGGGGCAGCTGGGTAAGGGCAGGGGCAGCTGGGCAGGGGCAGGGGCAGCTGGGCAGGGGCAGCTGGGTAAGGGCAGGGGCAGCTGGGTAAGGGCAGGGGCAGCTGGGCAGGGGCAGGGGCAGCTGGGCAGGGGCAGCTGGGCAGGGGCAGCTGGGCAGGGGCAGGTGTAACCCAGTGGATGGCAGAGCCAAGCTCTAACCATTGCAGGCACTGCCTCCTGTGTTCACCCCTCACCTCTAGGCTCGTGGAGGGCAGGGTGCTCCCGGTTTGGGAGCCTAGGGGACAGCACCCCTGCCCCGCACTCTGAAAGGTGCTGCTGTGCACACTGCATCCCTGTCTGGGGACCAGCAGCCGGTCAGGCCCACGTGCAGGTGCGTCTTGCAGGCCGCTGAGTGCATTTCTGAGGCACTATCCTCGGCACCTCCGACACCCCCCCCCCGCCCCCCACGTTTCGCCAGGGCTGCGCCTCTTCGGAGAGTCAGAGCAATTTGTTGCCATAACAACCCTGCCTCCCACTCCAGACGGTGTATACACCAGCCTCCTCGGCCTGGCGCTCCTCAGGGGGCCCTGGGGGGTGGCTTCCCCGGGGGGAGGGAGGCAGTCCGGCCTGAGGCCTCTCAGCCCCGGCTCAGCCCAAGCCTCCGAGTCTGTGCCCACACGTGGCTTAGCGTTGCTCCTCACAAGGGAAGACAGGAATGGTGGCCGAGCGGGAAGGCAGCATAGCTATTCCCGCAGGGAAACGGGCCCGAGGGCGCGGCCATGTCCGAGTCCCCGCAGGGCTGCTCCGCCGGTGCCAGTCCCACTGCATTTAGGTCACCGCCCCGACCCCAAGGAGACCCCCGGGAGCCGGGACAAGACTGGCCACTTCCACCCCAGCGGGCGCTCCCAGGCCAGGGCCCGGCTCCTGGGGAAGGGCTGTTTGCAGGTGGCACAGCCTGGCTCAGGGAAGCAAGACTGAATAGTGGGTGAGTCCGGGCCGATGCCGCCCCCCCTCCCCTCCCCAAGCCTCAGGGAGCCCTGGGCTTCCCTCCCGGAGAATCACGTGAGCGGACGGGATGGTGGATTCTGAAAAGCCCACCAACGCTGGGTGCGGCCTGCGCTCCCCGTGACGGAGCTGGGCGTGTTGGCTCCGGGAGCCTCCTGCGAGCCAGGCCTTGTTTACACGCAATTCCCGGCTCTCGGCAGTGCCGGCCAATGCCGAGCGCTTTGGTTTTGTGCGTGGATCACGCCGACCGCTTCGCAAGCTCCCGGGAGAGACCCTCCAGCCCAGGACCCGCCTTTCAACCCCGTCCCGGGAACGTCTCGTTGTTGCTGTTCGTTTTCATCCTCCCCCGAGGATACCTTTCTGTTGATTTTTAGAGAGAGAGGAAGAGACAGGGAAAGACAGAAACATCGATGTGAGAGGAACACGTCGATGGGTTGCCTCCTGCACGCACCCCAACCAGGGCCCAGGCTAGGGTGGGGCCTGCAGCTGAGGTACGTGCCCTTGACCGGAATCGAACCCAGGACCCTTCGGGCCACAGGCCGACGCTCTATCCATGGAGCCAAAGCGACTAGGGCCCGTCAGGAACGTTTTTAACACCAGAACCGGGACCTGGGAGTGCTGTCCCAGCCAGGGCGCCTGTGAGGACTCGTTCCTCGTGATGTCAGGAGATGGCGCCTCCCCCGGGGAAAGTGGCAGCGATTTCCAGAGGCCGCCGTCCTATCCCAGGTGTTTATCATCACGGCGGCACCCCCACCGGAACCAGCGTCTGAACCAGCGGCCGCCAACCTTTCGGACCTCACGGACCACCAGTGGCCGCGGGCCCTGGATGGCGACCGCGGGTCTAACCCACGAGGATGCTTAGGGCGCGTCTTCCAGCCGACGGCCTGCGGTTTGCTCACAGGAGATCGTTGACTGGACTGTGGTTCCGACTCTGGGACGACTCAGACCCCACGTGCCTTTCGGCCCCACAGCCGCGAGCTCTGCTGGTCTCACCCGTTCGCTTCGATGCACAGTCGTCTCCACACCGAGACCTGCGTGCCTCCCTCGCTGCCTAGCGCGCACCGGGCTCTCTTTACACCCAGTTTTGAGCCACCTCGATTTCCAAACTCCCCCCAGTGGCTTCCACCTGGGTTGTCATCTGGCCTCCTCCTGGTCTCCTCGTCAAACAGACATGTTGACGTCCTAACCCCTGTCCACCAGCTTGGCTCAACGGTTGAGTGTCAACCTATGAACCAGGAGGTCAGGGTTCAATTCCCGGTCTGGGCACAGGCCCAGGTTGTGGGCTCGATCCCCAGTGTGGGGCGTGCAGGACGCAGCCGATCCATGATTCTCTCTCATCATTGATGTTTTATCTCTCCCTCTCCCTTCCTCTCTGAAATCAATAAAGATATACTTTTAAAAAAGAAGAAGAAGAAAAAAGAGACATGAATCCTCCCCGCCCCCCCCACACTTCACAGGGGTTTGGGGGAGTTAGTTAATGTTTGTAAAGCAGTGGTTCTCAACCTTCTGGCCCTTTAAATACAGTTCCTCATGTTGTGACCCAACCATAACATTATTTTCGTTGCTACTTTGTAACTGTCATGTTGTTACCATTATGAATCGTCATGTAAATATCTGATCTGCAGGATGGTCTTAGGCGACCCCTGTGAAAGGGTCGTTCGACCGCCAAAGGGGTCGCGACCCACAGGTTGAGAACCGCTGTTGTAGAGGGTCTGCCATCGTGGGGCGTCTCTGACCTCAGAGGAGAGAGGGTGGGAGCGGTGGTGAGGGCCCCGGATTAGGGCGGAGAGCGAGAAGAGCCCTCTGTTTGTTAAGTTAGCACATTTCCCACGAGGCGGGCTCGCACCCACATCCGCGTTAGGCTCGGCCACTTCGCGGTGGCGCTCGGCAAGCTCCTTTACGTTTTCCCGCGCTGGGTTGGGTGCATGCACGCCAGTGCCCCCTCTGACGAGGCAGCGCCATAAATTCGTAAGAAACTCCATACACATACACACTGGAGGCTGGAGGCTGGAGGCGGGAGGCGCTTCCTGTCCACCAGAAACCTGGTTGTCGTGGGAGGCCCTGCTCTGCGGAGGCTGCACTGACCTGCTCCCTCCCTGCCGGCCTCTCAGACCCTTTCATTCGAAGGAAAAAGACACCGTGGTCACTGCTTAGCAGAGGAGACAGCAGCTGTGAGGGGCTGAACTGTGTCCCCCCCAATGCATGCGTTGACATCCTAACCCCAGCCCACCATCACGTGACCAGGTTTGGAGAGAGGAGATAAGTAAAGTGATGTCACGGGGGGCTGGGGGAGGGTGGGGTGCTAATCCAGTGGGACTGGTGTCCTTACAGGAAGGACGTATCTGGACACAGACACATGGAGGGACCGTGTGAGCCCACAGGGAGGAGGCAGCCATCTACACAACAAGGAGAGGCCCCGGGAGGGACCGCTGCCCGCACCTGGGGCTCCGGCTCCCGGCCTCCGGGCTGCGAGGGAATGGATGGCCGTGGCTCAGGCCGCCCGTCTTGGTCCCTGTGACGGCAGCCCCTGCGAGCGTCCATGTCCCAGCCCACGGGTGTCCTGGCCCTGCGTGTTCTTGGGCAGATTTCTCTGTGGTCAGGAGGGGACATCAGGAGCAGAGACCCACGGGGGCCAAGAGGGACGCAGCCCCCCAGCTGCCCGCTCGGCTCAGAGTCGGGGAGGGCGGATCCTGCGTGTGGAGCGCTGACGGGGGCTGGTTTGGTGGAACCTGGCACCGCTGTTCCACATTGTCCCCGAAGAGCGAGAGCCAATCTGCATCTGATGAGAAATGGGCTTTCAGGGTTTTAAAAAAAATCTAGTTACATAATTTTCCCCCGGCTAATGAAACAAAGATGTTGTTCAATAAAATTGTTAGGGGACACGGGGCCCTGCAGCAATCATTTAAAATAATTTGTAATATTATGTTAATTGTATGCAAACAAGGCTTCCAAAACTCGGGGAAACAATTGATTCTTTTAATAATTCAGACGGCGTCCCTGAGTCCTCGGCAACATGGTTTGCTTAGCAAAATGCTTCCTCGTGGCTCGTCCCGGGGAGGCCGGGACCGGCCATAAATCACGCGTCGCGCTGCCTGCACCCAGGGCCTGAGTCAGGGATGTTTCCGGGGTTTGACCTGAGCGCACTTCCTTGTTCTCCCTTATCTCCCCTCTGGGGGCCTCAGGGCTCCTCGGTCGTTTGTTAAGTTAGCACATTTCCCACGAGGCGGGCTCGCACCCACGTCTGAATCTGTCACGGCGCACACACCAGAGCTGCACAGCACTTTCCTAAGGCTCTGTCTGGGCACGGAACTCCACCGTGTGTGTCTGTGTGGTGTGTGCATGTGTGTGCATGTGCATGTCAGCGTGCATGTGTCTCTGTGTGCATGTGTGTGCATGTGTTCATGTGCATGTGTGTTTCCTTGTCATTTGTGCACATGTGTGTGCTTTGGTATTTGCCTGTGCGCATTTGTGTGTCTGCATACATGTGTGTATGTCTATGTGCATGGGTGTGTCTTGTGCATGTGTACATGTGTGTATATGTGTGTATGCATTCATGAATGGGTGTCTCTCTGTGTCTGTGTGTCTATGTGTTTGTGTGCCTATGTCTATGTATGTGTCTATGTGCATATTAGTGTATGTCTGTGCATGCATGTGTGTGTATGTGTATCTCTGTGTTTGTATATCTGTGTGTCTGTGTGTGCATGCTTCTGTGTGTGCATGCATGTGTATCTGTGTCTGTGTGCAAACATATGTGTGTCTATGTATGTATATGCCTATATGTGTGTTTCTCTGTATGTGTGTGTGTGTGGTTGTCTACATGTGTGCTTATGTCTATGTATGGGTGTCTATGTGTATATTTGGGTATGTGTGTATGTGTGTGCATGTGTGTGTCTCTGTGTTAGTATACATGTGTGTATTTCTGTGTTAGTGTGCCTGTGTGCCTCTCTGTGTTTGTGTGCATGTGTGTATCTGTGTGTTTGCATGTGTGTGCATGTGTGCATGTGCACTCACACTTTAAACTGGCCTGGCTGTCTAACGGGCAGGTGATGGCCTGTGTGGGTGACAGCAGGCAGGGCCTGTCCATGTCCCTGACCAGCTCATGTGGCTCCGGGTCCCTGGTGACCTGGTGGGTGGTTGGTCAGTGTGTCCTGGCCCCACTAGGGAGTGCAGCTCCTGGAGTCGGGGGGATGGAGGTGGGTTAAAAGCCAAATCCCTCCCCTCCCCCAGCCTCGGAAACGTGAGGGCCACCTCTCGGTGTGGCTGCAGGCCCTTCGCCCTGAAACGCTGGGAGACCCCACAGCCCTGGGATCTCCAGGCACCAGGAGACCTTCCAGGAGGTGCCAACCCCGTCGGACCTATGGGGCCTGAAGAAGAGAAACGGCAAAGAGCAGGACCGAAGCCTCCCTCTCACCAGGTGCCCTCGGACCGCGTGCGGCCCCGGAGGCCATCCCTCATGCTAGTGAGCCGTGAGGTTATCCGACTGCTGATGGCACAGCCTCCATTGTTCCAGGGAGAATGGTCAGAGAGGGATCCAATTAAAGTTTCATATTTAACTTCCTTCTCTTACTTTTTGTCTCTTTTTGCTCAAAACATGCTATTCTCGGGGAGCTGAAAAGTCGCTCGGGGAGCGGAACTCACTAGAAGGGGAGAGAAATGGGGGCTTCATGGGTTTTCTTTAAAGGCCCAAACCTCTCCGTCTCCACTCAGCTCGGAAGGTGCGTGTGATTCAGGGCAGCCCTGCCTCTGTCTGGCTGCTGAGTTGGCATCAGGCTGGAAGGAAGCTGCGAAGGGCTGAGCTGCCGGGGCAGAGGTGGACTCGGGGGGCGGGGGCGGCAGCAGGCGGGGCATCCAGGCCCAAAGCCCACCTGCCTCCCTGCCCGAGCACCTCGGTGCCTCAGAAGACACAGCACCACGCGGGGGAGGGAGGGGGGTGGGCACGGTCAATGTCATCACCGCCGCGGAGGAACCCCCACAGGCAACATCCATCCACAGAAGATGGAGTTCGCTTGTGGCTTGGTTCCCCTTCGGGGCGTGTGAGGGGCTGGTGTTACAGCTCCTTTCTCTGTGCACCGGGCGGCGACTGTCGCCCATCCCAACCTGCGGGGGGGGGGGGGGGGGGGACCCTGTTCATTCTGCAGGGGGCCTGGGCCGGAGGGTGAGGCTGCGAGCTGGTGCCCAGCGAACCTGCCGGCCTCCCTCATGGGCAGCCTCTGCTCACTGGGTGGCAGGCGGCCGCTGGCTCCCCTGCCTGGTCTGTGACAGACAGACGTCCTCCCAAACCAGACCACTCGCGGGCAGCTCGTCTGTGAGGGAGGAATCCCTTCCTCCCATGTCTGTTCTGCGTGTGTGCATGTGTGTGTGTGTGTGTGTGTGTGTGTTACACACTGTCCTCACGTGCTCAGGAGGCGGGTCCCCCCGGGGGACCTTGCAGGAGATGTGCACTAGGCGCATGGGAACTGTATGCAGCCCAGGCCTGGCCTCCGTCTGACGGGCCAGCTGCTGAGGTTGAGCCTCCCGATCCCCCGCGCCCCCGCCCTCCCCACACCAGGCTGAGCCCCTCCTGCGCCCCCCTCCCCACCCCAGGTGTGGTTTTCCGGCTGACATGCCCTCGTGGGGCTGAGGCCGGGGTCCAGACTGGGTCCCAGCCCCGAGGGCTGGCAGAGGCGCCGGGGAGGGTGACTGGTTGGGGAGAGGGTCCTGCAGACGGAATCGGGGGAAGCCGAGTGCAGACGGGAGCGGGCGGCCCTCATTCTAACCGGTGTCCCCGTGAGAAGAGGACCTTGGCATTTGGGTTTTGGGAGAGCGGTGCCCAACCATCAGCGGACGGGGCTTCCAGAGACTCCTCCGAGGCGCTGGCGGCGCGCGGGCAGGTCCCGGTGGCGGGCTGGACCCGGTCCGGTTCCGCTGGCTCTGGGCCCGGAGCCGGGACGTGCTTCTGGTGTCATGGCCGCCTCAGTGGACCCCACACCCGGAATCTCAGTTTCCCCTCCAAGCAGCCGGGTGTGTCCATCCTTCCCGCTCCCGGGCGCGGACAGTGGGTTCGGAAGCTGATAACTCCCAGCCTCTCACTTTGGCCGCCATGGCCGGAGCCGGAGCTCCTCCCCCCAGAGCCGCCTGGCTTCCCCCGCCGCCAGCAGCACCGGCCGCACAACCCCCACTCATCAGGACGCCGTTTGCTTTGCACGTATTCGGGGCACAATTTTGAACTTGGCTGTGAACGTATTATTACCACTGACTCCACCATGCCCGTGTCCAGTTGGGAGCCACCCATTCTTTTCCAGGTCTCACGTGATTTTGCACCCCACGGGGGTCCGTGGGCCTGGCCATACCCCTGCCCGCTGCCCCCTACCCCCTGCCCCCCGCCCCCCGCCCCCCACCTCCCACCTCCCGCACACGCAGCCTCTTCCACGCCTTCCTCTGCCTCCTCCAGACTGCCTGACTCGGGCTTGGCTGTGGGCAG
Organism: Myotis nattereri; assembly: GCF_964212035.1. Lineage (NCBI taxonomy): Eukaryota > Metazoa > Chordata > Mammalia > Chiroptera > Vespertilionidae > Myotis > Myotis nattereri. The sequence goes on along the minus strand of NC_138077.1, from coordinate 214,115,956 downwards.
CAGACTGTCCTGGCATCCGGCCCCGCCTGTCTGTCCCTGCGTGCCCTTCGGAACGTGCTGTCCCTCCTGGGACGCGCCTCAGAGCTCCCTGAAGTCTGCACTTCCTCCCACACCCCCTCCGAGTGCCATGCCCCGTGGGCCCGCGTCACCTGCCCTCCTGCCCCGCTCGGCTGCGCCCCCTGCACCCTGCTCACCGGCGAGCATGGATCCACACTGATGAGGACTCCCCTGGAGCTGAGCGTAATCCCTGCCGCTCCGCCCCCATCTCCAGCACCCTCTCTGGCTGCCCCGGCCCCAGTTCACCTTCCTGGAGCTTCAGTTACTTTAAGCTCTAGCTGCACCTACATCTTCATGTTCCTGGTTTACGCCGGATGACAAATCCCGGCAGGGTGACAGGTGGCCGCCTCCCTGGGCCTCCCCGATGCCTCAGCCCCTCCTCTCTCTGCCTCAGTTCCCTCGGGGTTTGAGGGTCATGAGCTCCCTGGACTCAGGCCAGCGGGTGGGACCTGACCACGCACCTGGTTCCCCCTGGGCTCCGTGGAACTGGGGTGCAGCAGGTTTCCATCGTGTAAATGTTTTCAGCAACACAGGAGCTCCCCAAACCCCATTTGGGGGGGTTATGAAGGTTTCATTATATGGACATGACTGTTTAGATCATTGGACCCCAGCAATCAATTCGCCCTCCAGCCCCCTTCCCTCCTGGGAGGCCCAGGGGGCATGACTTCCCTAAGGTGATCTGGCAGCTTCCAAAAATCGCCTCATTAGCATAACAAAAAGTCTGCATTGCTCTCACCACTTAGGAAATTCCTAGGGTTTTAAGAGCTCTATGCCAGGAAATGGGATGAAGGCAAATTACATATTTCTTATTATAAGTCAGATATAAGCGCATAGTTCTATTGTTGGAAGGACAAGGAACATGAATGCTGGGAATAACTGGCGATGGCTGTCAAAGGCAAAACCCCGCACCCACGGGTTTTCTGGGGAGATTAGAGACATACATAATGAAGTTTTGAATATAGAAGACTGACATTTGCTAACCCTCCTAAAATGGTCTTATTACTATCATCATCATCATCACCATCATCACCACCATCATTGCCATCACCACCATCACCACCATCTCCATCATCACCATCATCACAATCACCATCATCACCACCATCTCCATCATCACCATCATCACAATCACCATCATCACCACCATCTCCATCATCACCATCATCACAATCACCATCATCACCATCATCATTGCCATCACCACCATCACCACCATCATTGCCATCACCACCATCTCCATCATCACCATCATCACAATCACCATCATCACCACTGTCACCATCATCATTGCCATCACCACCATCATCACCACCATCATTGTCATCACCACCATCACCACCTCCACCACATCACCATCACCAGTATCACTACCATCATCATCACTACCATCATCATCACTACCATCACCATCATTGCCATCGCCATCACCACCTCATTATCACCATCATCACCACCATCATTATCACCATCATCACCACCATTATAATCGTATTCATCATCTCAGGTGATGCCAATCAACCGCCAGCAAAGGCGCTCACTTGGCTGTGTTAGCATTCCGTTCCCTGCTCACGGGTATCTTTTTCTAATTGCCACTGCCTCTAATTGCTTTTTGAATTCGAGTGCAAACCGAAGCCTAATTCATCATTCCATCAGGTTCGGTAAGTGCCGGTTTGGCATACTAATTCTTGCCGGTTGTAAGAACCATCTTGCCGATAAGAAATGAGGAGAGCCCTTGTAAACATGTGTCTCGTTCTAAATGGCACACTTCTGACCCGGCAACTTTGCTTTTGAGATTTTACGCGAAGAAAATAGCCACGGAGAAGCGAAGGCATCCGTCTCCCTAGCTGTTTCTCCCCGCGGCGCTTATAACTAACTCCGTGTTGACTAATAGAGGCGTGTACGATACATGATCCTGCCCCGATGATGAAATACAACGCAGCTTTTAAAAAGTGCGCTGTCGAATATTCAAATATGTGGGAACTATTCCTGATGTATTTGTGAGTGGAAAAGCAGACTTCAAAGCAGGATGTGAAATTAGTCTCCGTCAGGGCGGGAAAAGCCACTCGCCATGACGGGTCTGGGCTCTGGAAACTGACAGGTGTCAATCACCCCTCTGACTGACGGTTGGACCTTCCACAAGTCACTTAGTCCTCATGCCTCAGTTTCCTCGTTTGCAAAATGTAGGTTATACTAATCCTGTCCTCGGAGACAGCCAGGTGAAGCCTTCCCCTCCCCAGGAAGGGCCCCTCCCCACCCCCGGTCCTGTTTCACTGTCACCCTGATCACTCTCACGGGAACTCTCCGCCCAGTGGGTGGGGCCCCCGGGCCCCTGTGCTCCCAGGGCTGGGCGTGCGTTCCACTGTTATCACCCACAAACAGGCAGTGGACGTGTGATGGGAGGAGCCACTGCCACAGGGCTTCCTGTCTCTCCTGGACCCCAGAAAATCCCTTTTATCAGTTCCTGGAGCCGCCTGTAGACCCCCCGGGAGTGGGGTGCTGGTGAGCACCCCTGGTCCCACTGCCAGGGTTAAGGACAGACTATGGCGGAGCTTCGTCCGAGGAAGGGGACTGAGCCCCCAGAGCGGGTTCCGATCGGATCACTTCCTGCGTGCCAGGCTTTGGAGTCACAGGATCCACACACACAGCCCCGCCTCCATCTCCCCAGTCATGGAGGGTGGGGGTTCCCTTGGTCTCCCAGTGCTTCGGAGGTTTGGCATCTGTCCGTGGTCGTGGTCGTGGTCTGAGGGGAAACTGAGGCAGGCAGAGGTCGGTGACCTGCGAAGGCCACTGACTCCATCCGTTCCTGCTGCTCTAACAGAATATCAGACTCAGGCCTGGACCCAGGGATCGGAGTGCGGGTCTCCAGCAGGTTCTGTGTCTGCCAGGGACTCACCTCCTGGTTCGTGGACGACCGTCTGCACGCGGCGGAGGGCGGGGGGCCTCTGTGGGGTCCCATTCACGGGGTGCCACCCGCATGCTCTAATCACCCCAAGCTCCTCTTGCTTAATACTGTCACACTGGGGTTAGGATTTCAACACAGGCCTTGCGGGGGGTGGGGGGGTGGGAAAGGGGGCACACGTATTTGGGCCATAGAAACCCCACCGCCAGGAGCTGGGTTCACGCCCACACCGTGGCCTCACCCCGGCACTTGCCCGCTGGCCACTGCTCTCTGGGGCGCTGACCTCTGGGGGCCACATCCAGGAGATAAAGTGTAATGATACTTAGTTATTAGGGGGTTTATTGAGATGTAATTGGCATAGAGACTATGTGGAGTCGATCCATTTCTGTGTTGCAATGGGGTTCCCGCCACGGCCTTAGCCGGCACCCCAACCCCTCACATAATCACCTGTTCTTTTCTGTAGCGAGAGCGTGTCAGACCAACTCCCTCAGCAACGTTCAAGTGTGCAGTACAGCATTATAACTACAGTCACCTGCTGCCGTAGGTCCCCAACACAGGCTCATGCTGTGACGGGAAGTGTGTGCCCTTTGACGGCCATCTCCCCAATCTCCCCCAACCCCGCACCCCGGTGACCCCCATTCTCACCGTTTCTGTGAGTTTGGCTTTTGTGGGTTCCACACATGAGTGGGATCCTATGGTCTCTGCCTTTCTCTGTCTGGCTTACTTCACCGGCACAGAGCCCTCGGGGCCCATTCATTCGTCCCCAGTCACAGGCTGCCGGTCTTGCTCCTGGCTGAGCGAGGCTCCCCTGGAGACTACACATACATACATACATACATGCATACATGTACCCTCACAATTCACACCTGCCGCATCCCTCCCGCGGGTGAGGGACACTCAGGCTGCTTCCCTGTGTGCTGACTGTTGTGAAGACCCTGCAACACCTTCCGGGGCCTGACTCCATTCCCTTCGGATAAGTGCCCAGAGGTGGGACGGCTGGGTTAGAGGCAGCTCCAGTTTATTTTTTATTTTTGGAGGACGCTCCACACTGTTTTCCACGGCAGCTGCACCCGCTTACAATCCCACCGGCAGGGCGCGAGGGTCCCCCTTTCTCCGCGTCCTCACCGACGCTTGTCATTTCTGTCCCTTTGACGACAGCCGGCTCTGACCGCTGTGCGCTGAGGCCTCCCGTGGCTTTGGTTTGCGTCTCCCTGGCGATTGGTGATTTGAGCGTCTTCTCATGCCCATTTTTAGATCAGGTTGTTTTTTTCTATTCAGTTGTGCGAACTCTTTTTTTTTTTTTTAATCCTCACCTGAGGGTATGTTTTCATTGATTTTTAGAGAGAGAGGACGGGAGAGGGAGGGAGAAAGAAACATCCATCTGTTGCCTCCCGTACCCGCCCCAACCGGGGATTGAACCTGAAACCTTTGGGTGCATGGACACACCCAACCCACTGAGCCACACCGGCCAGGGCTCGGCTGTGTGGACTCTTCATATATTTTGGAGATCAGCCCCTCATCAGATCCATGACCTGCAAATGTCTTCTCACACACAGTCTTAAACCATCTGCCCGCGCCCACTCGGCTTCCCTTTCTCGGGGTAAGTTCACACCCCTGATCCTGCCAACAGAGGAGATGCCCCACCAGCTCTGACCCCATCCCAAAGCGTAGCCGTTTGCCACCCCAAAACCATTTAATAACTCGCTTAAAAATTCAAATAAACTAAAAAATAAATGCTGAGACTTAATCAAGCGGCTCCTGTAAGCACCTCTGGGGCGGTGTGTATAAAAGGCAGGCAGCCCACAGTCCCACACTCTCGGGCAGGTCCCGCGGAGCCGGCTGGCTTCCTGGGCCAAGGCGACCGGGGCGCGAACAAAGCCAGCTCCGATTCTGCCGGGCGGGCGGGCCTGGTCGCCCCTCCTCCGCTGATTTCAGAGGGTCCCGGCACCTCACCTCGGGCGGCTCTATTTTCAGTCTGAGCTGCTTTCTTCCCTTCCTCAGGCAGGCGTTCTCTGCAGACCCCAGGGGGTCCCAGCGGCTGGAGGCAGTGCCTCCCAGTCCCAGCTGGCGAGTGGGGGGCGGGACAAGCCTGGAGGCTGAGAGCCCCTCACCCGCCGGGGCATTCACCGCCCGGGCATTCACCGTGGCAGCCGGAGCCGCTTTCCATGCAAATCCTGCCTGTTCTATGAAAATAACAGCATTTAACGCCGAAGCGATTTCACAATTAGCCACGTTCCCCGCACGGGAATTCAGATCCGCAGGAACCCAGGGCTGGGACAGCGGGTCCCTGCAAACCCCCCTCTCGGTGGCATTGGATCCAGGGGCTCCTTAGTGCACCGAGCGGTTCCCATTCAGCCTGAACGCGGGGGCCTGAGATGCCCCTCCCCGGGGCCCCCTCCGAGCCCGCACGCAGCTGCAGCTTTGCAAGGTGTCACATTCTGCAAAGGGACCCCCGACATCATCTTGGGTGACCCCCACAGCAGGCTTCCCAGGGGTGGGGAGGATGGTGTTACCTGGACCTAAGCTGAGGCTGGAGGGCACGGGTCATTTGCATAGGTCGCCAAGGTCATTCGCACCTGTCTTACCGGTAAGTTCTGGGAGGAAGGGGACAGGAGATGCCACCTGCAAATGTGCCACTTCTGCAAAAAGGTGATTTTCACAACTGAGAGCCGCTGACTTGGTAGAAATCCCTGGCCCCCCGCACCCCCCGCCCCCCCCCCATCGGCCTAAACGCAGGACATAGCTGTCCTTGGTGGAGGCGCCTCTCTCGTGCCGGGTGGGAAGGACAACCTGCATCCTTGAGGATGAAGGGGTGTGGGGGAGGGTACGCACAACCTTCCGAACACAACCCTTACCTTTGTTCGTTCCCCCGTTAACTTACATAACCACAAGCCACCTCCCGAGAGGCCCCCCTGCCTGTCACCTCTTTATCACTCTTTGCTAGGATGGGATACACATCCCTGCGTCTAAAGGCTTGGGGTGCTGTGGATCTGTCTTAGCCGTGCACACATACATGCACACAAGGTACATATAATGTTGTTTACATATACACATACACAGTATAACATTGTGACATATACATACAACGTACATACAATGTCATGCATATGCACGCAATGCATATCCAATATTGTGTGCCTATAAATACACACACAATGTATATACCCTATATATGTGGTGACCTCTCAACATATATAGATATAGGTAACATGTATGTAGATATATATAACACACATACCTTTATAGGTGCACGACATTTATGTCAAGTAGCCCTGGCCTGGTGGGGGAGGTACAGAGGACACAACACCATGGCAGGGAAGCTCCAGTGCCTTGAGAGCAAGCAGAGCGGGCTTCCTGGAGGAAGGGGCATCGGGACAGAACCCCAGGGATGCAGAGGAGTAAGTGAGGCCAAGGGAGAACCCAGGGCTTGAGCAGCCAGCAGAGGGGACAGGACGCTAAGGTTCCAGAGGGAGAGCAATGCCCCCGCGCCTCGTGCTGCTGGGAGGCCCAGACCCTTCAGAGGGAAAACAGTAGAGACACGTGTCTACTTCCTTCGTGTAGAACACGGCTTGCACGCTGTCCTGGACTCTTTATTATTACCAGGCCTCGGACTTTACATGTAACCTGTTAGTGGTTCAGTATCTAATTGGGAACCTCTAACTCCCTCTCCCTCTCATAGTCAATAGGTCTATGGTCTCTGGGCTAAGACAGCCCATGTAATTTACTACACGGCGCACAGCGCCTACAAACAGAACAGGAGGCCTCACCCCTCCGTCTCCTTCTTGGGGTGACTGCTTCTCCGAGTTATGTGAAGCGACCGTGTGGGGGACACTCTCAGGCACTCCTCCGGCCGCTGTCCTTCCTCACAGCATGGCCACCTCCCTCCAGCCAGAACCTAGCATAGAGGCTCCGCCCATAGCGGCCCCGCCCACAGCAGCCCCGCCCACAGCAGCCCCTTGCACCTAGCCCCGCCCACAGCAGCCCCACCCACAGCAGCCCCACCCACAGCAGCCCCGCCCACAGCAGCCCCTTGCACCTAGCCCCGCCCACAGCAGCCCCACCCACAGCAGCCCCGCCCACAGCAGCCCATGCACAGCAGCACCCCCCCCACCCCACCCCCACCCCCGGGGAAGCAGCTGGGTGCCCATCAGGGCGGAATGAACAAAGAAAACGGCTGTCCACACAATGGCTGCTCTTCATAAAGCGCAGTGCGATTCTGATTCCACCGCGGCATGGATGGACTTTGAAACCATTGCGCTAAGTCAGTGGTTCTCAACCTCCCTAATGCCGCGGCCCTTTAAAACAGTTCCTCATGTTGTGGTGACCCCCAATTTCATTGTGACAAATCGAACATAATGAAAGCATAGTGATTCATCACAAAAACAATATGTAATTATAGATGTGTTTTCCGATGGTCTTAGGCGACCCCTGTGAAAGGGTCGTTCGACCCCCCAAAAGGGTCGCGACCCACAGGTTGAGAACCGCTGTGCTAAGTGAAAAAACAAACAAGCAAAAGCCACGCCAAAGCCCATCTGTGGTATAGGAATGGACAGTGGTGACGGGAGGGTAGGGAGTGACGGCTCACGGACACGGGACTCCGAGGGAAATATGTTACAGCTCAGTGGTGGCGGGTGCAGACCTGCTTACACCTAAACCCTCAAACCCCTCGCCACACTCAACTTTAAAAAGAAGCTTCACCCACCTCCACAGGGAGCCTCTCGGGCCAGTCCCGCAGACAATGTGTCAGGGGAAGGTTTTACGCCAGAAGAAGACATCTCAGCTTTGCCTTTTACTAACTTCTTCATGCACAAGCGCCTGCCTTCACGTGTGCCCAAGCTGCGACGTGCCAGCCACGTGGGAAATGCCAGCCAGGCGCCAGGCACAGGGACCCAGACACCGACTCCTCGCTGGTCCTCCCATGACTGGCGCCCAATCACCTCCCCAGACCTCACCTCTGGGCCTGGGGCGGGGGCGGGGCCTCAGCAAAGGAATGTTGGGGGACACAGACATTCCGACCACAGTACAGAAACCCTGAAAGTAGCCCGGATGCACTGGACACAATGTAAGAACTGTATTATGTGAGCAGCTAACGAATGGGAAACATGTAACCAGCAAGCCGAGGCCTCAGACTCCAGGGCTCCTGGGCTCATGAAGCCGCTCGCCGCCCATGTCTCCACCGCCTCGTGTCTAACTTGGGGACGAGCTGTCCTGCTGGCCTGCAGGGTTGTGAGGACTGGGCTGGGGTGACAGGCAGGGTTCCGGGATGTGGGTGCGCCTGTGGGTGCGCCAGTGACTGCGCAGGCCTCGCCGGGGGAGCGGGGTGGGAGGGGGGGGGGGATTTGAACTGAGCCCAGGGCTGGCCTGCTCCCAGGAACCAGGCCCATTCCCTGCTCGGCGCCTGATCGGTCCGTCCTGCCAACTTCCCAACACGTCGCCACGATTGTGACAGCTCCCCGCCCGCGTGTGTGACGCCCCATAAATATTTCAGGCTGAGCAGCAACCGTGGGCGCCCCATGACGGCCGCTGTCCCCACCACGGCAACAGCGCGGGCGTCGTCTGACGCCGGGTTCGGGCCATTGTTTCTCTGTGAGATCCTCCCGGTCCCGGCTGCGTCTCCGGAGGGCTCCCCGACTTCCTGTCCCAGACGAGGACGGAGGGGGGGGGGGTACAGGGTGGCGACAGGAGGCGGATGTCCCTCGGCAAGGCTGCGGCCACACACAGCCCGGGTCCCGGTGGGGTGGCCGTCCTTGTCTTTGGGACCAGGGCGTCTCTGTGCTCCCCGATGGGGGCCCGGGGAGGGGCGGGACCCATTGCCTCTGACGCGTCTTAGATAGGACGGCGCCTGAATCGCTCCTATTCACCCACCACGTGTGCGACGTGGCCACACACCACATCCGCGTGGGGAAGGGCGCAGTCCTTTCTCAGGGCCACTGGGTCCCTGGCCCAGGGCGAGGGGAAAAGCCAGAACCTTTGGGGGAGGAGCTCCAGGAGGAGGCAGGGGTGAGGCGCAGCCCAGCAGGCGAGGGGAGCCCGGGACTGGCATCAGGCGTCTGGAAACCACTAGGAACCGAGGCGGCTGGCAATGTCACGCCCCTTGGTAGGCCTGGCCCAAACCTCCAGGGCGATCCTCCGGGGAAGCAGGTGCGGTGGGGGCGGCTCAGGAGAGGCTCCGCAGGGCCGGGTGAGAGGGGCGCAGGGACCATGCCCGGGGACACACGCAGGAAGTGAGGGGCCCAGGAATGGCGAGCTCTTCTAACTAAGAGGGCGCTTCCCCGAGAAGACGACAGCAGTGAGGGGCGGGTGGAGCCGCATCAGCCAGTCCCACGGAACCGGAACCAGTTCTCTAGGCTCGTTCACCCCCTCGCGGCGTTGCTATCAGCCACTGTGACCAGTCAGCACCCCCGGAGCTGGCGCCCCCGTGGGCCACGCAGCCTGTCCCGGACCAGCGACCCGGAAAGACTTCCCGTCGCAGATAGAATGTGGGAAGCCAGGGGCAGGCGGGAGGCAGGCGCCATGGAGACGCTGTCATTCCTCCTCACAGACAGGAAGCCTCCAGCCGAAGGAGAGCGTGAGTCAGGCTGGCATTGCCCGTCGCTGAGCTCAGTTCACAGGGTAACGCTTCCCAGTCCAATCACGTCGCCCGTGACTGACAGCCCGTCACACGTGGCTGCTCACGTGGAAAACCGCGTCACGGGGGCCGCGTGCAATCATGGGTCACACGGTGCTGCCTCCCGGCGGGAAGCGAGTTCCTGTGATGCCCAGCCAGCCGGGGAGACCTCCTCATGGCAGAGCGGGGCTCCGGCATCCGGGTACATGTGCGTCTTCGGGCTGTGACAGCTCGGCGTGGAAGGGCAGTGAGTGCAATCGGGAGAACGCCACCTCCCACAGGAAGCCCCCCTGGCTTTGTGCTGGGTCAGCTAGCACTTCCTCCCTGTGGGCGGTCCTCTCCCTCCAACCTCAGCTCTCAGAGCATGGGTGCTAACCTCCCTGAGCTCGGAGCGGGCGTCAGGGAGCCTGGGGGGTTTCCATGGACCAGCCGGGCCTGAGGAGGGGCCGCAGCCATCGCAGGGCGCAGAGGGACCGGCATTCGTTTCCTGCAGCTGCGGTAACAGCGCTGAGGCACCAGCTGTTCTCCCCGTCCCCGAGGCTGGAGGCTGGAGGCTGAGGCCAGGCCCGTTCTGCTGGGGACCCTGCCCCACGTCTCTCTCAGCGTCTGGGGGCGGCGGCATCCTCCACTGGTAGACCCTTCACCCCTCTCTGCTCCGTCTTTACAAGGCGCTCTCCGTGTGTGTCTGTGTCTCAATTCCCCCTTTTAAAGGTGTTGAAGGAAAGAATTCTCTGATGCCCGTTAAAATGGTGGGAAGACGTTATCCTTGCCATCGGGGAGAGACAAACGCAGCTGAGACGGCTGGGACGTATGCCCAGGGGCCCGGCGAGGGGTTTGGGATGGATTTGTTGAGCAGAGGCATCGAGGGGAGGGGTGCTCAGTGACCTGAATTGGGGTCCCTGCCGCACCTGGGCCAGGCCAGGCAGACAGGGCTGGGGCCATCCAGGTCAGAGGGCCCTGACGAACACGGTCAAGGAGCGTCGTTGTCGGACACCCGGGCACACTGACCAGGGCCGCCTCCGTGACCTCCTCTCCGCCTGCCCACCTGCAAAGAGCTCATTTCCAAACAAGGGCCGGGGTCCGGGTGCCTGGAGTGAGGACTTGGCGCCCTGGAGGCGAGGGCGGGGCACAGCTCAAGCCTCACATCCCAGTCTTCATGGCTCATTAAGAATAACCCAGCCAGGGGGCTGCCGGCATCTCGGGGTCCCCAGCCGCAGACCGGAGGCCGATGGGTGACTGGGGTGGAGTGTTGCCAGGAGACACTCGGAGAGGAAGTGACACAGGGTGGGCAGAGCTGAGCGGGAAGGGGCCTCGGCAGAGCGTCCACCCTTGTCCCCAGATCGGTCAGTCCTGCAGAGGGTGTAACCTGCCCCAGGCATCTCCTGGGGGCCGGGCGGCTGGGACCCCAGGATCCATCACACACACCAGGGCAGGGGTGGGCAAACTTTTTGACTCGAGGGCCACAATGGGTTCTTAAACTGGACCGGAGGGCCGGAACAAAAGCATGGATGGAGTGTTTGTGTGAACTAATATAAATTCAAAGTAAACATCATTACATAAAAGGGTACGGTCTTTTTTTTTTTTTTTTTTTAGTTTTATTCATTTCAAACTGGCTGGATCTGGCCCGCGGGCCGTAGTTTGCCCACGGCTGCACCAGGGGCTGGTCCTGGCCTTGCAGGGGGGCTGGGCAGGGGACCACAGGGGACCGCAGGGGACCTCAGAGGACCACGGGGGACCTCGGGGGACCACATGGGGACCTTGGGGGACCACAGGTGACCTTGGGGGACCATAGGGGACCTCAGGGGACCACAGGGAGAGCGTGCTCCGAGGCCCAGGCCTGCACAGCCAGCCTGCCTGCGGGGGCTGCCGCGGCTTCCCTCCGACCTGCCCCGCACAAATGGCCGAGAACGAATGCTCTCTAATGAAATCAAGTGACATTGACAAAAGCTCTAATTCTAGGCTTTTCTATTCCCCGGCCGCAGCGGCGCTGCCCGGGGAGGTTTCCGCCGCGGGGACGGTTTGTCTGCCGGAAGGTGGGAAGCGGCAGCCGGGCCAGGCTCTCTCTGCTCGCTCACAACATTCATCCGCCTCCGATGTCCCCGGGGATGTCAGCGCGTCAGCTTGGAGGCAGCGCGGGCTGCTTCCAAATCGCTTTAAAGTGAAGGGAAGAAATCATCTCTGCCGCCTCGGAGGCCGAGGACCAACAACTCCGTCCCAAAAGGGGTTTTTAAGCCCCCGAGGCCGCACGGTGGGAACAGGACGTCACTTTAAAAAAAAAAACAACAAAAAACCTCGCGGCTAGCATGGTGGGAAGGGTGGGGGCCAGCGGAAAGGCGGCATCCATTTCTTGAAAATCTTAAGAAGAAAAGAAGTTTTCCCAAACCAGAAGGCAGAATGACCCCACCTCTCGGAGGATGAAATTTTTGGTCAAATTAAAAAAAAAAAAAAAAAGTCCTTCACATATTTGCACGGCTTGGTTTCCATGGGAACCTGAGAGGCGCTCTCGAATGCCTGGAGAACGTCTATTTTTATATTAACACTTCACATCGCAAACAAAGGAGAGAGGGGGCGGGAGGGGGCGGTGGACGGATCCCCGCGTCTCCTTTCAAGACCGCAGAGCGCGGTTTGATTGAGAAGAGCCGCCAACATCTCTCTGAAAACAGAAAGCAAATTCTAGAAGCAGCAGCCAGGAAAAGTAACTACCACGAACATCCTTCGTTCAGCCCTCCTACCTGTGCACTGTGGCCGTGGCTGTGGCCGTGGTCCCACCCACAAAGCAGCAGTGCTGGGCCCGTGGCCCCGCCTGGGATGCGCCTGGGAAGTGTGATGGTGTGACTCAGTGGGTGTCGCTCTGGGTCTGCAGGCCGGCTCATGCCGCCGACGTCCTGGACCGGGGCGGACAGCAGCCCGAGCAGAGCGGGGGCACCTCAGCGCCCTCGGAACCACAACCGGGATGGCCTCTCAGGAAGTGGTATTGGCGTCGGTCTCCATCGGGGCCTGGCCTGTTGCCCAGAGTCCTGGTCGGTCGATGCAGGCTCCTTCCCCAGCAGGAATGGAACCAGCTTCACCTGGGAGAACCCAGGGCCTCACCAGCCGCGGCTGTGGCACGAGATGTGATTTCACGCAGGTCTGTGGGCCCTTCGCTGCTGAGGGGAAACCACCCCAGCAGAAGCAGAGGCAGCACCCCAAGGGCGTGAACATCTGGGCTTTCCCGAGTCGCGTTCCCCCAAAATAAACCCGTTTTAAAAATCCCGTGTGAGTCCTGCAGCCGCAGGAGGGGACACAGCTGAATGTGAGCACCTGGCTTTCCTACCCAGGAAGCGAAAGCAAACTCACGGCCATGAAGGCCACGTGGGCTGAGGAGCTGTGTGAGAAAGGCCCTGCTGTCTTTCCTGTTGATTGACGTGGCGAGGGCGGGCGCATCCTGGCGGGGAAGGGCCTCCCAGGGGCAGGGCCGTGGGGACACCTGGCCCAGGGCCTCCCTGTCCTGGAGCAGCCTGGGGACCAGGGGGCCGACATCGCCCCCCGCTGGCCCTTGGAGAAGGAGGCTCCTGGGGGGACCAGCGGTGGTCTGGGCGGCTTTCTGAGCCATCGCTAGACGGCTGGGAGCCCAGGGGCACCTCGCCCTGCGGACAGCTGTGGTTTCACATCCCTCTCACTGGCGTGGTGTCCCCAGCCAGACCGTTCGCTCCCCGAGGGCCGGGGCCCAGCCTGGCTGGGGTCCCACACACATCACCTGGGGTTAGCACCTCTCCAGGGGCTGCACAGAGTAAGAACTCCATACCTATTTGTTGAACAAAATGAACGTTTGGAGAAGAGCGTCATCATTAATGCGGAGTTGGTTTTCTATCGCCATTGGGACAACCGACACATCACAGGGGCGTAAACCCACACAGATGCGTTATCCTACGATTCTGAGGCTCGGAAGCCTGACATGGGTCTCCTGTCACTGGGCTACAGCCATCTGTGGTCAGGGCCATGTTCCTTTCTGAAGGGCCTAGGAGTCTAGAACTTTCTAGAAGCCTCTAGAACAGCGGTTCTCAACCTGTGGGTCGCGACCCCTTTGGCAGTCGAATGACCCTTTCACTGGGGTCGCCTAAGACCATCCTGCATATCTGATATTTACATTATGATTCATAACAGTAGCAACATTGCAGTTATGAAGTAACAATGAAAATAATTTTATGGTTGGGGGTCACCACAACATGAGGACCTGTATGAAAGGGTCGCGGCATTAGGAAGGTTGAGAACCACTGATCTAGAAGCTGTGTTTTCCAGCTTCTAGAAGCCTTCTGCATTCCTTGACTTGTGGTCCAGTCTCCCATCTCTGAACTCAGCGACATGAGGCCACGTCGGTGCCACGCTGCCTTCCCCCTGGTCCTCTTCCGACCCCCTTGTCCACTTTGAAGGACCCCGGGGTGACACGGGCCCCCAGATAATCCAGGATAACCCCATCTCAGGTCAGCCGATGAGCAAACAGCTCCACCTGCAACCTTCCTTCTCCTTTTCCATGGAAGTTCACCCGTTTTCAGGAAGGGGGATCGGGACACGGACGTCTTTGGCAGGCATTAGCCTCGCTGCCTCAGACGTCGTCGGAAAAAATAGGCATTTTGGGGGGGGGGGGGGAAGAGGAGACTAACAAGACGGTATTTCATCTCTGGCTGTGCTGTCCGTAGGGCACGCAGAGGGACGCCAGAGTGGGCATGTGATTCATAAAGGCTGTGGGATAGACTCCTATCCTCCACCCATTGACCAAAGTGACCAGCTGTACGGCTCCCCTAACAGCACGGGGCCACGGGGACGGGAAGGAGGCCCGGACTGACGCCGGGCTGTCGCCGAATCCTGGACGCCTTGGTGACGTGAGCAACACCGTGATCACAACCGCTGGCACTGAGCGCTTCCACATCCGCCGTCCTGGGCAGACCTGAACCGCTGGGTCTTACCCCACCCCCAGGCGGTCACGACCACTTCCATTTTGCAGAAGGAGAAGTGCGAGTTCAAGGACAGTGGGTCACTCCATCGGGATCTGGCCGCCGGTCAGTGGCAGGGCCCCTGGTCCACGTGGCAGGGCCCCTGGTCCACGTAGCAAGCCCGTCCCACGGCACCACGTGCCTCTGGACAAACAGGAGGTGGCGAGGCCCAGCTGTGACAGGAGGTGACGCAGGGGCCGTTGGTGCAGACGATGCCTGTGTTCCTGGAGCCCAAGGGCACACCCACCTTGACCCCCACCTAGTGCCCCGTCACTTGCCATTGCCTAAGGCTTCGCCCCCTAAAACCCAGTCACCTCCTGAGAAGTTCAACCTGAACTGGCGGCTGTGGGCGGACCCACAGCAGCATCTGAGGAACCCGCCTCACACCGCCCTCTGGGGTCATTCTACTGGAGGCTGACTCTCTGCATGGGAGGGAGAGAGAAAGAGTGGGAGGGGACAGGACACCCCTGAACCATCCTGGGGTCTGTTCTCGGCTTTTTGCCGGTGATTAGAACAACCTCGAGAAGAAAGGCCTGGAAGGGGGTTCACTCCCTGTTTCTCTGTGGTCCCCGCTGTTCCTTTTGCAGATTTTCTGAAAGAACATTCATGAAGGAACAGCAGGGACCAACCACTAGGATATGAGAGCGGGCTGACTCGCCCCCACCTAACCTCAGCGAATAAAGTCTGCGGTGGAAATTCCCAGTTCCCCGTGCTTCCTGTCCCTCCCGGCGACACAGGGCACTGCCACTGACCAGGAGGGACTGCAAACTCCAGCTCAGCTCGCTGGCGAGTGTGGGTGGAGCCCAGGGCAAGACCCAGACAGCCGGGGTTCAGATGCAATTAAGAAACTGAAGACAGCCCGCCTGGCCGGTGTGGCTCAGCGATTGAGCATCGAGGTATGAACCAGGAGGTCACCGTTCAATTCCTGGTCAGGGCACATGCCTGGGTTGTGGGCTCGATCCCTGGGGGGGGGGGGGGGGGGGGGCGGGCGGTGGAGGGTGGGAGGGGAGGGGTGTGCAGGAGGCAGCTGATCAATGATTCTCTCTCATCATTGATGTTTCTATCTCTCTCTTCCTCTCCCTTCCTCTCTGAAATCAATAAAAATGTATTTTAAAAAATGTATTGAAAAGATGAGGCCGAAACCAGTTTGGCTCAGTGGATAGAGCGTCGGCCTGCGGACTGAAAGGTCCCGGGTTCGATTCCGGTCAAGGGCATGTACCTGGGTTGTGGGCACTTCCCCAGTGGGGGATGTGCAGGAGGCAGCTGATCGATGTTTCTCTCTCATCGATGTTTCTAACTCTCTATCTCTCTCCCTTCCTCTCTGTAAAAAATCAATAAAATATATTTTTAAAAAAAGAAAAGAAAAGATGAGGAGGTCCCAGGAGACAAAACACGGGGCCACCTATAGCGGGGACCCCCTACACCCCCGGGCACCTCCTGACCCTGTAGTATCTTTTACCCAACACTGAGCACCATCTCAAATGATTCCCCTGGTTGAATTTTCCTTGTATCTTAAGCAATGCTACTTTTTTTTTTTTTTTACATTTCATCATGGAACATTCCAGACACGACATAAGTGGACAGAACAATCTAATGAAACTCCTTCTGCCCACCGCCTTGTCGGAAGCGACCCCAGCTCGCTCCCTGGAAACCCGTCAGCGTGTGCTTCCCAGAGAGCGAGGACTGTCTGCGACGGGCGTGACCAGAGGGACAGACGCTCCACGTCACGAGCCATCGGGGAGACGCAAGTCAAGGCCCCGTGAGCTAGCGCCTCACGCCTGTCGGACTGGGTGGCATCAATAAACCGGCAAATCCGCGCGGACGGGGACGTGGGGAAGAGGGACCCCGTGGGCTGCTGGCGGGTCGGGAACAGACAGTTGAATGTAGAACCTCTCAGCCCCAGCGGCCCCGCGTCTGGGTATCGACCTGAAGAAAACAAACACACCGATTCACAAAGGCACGGCCCCGCGTTCACTGCGGAACTGCTGACAGCAGCCAAGGCGTGAAAACAGCCCAGTGCCGGCTGGCGGACGACCGGACGGACGGAGAAGACGTGGTGCGTGCGCAACGGACTGACTACCCCTCGGCCACAGGAAAGAAGGAAATCGCGCCCAGCGCCCTTTGTGACGCCACGGAGGGCCCCGAGGTGCTGTGCTAGGTGAGCGGCGTCAGACAGAGAAGGACAGACGCCATGAGATCTCCCTGCACGTGGAGTCTGAAAACACACAGAACAGACGAGTAAATAGAACTGTGTCCGCAGATCCAGAGAGCAGGCGGGAAATCGCCCAGGTGTGAAGGGTGAGGGGGTGGGGATGGTATCAGGGGTATAACCGCCCACCGTTATCTCAGCTTGAAAATGAGCAGGAATTCTCTAAAATGATCAACCATGAAGCCCATGTTCAAACGCCTAATGGTGTCCACACATGGCGAGTGACTGGGCGTCATGTCCACGAGCCCACCAGGGCCCCTCTGGCCTCTCTCCCTTCCTCTGGTCGGAGGAGAACCCGCTCCTTGGTCCTGGAGTTTCCCTCAGCCAGGGTGCCTGGGTGTGTGGGTGCGTGGGTGCCTGGGTGCCTGGGTGCTTGGGTGCGTGGGTGCGTGGGTGCGTGGGTGCGTGGGTGCGTGGGTGCGTGGGTGCCTGGGTGCCTGGGTGCGTGGGTGCGTGGGTGCGTGGGTGCCTGGGTGCATGGGTGCCTGGGTGTGTGCCAGCAGCCGGCTACCCTGCCCATCCGTCTCCTGTGTTTCTGGTGGAATGGCTCCCTGAACCTCACTACATCCCACCTCACCCCCCGCACTAGAACAAAAGTAAATGAGGGCAGATGGCTCTCCCCTCAACCCCCATCCTCCATGGCAGCCCGACTTCTAACACCGTGTAAACACGTTATCTGTGCTCAACATGTTTTACTGAATGAACCAAAGCGTGAATTACAAGATGCAGGTCCTTCCCATCCCACAGAGACCACGTCTACAGGGGTAAGAATCCTGAAAGACAGGCAGCAGCCCTGGCCGGGTGGCATAGCTGGTGGGAGCGTCCTCCCGGGACCAGGAGGTGGTGGGTTCGATCCCCAGTCAGGGTGCGGGCCTAGGTTGCAGGACTAGTGCCATTCCAGCTCATGCTATTCATGGGAGAGGGTTGGTGCTATGTTAAAAGTGAGGCCAGCCCGGCCAGTGTAGCTCAGTGGTTGAGCATTGACCTGGGCACCAGGAGGTCACAGTTTGATTCCCAGTCGGGGCACTGCCCAGGTTGCAGGCTCATCCCCAGAAGGGGGCGTGCAGGAGGCGGCCTCTCTCACTCTCTGTTCTTCCCCCACCTCTAGGGGGAGCTCCAAGCCACTTGCTATCCATGACAAGGATGGCCCACTTCTCCCACCTCTGCTCTCTGGTTCTTGCCATCCCAACCCCTGTGTGCGGGCCCCGCCCACCTGCCCCGGTGAGCTCTCTGGGCCCCACCCGCTTCCTGGAGCACAGTGTGGTGCCTCCCTTGCTTCCCAGGGCGGCAGTGCCAGGCGGCCACAGGAAATGCAGGGTGAGGACCCGAGTCTGGGGCCTGGCAGTGGGGGGCGGGGGGGGGGTCACTCCAGCTCTCAGATCTCCGTGTCCCTCACCTGCCATGGAGAAGAAGTAACCACCGATCTACAGAGAGGAGACTGGCGTCCGAGACGGGTGCCAGGGCACAGGTAACCCCTCGCTGCACCGGGGCTGGTCCTCCCTGTCTGCCCGCTCTGTTCCATGCTACGTGCGTGCACAACAGCCTCTGGTGACCCAATCAGGAGCGCGGCCAGGACACCAGTCACTGGGTGAGTGAGGGAGGCAGGGAGGGAGGGAGGATAGGAAGGGAAGGTGGCCGAGCTCCATCACAGATAATCATCTGGGAGAGCCGTCTGTCTGTCCGGAAACAACCCTGCCTCCACCGGCCCATCCTGACATGGCCACGCGGACGGGTCTGGACGGAGGAGCGCCCTCCCGCCGGGCTCGTGGCCCAGGTGACCTCCCGCCTGGGCAGCGGCAGGGAAGACGAGCCGACGGCGATTCCCTCGGAGCGGCGCTGGTGTCTGTTCTGGGTTTGGCTTAGGGTTTGCCTTGCCCCCACGATGCCCGCCGGCTCCCCCTGCAGCCCTGTCCCTGTGAACCCGTGGGATGGGGGGCGCGGGGAGCCATCCGTCAGCCGCTCCCGGGAAGTCGGACTTGCCTGGACGCAGCCCTGATGGATGAGATGCAGCGTGAATGCAGCACCCGCAGGAGCGAAGGGCTCCGGACAAGGTCACCCTGATGGCACCACCATGACGGTTCGGCCGCCGTGCTGGGGGTGAGGCTCGGGGCCTGCAGCCTGTGGAGATGAGACTCCGGTGGGCACGGCGCCCGAGGCAGCTGCGGCGTCTGTGCTTCCGGGTCCTTGGGGCTGACACCGTGTCCTCGCTCGCAAGCCTCCCTGCCCTGTCCCAGCATCAGCACAGTGTCATCCTGGAAGAGCGTGGGGAGCAGCCGAATGCAAACTACCGCTCACATTCACAGAGCCATGTGACTCCCACCCCCACACTCCCTGTGCCCTGGGACCACCCCGCATACTCCCTGTGCCCTCACACCCACACTCCCTGTGCCCTCACACCCACACTCCCTGTGCCCTGGGACCACCCCCACACTCCCTGTGCCCTGGGACCACCCCGCATACTCCCTGTGCCCTGGGACCACCCCCCCACATTCCCTGTGCGCTGGGACCACCCCCCACACTCCCTGTGCCCTGGGACCACCCCGCATACTCCCTGTGCCCTCACCCCCACACTCCCTGTGCCCTGGGACCACCCCCACACTCCCTGTGCCCTGGGACCACCCCCCACACACACTCCCTGTGCGCTGGGACCCCACCTCCACCTGCTGTTCCCGCACTCAGCCCCGCTCTGGGTGCAGCAGCCTCCTGGTTGGGCCAGGCCAGCCTCCTCCACAGCCATCTCTGCAGCTCCCCTGCTAAGCCAGCCCTGCAGGCTGTGCCCACCCTGTCTCCACTGCCACCCACATGGTGCACCAGGCTCCAAGCCGGGCCTGGGAGAGGCCTGGGCTCTCACCACCATCAGACCCCTCCCCTGGGAGAGGCCTGGGCTCACACCATGGGATCCCTCCTCCTGGGAGAGGCCACGGGATGACAACAGCGCGAAGGGCGGACTGAGGGGCTGGGGAGGCACCTGACACCAGAGAGAAAGAATCAGACCAGCACCGGCGAGTGCACCCCTTCCCCACCCTCCCCTTCCCTTCAAGCTCAAGCACGAAGGCCACATGCTCCTGCCGGGGCCGAGGGGGGACAGAGGCCCAGGATGGAGAGGAGCCCGCAGGCCGCAGCTCGGAGCAGAGGACGGGGCCATCACTGCCCCCACTTCTGAGGGTGTGGACTGCGGAGGTCCCGGGGTTCGTGTCCTGGCGGACGTGGGGGGCACCCGCTTTCAAAGGCGGATGCCGGATCCCCCAAACCAACTGGATCCGAATCTCTGGGCCTGTGGTCTGGGCATCGGTTCTCGCCAAGGTTCCGTGGGAAAGACCAGGAGCTGGCCCCTCCCGGTAACCACGGAGACTCACAAGCCAGGGCCAGGGCAAAAACAGCGGCCCGAGTCCTAAACCGGAGCAACGCAGAGGCCGCTCCCCATAGCACAGAGCTGCCCGGTGCCGCCGTGTCGTTCGCCATCCAACCGGGGGAAGCTGTCTGACCCCTGAGGCGAGTCAGAGCCCCGCTGGCCTGGCCTGCACCCTCCCCGAGCGACCTGCCTCCTCCCCCTTGCAACACTCTTCCTGGTTAATGAGGGTTATTTGTTTAAAGGCAAAGAATCCCATCGGATCATCAGATGCTCCAATATCTTAGGCCTCTACGGCTCTTTGGGGATACAATTTGCGTGTCATTTGGCTCTTTATTGCTTTTCACTGGCGGTGGGACTGCTGGAAAGAGAATGAGGGCGATTTATCACGCGTGGAGCAAGCCTGCCATGGCGCGTGGAGCTGTCACCGAGGGAGAGGCGGCGGGGACAGCCGCGGGGCCGTAAGTCGCGGAGGAGGCGGTGAAGGACAAGGGCCCCTCCCCCATGCTCACTGTCCCGAATCCGTGGACCACCTGCTTCCAGACCCGAAGCGGAAAGCAGTGAAGGTCAAAGGGACAAAGAGAGGCAGGCCCAGGGCCCACTAGCATTTCCTATTTCCCAAAGATCTCTGAGGCTAACCCAGGGTCCTTGCTCACAGAGCCATTAGCCCCTGTGGCTTGTTAAGTTATTTAAATTAATTAAAACAAAATGAGATCAGAAGGGAACGTCTCAGCCATGCCAGCCACATGCTGAGTGTCGGAGCCACGTATGCCGGTGGCCACCGTGTGGGCAGCGTAGCCGTGGGCAGTTCCTGCTCCCCGCCATCCAGGGTGCAGTCAGAGGTGCGTGGACGTGGCCCGGGGGCAGCTCTCCACGGGGACCTGTGTGGCTTTCACCAGCTGCTAAAGGCATTTAGGATCCAGGGACCCGAGGAAGGCACGGGGTCACAGACAGGGCGGGAGGGTCCCTCCCTCACCTGGGACACCTGGCTTCCGGTCGCCAGGCTCTGCTCTTTGTCTGTGGACTTGCCCCGAGAACGGGCCCAGAGCCTTGGCGATGTCTCGCCTGCTGGCAAAGACACCCGATTCCTGGCACTGGAGGGGCTGTCCCGGGACCTGCCTGCACCTGCTCCTGCCGACTACGGGGCAGAGGCGGCCGGCGCCCCCGGATCCCATGGCCCCTCCTGCAGAGACGCCAGAGCTGGGGCCGCTCCCTCTGCAGGGCGGGCGGTGGCCTGTGTTCTCCTCCAGAAGGAGAGCTCGGGAGCCGGGAAATGGCTGCTCATCCCGCTCTCGCAGGGCCTCCGTGAGATGCTGCCCAGCGCAAGCGGCCACCGAGCCGAGTTCTCGGTCAGGTGAGAGGTGAGAGGAGCCGACATCTTACGTCCTTAACGACGGAGGGAGGCGCGGAGAAAGGGCACTTGTTGGTGGCATCGCCACACTGGCGCCCGCACAGGAGCCGTGCCTGGGAGCGGCCCTTCCCGTCAATCACAGAGGCTAGCGGGGCGGGCCCGAGGCACCTGCACACGTGGGAGGGCGGGCCCCAGGCACCTGCACACACGGGAGGGCGGCCCCAGGCACCTGCACACGCGGGAGGGCGGCCCCAGGCACCTGCACACGCGGGAGGGCGGCCCCAGCTGCCTGCACACATGGGAGGGCGGGCCCAGCTGCCTGCACACGTGGGAGGGCGGGCCCCAGGCACCTGCACATGCGGGAGGGTGGGCCCAGCTGCCTGCACACGTGGGAGGGCGGGCCCCAGGCACCTGCACACGCGGGAGGGCGGGCCCAGCTGCCTGCACACGTGGGAGGGCGGGCCCAGCTGCCTGCACACGTGGGAGGGCGGGCCCCAGGCACCTGCACACGCGGGAGGGCGGGCCCAGCTGCCTGCACACGCGGGAGGGCGGCCCCAGGCACCTGCACACTCGGGAGGGCGGCCCCAGCTGCCTGCACACATGGGAGGGCGGGCCCAGCTGCCTGCACACGTGGGAGGGCGGGCCCCAGGCACCTGCACATGCGGGAGGGCGGGCCCAGCTGCCTGCACACGGGGGAGGGTGGGCCCCAGGCACCTGCACATGCGGGAGGGCGGGCCCAGCTGCCTGCACACGTGGGAGGGCGAGCCCCAGGCACCTGCACACGCGGGAGGGCGGGCCCCAGGCACCTGCACACGCGGGAGGGCGGCCCCAGGCACCTGCACACGCGGGAGGGCGGCCCCAGGCACCTGCACACGCGGGAGGGCGGCCCCAGCTGCCTGCACACATGGGAGGGCGGGCCCAGCTGCCTGCACACGTGGGAGGGCGGGCCCCAGGCACCTGCACATGCGGGAGGGCGGGCCCAGCTGCCTGCACACGTGGGAGGGCGGGCCCCAGGCACCTGCACATGCGGGAGGGCGGGCCCAGCTGCCTGCACACGGGGGAGGGCGAGCCCCAGGCACCTGCACACGCGGGAGGGCGGCCCCAGCTGCCTGCACACGCGGGAGGGCGGACTGCTGACTGCAGAAGTGGAAGCACGCGGGTTCCTGCTCCCAGACCTGGCAGGACGACGCTTCGTCACTGGGGTAGTTAGTGGTCTGCTCAGTGGTTGCCAATAACAACCTGGCCCCCAGACGTTAGATTCAAACAGGCGCAGAGCCTTCCCGAACGCCTGCCCAGAGCCGCCTGAGCCGCTCCATCCCCTGAGACTGTGTCTGTCCGCACTCCACCTCCGCCAGGCCCCCTGCCGCCTGGCCACGGTGCCCGGCTGTGGGCACACAGGCCCGGCGACACCTGCCCACCCCAGCATCCCTTTCTGGAACCCTCGCGTCACCTGTAATTGCCCAGGAACTCAGAGGTCAGGCCCGGATCAAAGGAGGGAGGCCCCCCGAACCCCAACGAGTAGCTCCCCTGCCGCGGGGAGGCCTCGCCAACCTGGATGGAGACCCCGTCATCAGGGGCCATTTAAATGGTGAGTGACAGGTAACAGAGCGCATCGACGTGTTTGCTCTTCCCAGAGGCCTGTCTGCTGGCGAGTTTCGGGCCCCGGGTCTCAGAAGTTATTAATTGACAGCGGCCCGCTCCACGGCGTGGGTGCTGGGCCCCCGGTGGGAGGGCCACTTGGAGGAGCCCAGACCCCGCGGGGTGATTGGCAGGTGACGTCGGGGCCCCTCCTGAATGTGGGGATCTCGCTCACGCGCTGCTCTCTATGCCTGAGCGTGTTGGTCCCATGCAAACCCTAACCCGTATGTCATTATGTCGACCGGCCGAGAAAGCAGTAGCCCCAAAGCTCACTGAGATGGCCTTGCCTTGGGGGGAGGGGGTGTAGCAGATTAAATAACAAAACCACTGATATTAAGGACTCCCCAAATCCCAGCTTGCTCCTGTCCCCCGGCGCCCCCTCCCTAGCTGTGGCTCCTTGTGGGGAAGAAATGGAGGCGTCAGGCCTCATCCCCTGCTCTGTGCGTCTTCCCTTTACGGCCCACGGACACGCGCAGTGAGCCACGGACACGCCGCAGACACGCCGCCTTAAGGAGCGTCGCCCGCGCTCCCTCAGCACGTCCCCAAAGGAGCTTCCCCTGGCGACCTCGCCGTGTGCCGGGAGCGACCTAACTCAGAGCCCAGATTTCGCTCACGTGGGTTTGTCCTTAAAAGAAAAACCCCTCACCCTGACCGGTTTGGCTCAGTGGATAGAGCGTCGGCCTGCGGACTCAAGGGTCCCAGGTTCGATTCCGGCCAAGGGCATGTACCTTGGTTGCGGGCACATCCCCAGTGGGGGGTGTGCAGGAGGCAGCTGATCGATGTTTCTCTCTCATCGATGTTTCTAAATCTCTATCCCTCTCCCTTCCTCTCTGTGAAAAACCAATAAAATATATTTAAAAAAAAAAAAACCCTTGGGACCCCATCACAGTGACAATATGGCCAGAAGGTCAAGGTCAAGCCCTGGACAGTGCCCGTTCCTTCTGGCCACTCTGAGGGCCTGCCCGCCCCATGCTCTCCCCCGCCGGGCGCTCTGCCAGCATCCTTCGGCCTCCACGCAGCATGCTCCCCGGGCCCCAACTCCCCTTCTGCAGGGACGCCCGTCACATGGGACTAGCGCCCCTCCCACGACTTCTTCTCAGCTTGACCACATCTAGGAAGACCCATCTCCAAGTGCGGCCGCCGCATGCTGGGGGGTGGGGGTGGGGGTGTTGGGATCCCCACATGGTCACTCACATCTGGGCCTGTCACAGAGTCAGCACGAGGAGCCCCACCTTGATGCCTCCTCCCGCCTGGCACTGTGGCCGCTCGGGGGCACGCGGGGACCTGTGGCCAGGCTCCTCCCTGGCGTCCGTCTGCCGCACCCTGACCCTCGAGGCCCTTCCCTCCGTCAGTCTCTCCGTGTCTCTGCAGGGGTGTCCGGGACGGAACCCCATTTCCTCTCCGCACCTGCTCTGGCCTCTACCAGACTGACTTAGCTCTGTCTCCAGAGGCAAAGGGACTGGCTGCCTATAAAACCTGGAGAACGCCCGGGGCTCCGGGAGCGGTGGCCCCTCATCCACCATGCTGTCGCCAGCGCAGCGACCAGCCTGGCTGAACATGCTTGTCGCTCTCCAGTCCCGGCGCATTCGCTGCCGCCCAGGAAAACACTCACCAGGAGAGCAGCCCTGAGCCAGACCTGCGGCGGCTGTGGGATCCGAGTTGCTGCGGGCCCTGCCGCTCCCCTCGGCCACCGTCATTGCTGTCAGGAGAGCAGGCCCTCCGGGCGCCACCGGTCACTGGGAGGGAAGGAGCTGTCCTGCCCAGGCAGGTGCGGGGGCACTCAGACCCCAGGCTGTGGCCTCAGGCTCCTCATGCCCACGCCTTGGACCAGGAGCCACAGCGTGCCCGTTGCCGTCGGTGCCTTTGGGCATCCGAAAGGGCTGGACCGACGTCCCCCCTTGCTGCTGGGTGATCCGCGTTGGGGCCTCATGCATGCACGGCCTCCTCTCAGGAACTAGGAAGTAACACACACGAAGCTCAGAGCTGCCACAGGCCACCCTGCTGGCCGCACTGCCCGCCACGCCCCCCCCCCCACCCCGCATTGCAGCTGCCCTCCCTCCCGCTCTCCTTCCTCCTGCTTTCCCTGTTTTATGTTTTGTTTTTTCAAGTGTAATTTACATGCAGCAAAATTGAAATGCAAAGATTCTCAGGGCAGCTTTATAAACCTAGACAAATCGATGCACCCACGTCAACAACCCCCCCGCCCATCAAGACAGGGAACGTTCCATTCCCAGCCCTCCAGAAAGTTCCCACGCCTTCTCCCTGCTCAGCACGGCCCCGCCCCCACCCCGGCCACCTCTGCTCCGCTTCCGGCCACAAAATGAGCTTCCTCTCTCCTGGAATCTCATGCAGATGCCAGTGCCGGTGCCCGGAGCACAGCTTTCCGGTCAGCTGCCTCCGCCCCCCACGCTTGTACCATCACCCCCGGCGGGCGAGCTGCGGGCTGTTCTTTGTCTCCAGGGGATCCCCAGCTGTGCCCGGGCATCTGCGTGCCCCTCCGGTCTCGAAGGTCATTCAAGGAGATGGGGGAAGAGGTGGCCGTGCCCCTCACAGGACTCGTGTCTCATCCTCTCGGGTGGCAGCGAGGTCACTGGGTCACAGAGGAGAGGCAGTTGGCCCTGTGGCTCCTGCTGACTGGTTTTCCGGAGCCACCGTGCAGGTGCGCCCGCCCTATCCTGGCTCTGAGAGTCCCCGCGGCTCCGCCCCTGCCTTCATCCCCACAGCTCTCCGTGTGGCACCAACAAGGCCTGGTGGCCGGGACACTGAGCGGCCATCCCACTGGGAAGCTCGGGGTGTGGTCAGGGCTGAGACACCCCATTGGGGTCCAGTCATCTCAAAGGCTGCAGCCGCGGGTGGCACGAACGGACGAATGGACGGCTACCTGTCTGACCCGCTCTCAGGTTCTCACTGAAAGGTGAGCCGTGCACCTGAGCTCCCCCTCGCCCAGTTCCCATGGGTCCAGCCCGTTTCCCCCGCAGCACGTCCCCTCTGAGAATAGGCAGGTCGGACCCTGGCTTGAAGCTGAGGTCTCAGATGGGTCCCAGCCCCCTCCCCACCCTCCACCCCACCCCACACCCACCCACCTCACCACACCCCAGCCTGACCCGGAGAACAGGGGCACGGAGCCCCATGCCTTCCCTGAGCTGCCCCTCCTCCTACTGGGGGGCCGACCTCAGGCAAGTCTCTTAAGCTGTCCATGCTTTTGTTTCCTGGGCTGCAACATGAGGAGGATAAAAAAGTGCCACCTCATGCGACGTTGGGAAGATTCAGAGAGAGAGAGACCCTGATGCTAGAGCAGCACCCACAGGAAGCAGAGGTGGCAGAGGTGGGAGTGACCACGGGAAAGGTGGCCGTGTCCATGTTGACAGAGGCCCCCACCCTCTCCACTCAGCCTTGGTCCCAGTGATGGGAGAACCCTCTCCCGGGGGATCTCCTATGACACAAGGCTGATCATGACGTCCCCTCATGAAGTCCACCATCGCCCCACCCCAGCCTCAGGGCAAGGTCAGGCACGGTGACATGGCCCCTGTGACTGGTGTGTGCTGGTTTTCCAGCCATCGCCCCTCCGATTCACTCAGGCCCTGGGTCCTGCCATGCAGCTGGCCCTGCAGCCCCGTGACCCCAGGCCGAGTCACCCGCTGCCTGGGGTCCGCCTGGCTCACAGTCATGCTCCTTTCAAGAAGGGAAACCTCCTCCAAGAGCTTTTCCTGACTTTCCCACATTGAGCCACAGTGCCCTCGGGGCTACAATGATGCCTCGTGCCCAGTGCTGTGATCTGCTCAGTAGACATGGGCCCTTCTCAGCAGGGAAGTGGCTTATGATTTCCCTTTCTGCCCAGCACACAGAAGGGACTCAGTAATCATTGCTGACTGGACACCTGGGTGGATGCGTGGATGATGGATAAATGGATGGATGATGGATGGTGGATGGATGGGTGGGTGGGAGGGTGGGTGGATGGCTGGATGGATGGTGGATGGATGAATGGATGATAGATGATGGATGGATGATAGATGACTGAATAATGGATGGGTGGATGGGTGGATGAATGGATGCATGATGGATGGATGGATGGATGGATGGACAGATGGATGGATGTATGTGGTAGGCGAATGGTTGGATGGATGGATGGATGGATGGATGTGGTAGGTGGATAGGTGGATGGATGGATGGATGGATGGATGTGTTAGGTGGATGGTTGGATGAATATGGATGAATGGATGGATGGATGGCTACGGAGGTGGGTGGATGGATGGGCAGCTGGAGTGGTGAGACTGAACTGAATCTAAGTAATGTGCTACACAGGACATGGTGACATTTTCATCTCACATCTACCCTGGATATGGGCCCTCTCTAGTGGGTCTCCTCAGATACAGAGAGGTCTCAGCGAAACCATTAGAAAATAATCAGATAGGAACACAAGGACTCTGAGACTCCTTTCATTCTCTCCCTGGATGAACCCATCCTGACCTCCACCACTAGACTAGCCTTTCCTGAAACCTCTCCTTGTCTGATCCTTTCCCACGACCACTGCCCTCCATTCTGGTCTCTGGAATCTTAGGAAAAGACGCATCAAGACTGAGGCTGTTGGCTACTGAACGTGAGGAGACGGTGCTGACAAATGGCCCATCTTGTGCCGTTGGCATCAGGTGATGAACTCACAGAAACAACAGAAACAAAAATAGCAGCCCGGGCAAATGAGTATTGAGCCTTGATCCCGTGCCAGACCCCTCGCGGAGGGCTTCACGCTCGCCCAGATGCCAGATGGGAGCAGACTCCCAACTGCGTGCATTTACTGAGACATCAAGAGGACAACGCAACCTTTGGATCAATTCAGTCTTGTGACCATTGATTCTGCGAGTGTCGGGGGCTGACTGTGAGGAAGGTCGCCTAACGCCTTCTCTCCTTCCCCGAAGGTGAATCAAGAGACATCTCCTGGCTGGGGGCCACTCGGCACCCTGGAGAAGAGAGCAGATACATGCCCCCTGTGCTGGAAGGAGGGAGGGCGCCGGGACGTACTCCACAGGATGCAGGAAGCTCTTTTTTTTTTTTTAATATATCTTTATTGGTTTCAGAGAGGAAGGGAGAGAGAGAGAAACATCAATGATGAGAGAGAATCCTTGATTGGCTGCCTCCTGCACGCTCCACTTTGGGGATCGAGCCCACAACCCGGGCACGTGCCCCGATCAGGAATCAAACTGTGGACTCCTAGTTCCATCATCACCACCACAGTCATCACCACTAACATCGCCACTGAGCCACGCCGGCCGGGCAAAGCTCTGTCTTCTTGTTCGGGCTCAGCAACAGCCCTGCCGGGGACTTGCAGGGAGCCAGGCGGAGGGATGTGGTGGTTAGTGCAGCTCGTCCTAAAAGCCAGAGTTATGATTAGGGATTCGCAGGGAACAGAGACCATCTGCAGCTCCTGTGTGGCAGAGTCAGAAGCCCTGAGGCCTTGGGAACAGGCCAGAGCGCAGTCCAAGGCCTGGAGCCTGGAGCCTGGAGCCGCCTAGATGTCGTGTCCACCAGGGATGAGCACCAGAGGCGACAGACTCTCCCGGGGCCATTGCCATTGGCGCACAACATGCCCAGTGTCCCCTTCTTTAAAACCGGCCTGTGACACCTGACAGAGACTTCATCAGGGACCAGACTTTAATAGGCTCCTCTGAGCCCTCTTCCTGACGAGACCTTGATGTTGGCCTGCCTTTTGCAAGAACTTACATAGGCCCGGTTAGCATGGCTCCTCTTAGCAGGCTCCCATCCACTGGCCCCCACACTCTGTTGCACTCAGAGCTCAGCTCTCTCTCTCTCTCTCTCTCTCTCTCTCTCTCTCTCTCTCTCTCTCCCCCCCCCCCTTATTGCAATAGTCTTGCATAAAAGTCTTTCTTACCAATTTAGCCAGTGTCAGGGTAGGTTTTTGTACAGCCCATACTTCCCTCCACTTACTACCCCATGCTTTAACCGTCATAGCAAAACTGAGCAGGCCCTCGCTGCCCCCATGGCCCAGTCTCTCCTGAGCTCACTGTAAATGTGCTTCTGTCTTCACTGTCCTGCTGAACTGGCTCCTGCCCAAGTCACTCTGAGCTCCATGTTAGCAGCTCCAATGGCCACTTCTCCCTTTTCATCACTTGTCCTCTCAACCACACTCACCATAGTGGTCTGCTCACTCCTCTCAACACTATTCTCTCAGCTTCTAGGACACCATCATCATCACAATCATCACCATCACCATCATCACCATCACCATCATCATCACAATCATCACCACCACTACCACCATCACCACCATCACCATCACATCACCATCACCATCATCACCATCATCATCATCACCATCATCACCACCACTACCACCATCACCACCATCACCACCATCATCACCATCACCATCATCACCATCATCACCACCATCACTATCATCATCACCACCATCTTCATAATCACCCTCATCACCACCCTCATCACCACCATCATCACCATCATCATTATCATCACCTTCACCTTCACCATCACCATCATCACCATCACTACCATCATCACCACCACAACATCACCATCATTACAATCACCACCATAACCACCATCATCACCATCATCATAATCACCATCATCATCACTACCATCATGTTTACCATAATCACCACCATCATCAACACTATCATCATCATCACCATCATCATAATCACCCTCATCACCACATCATCACCAACAACATCACCATCATCATAATCACCATTATCACTACCATCATTACCATTATCATCATCACCATCTGTGCCACACCAGCGCACCCAGGTTCGGTGAGCTTGAGAGGGGGCAGTGAAGGATTAAGAAAAGACAGACAAGAGAAGAAAGCTGGGTCTGATATAGAGACAGCGCCACGGCCTGCAAACCCTGCAAGCTGAGTCTTTATTTTATAGCCAGATTCCACGAGGCAAAGCAAGGGCGTGGTTACAACGTTCTCGCGGGTTTCGAATCCACTCAATCACATGCACCTGATCAAGCTTTGTTTCCTTGCTGCACCTCCCGCAGCCCACACCACTCAGCCACGTGGGACCACAGCTTCGGACAATAACCTGTCCAAACACTGTAGCCGCTCTCCACACCTCCCCCTTTTTTCCCCTGTTTTTAAACACTTTCATTTACATCATCAAAAGCTCTAGGCAAATTATGCAGCACAATAAAAACATCAAGAACAAAACTTCCGGCTATTAACAAAACAACCAACACAGTAATATTAATGTAATACAGCAACAAGAGAGAGCAAAACTCTGGCTATTAATCAAACAATAACAAAACAATGCCAATGCCACGCAGCAAGAAGAGAGCCTAACTTCAGACATGTTAACGTTCCTTTTGCTGCCGGTGTATATCTTACTCAGAGTCCTCAGCCTTGGCTACACGAGACTTTACAGAAAACTGGCAGCTCACCAAACCCCGCATAGCCAGGAACACAGCCTCCATGCTTGCTTTTCTCCCACCTGCTGCCAACATCTTCAGCTGACCCCGTGTGGGCACCTCGGTCCCTTGCGTAGGCTTCGCTGTCTCCTTCCGCATCGCTGTCATGGGGCCACTCTCAGTCTTTTGAACGGAGGGACAAGGAGCTTCTCTGGGTGCCCTGCAACTCCTCCAGCCACCATGCCTCTCCTCCATCTCCTCGATGGGGAGGCCCACAGCTGCCGCAGTCGGCGAGGCTCTGTGGGATGGCCTCGGCACTCAGGCTGCTGCTGGTGGTGACGATGCTCTGGCTCCTCTTGAAGATGCCGTCGATGCGAAGATGTCGTCGATGGGAGGATGGTGCCCCTGGATTCTGAGGACCAGGCTGTTCGGACAGTTGGCTGTGGGACTGAGCCGGAACCAATCCCCATCAGATCAGCCCCGTCCGTGCCGGTGGAAGTCTGGTCCCTTCCTCAGCTTCTGCAGCCACTGCAGCATGGAGTCCTCTCCGGAAGCGAGCAGCCCTCGGTCCTGCACAGCTGGAACCTCCAACTCCGAGTCTGGCCTCCCACACAGACCCCAAGCTCCAGGGAGCTATCAGGTCATCGAACAGTCAGAACTCACATTGAGGCCATCAACCACAGACCACAGCAGACAGTCCTTACAAAGCGCCCTGGCCTGGCCCTAAGCATCCCGCTGACCAGGACTTCCTTCCTTAGCTTTACAGCTCCTAACAGAACTCACGAAATTTAAAAATGCCTCACTGAGCATTGTTTCATGGATCCCCTTACTGAGATCCTGAATTTCCCATGTTTTACACCCAGCGGCTATCGAACCTCGCTCCCTACCCTACTTTCACTTCACTTTCATTTTCTGCACGTGCCTTAAGGGAGCCTCCTTTCACCTGACAACTGTGGTTCCCCCGAATCAGACCCCACATTGGGCGCCGTACGTGCTGTGTCAGTGCAGCCAGGTTCGGTGAGTCTGAGAGACTAGAAAAGACAGACAGGAGAAGAAAGCTGGGTCTGGGTGGGACGCTGCTCTCTCTGGTGGAGAGGCAGTGCCACGGCCTGCAAGCTAAATCTTTGTTTTATAGCAGATTCCACGAGGCAAAGTAAGGGCGTGGTTACAACGTTCTCATGGGTTTCGAATCCACTTAATTACATGCACCTGATCAGGCTTTGTTTACTTGCTGCACCTCCCGCAGCCTGTATCACTCAGCCACGTGGGACCACAGGTTCTGACCGTAGCCTGTCCAAACACTGTAGCCACTCTCCACAACCATCACCATCACCATCATCATCATATCATCACCACCATCATCACCGTCATCACCACCACCAACATCGCCATCATTATAATCACCATCATCACCATCACTACCATCATCACCACCATCATCACCATCATCATCACTACCATCATCACCACCATCATCATCACTACCATCATCACCACCATCACCATCACCACCATCATCACCACCATCACCATCATTATCACCACCACCAATATCACCATCCTTATAATCAACATCATCACCATCACTACCATCACCACCATCATCACCACCATCACCATCATTATCACCACCACCAATATCACCATCCTTATAATCAACATCATCACCATCACTACCATCATCACCATCATCACCACCACCATCACCATCATCACCACCATCATTACCATCATCACCATCACCACCACCATCATCACCATCACCACCACCATCATCACCATCACCATCACCATCACCACCATCACTACCATCATCACCACCACCATCACCATCATCACCACCATCATTACCATCATCACCATCACCACCACCATCATCACCATCACCATCATCACCACCATCATTACCATCATCACCATCACCACCACCACATTTACTGAGTATTGGCTCTCTTATAGGCTCTGTGCTGAGTACTTTACACACATCATCTCATATAATTTCCGCCCTAATTTTACAAGGTTTCATTAGCTAAGAGATTAGATGCCAAATCTGGAACCCGGCTCTCTGGTGCTGTCAAATTACCCCTCGATGTCTTTGGGGGGGAAGTTATTAACTCACTGTTCCTCCGCTTCCTCACCTGCAAAATGGGGTGAGTGGCCGTGCCCACCTCACAGAGCTCTCGGAGGGTTCCGAGAGGGTCCGTGGGAAGCAGTCAGGCTGGTGCTGGGTGAGCAATGAGAGCTCAAAAACTGTGGGCCAGTCCCTCCACGAGGTACAAAACAACCAAGACCACCGAGGCTCGCGGGGGAGGAGGACTTCGCTCCAAGTCACTGAGCGCTCAGCCCACAAGGCTGCCTCCTGCCAGGAGGGGGTCCCACTGGAAGCAGCCAGGACTGACACCCGCCCTTCTGTTCCAAGGGAGTCAGGAGGCCTTCCTCCCCCGTTTCTATAAAATGTTCTAGAAGCAGCACAAGCCCTGACTGCGGCTCTCCTTGTTTTTACTGCTGTGACCTTTCAGAAAGCTCTCTGCGTCCTGTCTGTGCCGCCGCCACCATCTGAGAGGGAACTGCGCAAAGCCGCCCTCCCTGGCCTCCCACACGCCATCCCGTCCGTCCTCCCTCCCACCCCCTGCTGGCCCCGAGCACCTGCTCTGGATCCCGGGCCTCCCTCCGAGCCCAGCCCCCGAGCACAGAGACGCGGGGGCTGCCGGGTGGCGGTGGCATTTGCTCCGCTGTAAATTAGCTTGTCTGCGAGGCTGGAGAAATTGCTCTGAAAGAAAGTTGCTTAAACTTCACTTTTGATTCCAGGGAGAGAAGCAGACGTTGCCAGGGACCTTTGCCAGCTGAGGGAAAGGGAAAAGGGGGGAGCCATTAGCCCCAAACCGTGGGGAGCGTCTCGGCGCAGAGAGACATCTGTAGGTGACCGCAAGGAGGCACATGGCTTGGGGACTCCGGCGGGTCACCAGGGCTGTCCTCGAGGCCCACGCCGAAGCTTTTCCCTCCCAAAGGCCCCTGAGAGCCGCCTGCTGGTGGGGTGGGCACCGTCTCTGCTGCCTCCCACCCTCCAGCGGGCCATACTGTTTGCTCACAACGCTCCACCTGCCTCTCCAACGCGTACACACCAGAGACCTGAGCCTGGAGCCACTTCCTCCAGGAAGCCCTCCCTGAAGCCTAGCTTTACCCACTCTCACTGCCCGGTGGGGCTTGCCCTGCGTTCCACGAGGGACACCTATTTCCACCCGATGATATCTCTCTGCTCCTTGGAACATCCCCGGGGAACCCCCAGGAGGACAGGTGAATTCTTTGGCACCTGGTCCCCTCCGGAGGACCCATAGCTCTCCCTGCGCCCGGGAAGCCACCTGAGGGAGACAGTCATTCTCCGCTGACCCTGGATGAAAGGGGGAGTCTGACCCCAGAGAACCTGGTCTGGGCTGCAGAGGTGGACAGAGCCAGTCCTGCTGGCCTCCCCGGGCCTGGCCCCCCCCCCTCCTCCCCACCTGCCAAGGACCTCAGCCAACACCAGGCACCACCTTCACCTCCCCGCTGCTCCCCACCCCCCACCGTCCCCAGAACCTGTGGCTCAGCCTCACAGAGAATCCTCTCGTGTCCCCTGCCTCCGTCCTCACCTGTCAGATCACACCACCTCCCACCTGCACTCCTGTGAGAGCCCCACGGGTCTCTGCTTCATTTTTCAATTAGGGGTTAGAGTTAGGGTTAGGGTTAGGGTTAAGGTTAGGGTTAGGGGTTAGGGTTAGGGCTAGGGTTAGGGTTAGGGTTAGGGGTTAGGGCTAGGGCTAGGGTTAGGGTTAGGGTTAGGGTTAGGGGTTAAGGTTAGGGTTAGGGGTTAGGGT
This sequence comes from Myotis nattereri, assembly GCF_964212035.1. NCBI lineage: Eukaryota > Metazoa > Chordata > Mammalia > Chiroptera > Vespertilionidae > Myotis > Myotis nattereri. The sequence goes on along the minus strand of NC_138077.1, from coordinate 214,081,633 downwards.
TAGGGTTAGGGTTAGGGTTAGGGTTAGGGTTAGGGTTATGGTTATGGTTAGGGTTAGGGTTAAGGTTAGGGTTAGGGGTTAGGGTTAGGGCTAGGGTTAGGGTTAGGGTTAGGGGTTAGGGTTAGGGCTAGGGTTAGGGTTAGGGTTAGGGTTAGGGGTTAAGGTTAGGGTTAGGGTTATGGTTAGGGTTAGGGTTAGGGTTAGGGTTAAGGTTAGGGTTAGGGGTTAGGGTTAGGGCTAGGGTTAGGGTTAGGGTTAAGGTTAGGGTTAGGGGTTAGGGTTAGGGTTAGGGTTAGGGTTAGGGCTAGGGTTAGGGTTAGGGTTAAGGTTAGGGTTAGGGGTTAGGGTTAGGGTTAGGGTTAGGGTTAGGGTTAGGGGTTATGGTTAGGTTTAGGGTTAGGGTTAGGGTTACGGTTAGGGTTAGGGTTAGGGTTAGGGTTAGGGTTAGTGTTAGGGTTAGGGTTAGGGTTAGGGTTAGGGTTAGGGTTATGGTTAGGGTTAGGGTTAGGGTTATGGTTATGGTTAGGGTTAGGGTTAGGGGTTATGGTTAGGTTTAGGGTTAGGGTTAGAGTTACGGTTAGGGTTAGGGTTAGGGTTAGGGTTATTGTTAGGGTTAGGGTTAGGGTTAGGGTTAGGGTTAGGGTTAGGGTTAGGGTTAGGGTTAGTGTTAGGGTTAGGGTTAAGGTTAATGTTAGGTTTTGGGGTAAGGATGCAGGTAATGTTGGTGCTAGACTTGGGGTTAGGGCTTTAGCATGTGGGTTTGTGGAGAACCCTGTGAAGAGGACACTGGCCAGGATGGTTACTGAGCTCACACACGGCCTGCTGGCTGGAGCTGACCCCACCGCACGGGACCGCGCCGCTGGCCCAGGTCTCAGGGCAGCACTGGCTGGCCCCGCAGGTGCTGCTTCCCATGGGGCAGGACTAGAGAAACAAGAGACTTAGACAGACAGACAGACAGATAAGAGAGCAGAGAGAGGAAGACAAAGGCAGAGACAAAGAAACAGAAACAGAGACAGAAGTAGAGAGAGTGAGGAGAGAGACGTTGGCACAGAGCGAGCAGGCAGAGCGCGGGACTCTGGCCTGGGGTGGAGACAGGAGGTCCCTGGCAGCTGGCCCGGGGCCTCTTGAGGGGACCGCACCCCATGCCCCTCCCAGAGCCAAGTGGGAACCAGCCGAGCGAACGTCTGTGGTGCCTCATGCAGCCCCGTGTCAGTGGGGCTCCTGTTGCCATTTCCACGGGAAACTAGTTGGGAAATACTCACTCCCCATCGACACCGGCCCGGCGGAGGCTCAGGAGCCCGGCTAAGCCGCACGACCCACCCAGAGCCACTCGGGCACCCGCACTGCGCCTCCCCGGAAAGGCCGCCAGCCCCGCTCATGGGCAGGAGGTCCGGGCGGGCACCTGCTGGGGCAGAGCCCGGCCTCCGACACTGCGACCGTGGCAAGGGCACCGGAGGACACAGTCACCGCTGACTCCTGGACCCAGGGTCGGGGAGATCTGTCCTGCCAGGCGACCTCGAGCTCACTGCTAGGCCAGGGCCTCTGTGCCCGTGGGCATGCGATGTGGGAACAGCGTGGAGAACGCCATGGGCCTGCCATTCACTCCACCCGCATCCAGCGCTTCTTATGCCAGAAACTGTGGGGCTGGCAAAAGGGGGGACTCAGACCCGACCCCCAGATGACATCGCTCCTGTGCGGCTGGATGCCCCGTGCGGGGACCCCATCTTACAGGCAGCCGATGCCCCACCTGTGTTGTTGCCTGAGTGAGTGACGAGAGGAGTCAGCGTGGGGAGGAGGGGCAGGGGTGCCCCAGCATCAGGGCGGGCAGCAGATAGAAGAGCCGGAAGCTGGAGGACCCAGCGTGTCCCCAGGAGGCTGGACAGAGCGAGCGTGGATGGACGTGGCTGGAGGGGCAGACAGAGCGAAGGCCGGCTGCAGAGGCCTGGACCGTCCTCTGGGCGCGCCTGGGCCCTGGGGGAGCTGCCATCTGGCTCTGAGTCTCGCCAGCCCCACTGGCCTCTCCAGCCCATTGAAGGTTCCTTGTCTGATCACCACACACACAAGAGCATTTTAATGATAATTACAGGCTTCTGGGACCCACAGAGCTCACCCTCCCTTGGCGGTGGCTGCTCTTTCGATGCTCGGGGGAGGGGAGGGGAGAGCAGCTGCGCCCGCTCCCAGATCCCTCCCACCTCCCACCTGCCTGGGGGTCAATGTACCATCAGCCACCCCTTCGGGACTGTAATTACGACCGATCATGCCCTTCGATCTCCATGGGGGTTTCTATTAATGCCCAAGTCACCGCCCTCAGCAGGCCCCGCCCTCTCTGTGCTCTGATAGTGGGGGCCTCACCAGCAAGGAGCCTCGAGAGACGCGGTGGGTGCGGGGGACCCCAAGAGCTCTCCTTCAACCCAGCCCCCTGACCTGCGACCAGCTGTGTGACCTGGAGCCACGCTGCCCATTTTCAGGTGAAGCGACAAACCTCTCCAGGAGCCAGCGAGCGCCCTGCTGGGTGGAGAGCATGAACACGCATCCAGGAAGTAATGACACCTCCTCACAGCGGGGGTGGGAGTCCGTGCAGCCCATTAGCTTCTGGGGCTTCGGGACACAGAGCCACAGGCTGGGGGCGCACAGAGCCATGGTGTCGCCCCAGTCACGGAGCCCTGCTCCCTGAGTCGGGGGGACCCTCCCCGCCTCTCCAGGGCTGGTGGCCGGTGACTGGCAATGCTTGGCTCACAGGTGCATCGCCGTGTCTCTGCCCGGCCTCCCCTGGCTCCTCTGTGCCTCCTGTGCCCTCCTCTAAGGACCCCGGGCATTGCTTTCAGGCCCAGAGCGGCCTCGTCTTCACTAATGACGTCTCTGAAGGCAAAACTTCCACATAAGCCCCCGCCCTGAGGTTCCCAGAGGACGTGAATCGTCAGGGCTCACTGTCACCCCACTGCAGTGACTCTCAGCAAAGCTCTTAGAAGTGTGCTCCCCGGCTCCTAGCTCACACCTATGAGCACCTGCCCACCCCGGCTCCCAACTCACACCTGCTGAGCACTGCCCACCCCAGGCTCCTAGCTCACACCTGTGAGCACTGCCCACCCCGGCTCCTAGCTCACACCTGTGAGCACCTGTCTACACCAGGCTCCTAGCTCACACCTGCTGAGCACCTGTTCACACCAGGCTCTTAGCTCAAACCTGTGAGCACCTGCCCACCCTGGCTCCTAGCTCACACCTGTGAGCACTGCCCACCCAGGCTCCCAGCTCACACCTGTGAGCACCTGTCTACACCAGGCTCCTAGCTCACACCTGCTGAGCACTGCCCACCCAGGCTCCTAGCTCACACCTGTAAGCACCTGTTCACACCAGGCTCCCAGCTCACACTGGTTGAGCTGAACCATGTAGGCTCCACTCCTCTCAGATCAGCCCCTGGCCAGGTGGTGGTTTTCTCTGTCAGCTCCTCAAAGTCCTGCCGGCACCCTGGCCCCCTTCCTGGCCTGGGGGGAAGGGAGTGCCACACGGCCAGGTGGCCCTCGCTCTGTGCACCGCCTGTGAGCGCAGTCTTCCTGGTGAAGTCCCGGAAACAGCTCTCCACGCAGCAGCTGCCTCACAGAACATGTCTGCCAGGACGTGTGAAGGATTTCGCACTTTCTGATCTGGGTTTATTTCTGATCTAACCCAGCACAGCATGTGTCTGAGGACAGGAGCGTTCCCTTCGCTGCCCGAGTCCACGGGGCCAGCACACAGCCTGAGGCAGACTCAGCATCTCGGAGTGTCTTTCCGCCTCCTCTCCCACTGGCCATGCCCGGGTCATGTCCACGCCCCAGGACGTGTGGCAAGATCCCCGGACACGGTGAGGGCAGAGGAGCCACCTGTGGTCACAGCCAAGGACCATTCAGCTCCCAGCTCTGCAGCCTCCTGACTTTGGGAGCGAGGACAAGTGACTCCTGGAAGGCGTGGGCTGGCTGAGGGTGTTACCTGGACCACGGCGGGGACACGCCTGGCCCCGCCCCTCCTGTGGGCCACGCCGGGTGCCCGACCACGGAGCACCTGCATGACCAGCTGCGTTCTTAACCTTCTCACCAAACTGCAGGGAGTGGGGCTGTGCGTTCAGCTCTGGGCCTGTGGCTCCCGGGGAGACGGGGGGAGGGGCAGGCTCCCAGCACGGCCACGTGTTGCTGTGGGAACTCGGGAGCCGGGCCTCCAAGGTTTGCTCTGAGGATTAAACAATGGAGCGCCTGTGACGTGCTGCTCCCGGCGCCCGGTGTGCAGCGGGGGCTCAACAAATACCAGCCTCAGGAATAACATTTACCGAGCGCTGTGTGCGCCCCGCTCCCGGCACCTCTGCCTGCGCACCCGTGGGATCCGCGCCTCCCAGAAGGCGGCGTCCCCGCGGCAAAGCAGGAACCCGAGCCCGGCGGCTGAGTGCCGGCCGCGCCCGCTGCGCCTGGCGTGGCTCCGAGCGGCCCTCCTAGCCCCGGGCGGCCAGCTGCGTTTCACACCCGCGTCACTGTCATTTCACACCGGTGTCTGCCCCTGTGCAGCAGCCTCGGAGGCCCCGGCCCTGGGGCCGGGCTGTGCACCCACAGCTCACAGACCGGGGCCTCGGGGGTGCGGCATCTTTGGGCTGCACTTTCCTCATCTGCCACAGCTGATGAAGCGGAGAACGCGTGTGTCGCTATGGAGGCCCGCGTCGACGTAAATACGTGGACGGAGGGAGAGCGAGAGGCCCATAGAGAGAGACGGGTAGAGAGAGATGATGTAGACGTGGACACGGACATGGACAGGGATGACACAGACAGAGACAGACAGAGATAGAGGCGGAAATAGAGACACTGATAGGAATTGAGACAGAGGGAGAGACAGACAGAGGGAGAGACAGACAGAGGGAGAGACAGACAGAGATAGAGGCAGAAATAGAGACACTGATAGGAATTGAGACAGAGACAGACAGAGGGAGAGACAGACAGAGGGAGAGACAGACAGCGGCAGAGACAGACAGAGGCAGAGATGGACATGGATAGAAAGAGACAGAGAAACGGACATGAACATGGACATGGGGATGGATATTTACATGAACAAAGACAGAGACAGACAGAGACAGACAGCGGCAGAGATGGACATGGATGGAGACAGGACGGAGAGAGGCCTGACACACGCCCCACACATAAACCCCGTCCCGCACACGCGTGGGGAGAGGCAGCCACAGCCAGGGGTGAACATGGAGATGCGGACATCGCGTTTCAGATGCACACACAGGCATGGACACGCTCACCCCCCACCACCACGGGCTCCTGGGCCTCAGTCCCACCTTGTAGCCGATCGGGGTCCACGTGGAGGAGGGTGAGGGATGATATAGACCAAGCACGTGGCTCGGCACCCGGCCCAAAACAGCGCCCACACCGCCCAAACAGCGACCACCTGTTTCTGTGCGTGCCGCCCCCCGCCCCAGGCCACAGGGGCACACCCGTGCGAGCAAGGTCTCCCTGCGGGGACACACCCAGTGAGGGGTGGTCTGGGATGAGGTGATGCCAGAGGGGCTGGGCTTTGCTCTGGATGGATGCTGGAGGGCGGGGGGGGGGGGGGGGCTCAGCGAGGGAGCACCGCCATGGTTTCCTGCGGAAGGCGGGAGACATGAGGTCCCAGCTGGCATGGGGGGCGGGGGGGACTCCGCTCCGGAGGGGGCAAGTGGTCGTTCTGGGGTCTGAACCTCCCCGACTGGGCTCCGACCTGGCCCTAGGTTGGCTTCTCTGCTTGCTGTGCCATGAAATCTTTTTTTTATTTTTTAATATATTTTATTGATTTCAGAGAGGAAGGGAGAGGGAGAGAGAGCTAGAAACATCAATGGTGAGAATCATTGATCGGCTGCCTCCTGCACGCCCCCTCTTAGGGATCGAGCCCGCAACCAGGCGTGTGCCCTTGACCGGAATCGAGTCTTTAGGCCGGCGCTCTATCCACTGAGCCACACCGGCGAGGGCTGCCATGAAACCTTTGATGACCAACAGGAGAAACAGCACCGCGCCCACCCGGTGTGGCCGGCACCCCACGCACGGCCTGCCGGGAGCCAGTCCATGCTTGCTATTTCAAGGGACCTGGCATATATGGCATACTGTTCTTAATATGTTTTCTCACCTTCTTGGCACTATGTGTTTTAACCAAGGTCTCTGAGAAAGGTTGTTTCCCCAGGTAGGGATTTTCCCCTGAAGTTAGGGAGGGAATAAAACCTCTTAACTAAGTGCCAGGCGGGTAATTAATCACTTTAACTACGAACAATCATGCTTAAGCTACATAATCTTTACTCCCTGGAATGGAGATAAGAAACGCCCTAACCTTTGTAATAGAGATTGATAGGATTGAATCAACTGGCATAAATACAGATGTAACGAGACAGAGAGAGAGACAGAACCTAGGCACAGAACCTACACAGAACGTTCTCTAGGGACAGAAGAACTTCGCTGGAGAGAACATGGCAAAAGATCCTGGACAGAAACTGGCCTCAGAACCTAGAGACAGAACCTAGCGAGGGAACATGGCTACTGAACCTGGCTGGAGAACCTAACAAGAGACCATGGACACAGAACCTGGCTGGAGATCCTAAGCAGAACCTCTCTGGAGATCGAGACCAGAACTTGGCTGGAGATCCTGGCTAGGCTGCTGATCAACTGAATGCTGTCTCCATGTCATTCCTTCTTCGCCGACTCCGTCCACACCTTTGGGGACCCCTGGACCCGCTGGGGCTGGACCCCGGCAACGGCCCACCCACCGGGCCCGGCCGCCCCGCTGTCAGCGGCTCGTCCGTTCCCCAAGTGGTGGACAGGCTTTCCGATTCAGGTCCTTGTTCAAGTAACAGCTGCTCCCCGCGGCGCTGCCATCTCCTCTCGCTTGCCGTCTGCGCATCTTCTCCGCAGGGGTCGGCCGCTTCTGCCACGCGGGCTCCGCTCTGGGTCCTGCCGGCGCGTCTCCACGGAGGGCCCCCTCCCGGGTGGGACATCACTGTCCCCTCCCCTAAGGCCGCGGGGCTCCTGAGAGGGGAGAGCAGGTCCTCCCCGGGGCTTTTGCACCCCAGGCGCACCCGACGCGGGGACGCGGGACACACTGTTCCGTCCGCCTGGCCGTCCTCTGGACACAGTGAGCGGCCCAGAGCCCACGGGACAGAGTGTGGCCCAGAGTCCGGGCCTGGGGTCCACCCTGACTCGACGACCACACTGGATTGAAGAGTGACCCCCAAACTCGTGTCCACCTGCCCCGTGAGTGGGACCCTGTTTGGAAGCGAGGTCCTGGCAGATGGAATTGAGGGTGTCCTGGGGTAGGTGGATCCCCAATGCAGTGGCAGGTGCCCTTCTAAGACGGGGAGGGACGCACAGACGTACGGAGAAGAGGCCGTGTGACCATGGAAGCCGAGGCAGCAGTGGAGGGATGGTCTGCAAGCCCAGGAACCCCGAGGGTGGCTGCATCCACCAGGAGCGAGGGGGCCCCGGGGGGGTGTGTTCTCTCTCAGAGCCCCCCGAGGGGGACCGGGACCGCCCCTGCCCTCACCTGGATTTTGAGCTTCTGGTCTGCAGGGTGCAAGGCCCGTGTCTGTGGCTGCAGCCCCGGTTCGCTGTGGTTTGAGGTGAGACTCACAGGGAGTTAACGCAGTGACATACGGGGCCAGCCCTGCACCCAGGCTCTGACCCCCCTCCCGTGTGGCCACCCTGGGCTGGGGGCCCCGGGCCTCCCCGTGGGGCTGTGGCTCAGCGTCTGTCTCCGGCGGAACCCTGCCGCTCGGCCCTCCGGCAGCCGCGGGTAATGACTGTCATTATGTGGTTGTGGTGTCGCGGGCGCCGGTGATTTGTCATTGTTAACATTTATGAAGCGTCCAGTCCATCCGCAGGAAATGATGATGATAAACACAGGGAACTGTCCCCCCCATCGTCCGGGCGGCTCAGGGAGAAGTTTCCGGAAAGGAGAAAGGACTCGGGCGCTCGATGGTTGAGACGGGCAGTGGGCTGAGACCCTTCCAACAAACCCCCTCAAACACTTGGAAGTGTCCAGACGTTGACGGGCAAGTGCTGCTGGAGGAGGGGAGGGCGCCGGTGTAAAATGTAGGAACGGCTCGGCCGCGGGGCTCAGAGGTTGACCGTTGACTCAGGAACCCAGAGGTCATGGTTCGATTCCTGGTCAGGGCACTGGCCTGGGCTGCGGACTCCATCCCCAGTGTGGGGCGTGTGGGAGGCAGTGATCCATGATTCTCTCTCATCATGGATGTTTCTATCTCTCTCTCCCTCTCCCTTCCTCTCTCTCTGAAAAAAAAAACAATAAAAATATAAATTAAAAAAATGAAGGAATGGACCTTGGAGACCAGACGGCAGGGCCAGCGCCCAGGGAACAAGTCATCCCACCTCCCTTGTGTTTAATCAAAGAGGAGGAAGGGAAGGGAGAGGGAGCTGCGTCTCGCTCCCTCCGGCGCCTGGAGACCCTGGTAAGGTCCACCTTCCCTCTCCCACCCACAGGGGAGGGTCAAAATGACCGTGGGCTCCTCTGCACAGACCCTCCGAGGGGCTCAGACTCATTGAATGGAAAGCTACAGGGACCCCCCGACTCCCAGGGGTCTCTTCGGGCTGCCCCAGGAGGGCCTGGTGTTGGGACATGTGGGTGAAGAGCAGGGTCTCCCGAGGCCGGTCACAGCGGACCCCGCCCACCCTCCCCACGGGTCCCACCCGAGCCGACTCCCCAGAGGAGACCGCAGGCCCCACCCCCTTCCCGCCCCAGGGTCCGGCCTCAGTTGTTGCAGAACCCGCCCGTGGCCCCGCCGTCTTTGGGGGAAGGGCCCAGGCCGACGGGTGTCCCTGGCATCGACCCTCCATTTCATACCGGAGATTAGAATTTTGAACACAAAACTCTTCGGGCTTCCCCCTGCCTGGACGTACAAGATGAAGCTCCCAGTGTGTCTGAGGTCACTGAGCCACAGGCTGGGCCCGCGCTGTGGCCCGGCACCCACCCCGGAGCCCGCCCGCTGCTGGCGCCGGCCCACTCGCCCGGTAGCTGTGCGGCCCGGAGCTCCTGGCCTCCCCGGGCCGGCTTCTTGTTCTGCAAGATGGTGGTGGTACCAGCGTCTTCCTTGTGGGGCTGTTGGAGGATCCAGCGAGTGAACGTGATAAAGTGCTGGGAGCAGTGTCTGCCGTGGCGCCCGCGCTGTTTAAGTGCGTGTGAATAAATAAAAATGAGTGTTGTGCCTGCTTCTGGTTGCAAGTGATTTCTGCCTGCTTTCACGGGGAGGCCGCAGCCAGCGTCCCTGGAGAGCACCCCTCCCAGCCCCCCCTCCTACCCCGCACCCCCCTCCCGGCCCCCACCCCGTCCTCTCCCCGCTCCGCATCCTGCCTCCCTCAGCATGCTGACACCCAACTAGACACAGTCTGTCAGCTTGGGCATAAAAAGCTGCAAGTGGCATTTAGGAGGGAAAACAAATGATTTTCCCCGGCTCTCTCTCAAGTCCCGGCGTCCCCAGGGGATGAGGCACTGAAGTCTCTCACAATAGCTTTCAGGGAAGTCGGAAGATAAACGCAAACACTGCTCACTTGCCGGGGCGCGGGGGGGGGGGGCGGGGGGGGGACACAGCCAGGATGGGCGGGGCTCCAGCAAAGGCAAAAAGGAGACCGTTCTCCCGGGGACAGCGGGTGCCAAGCTGCTGCCACCACGCCGCCCCTCGGAGCAGCCCAGCACCCAGGCTGCCTCCTCCCCGTGCCAGCCCCAAACCCACGGCGCCTAAGTCCTGGCAGGGTGGCCAGAGCTGCCCCCAAAGCCCCGATTCCCGCCCCTGATTCCTGAGGAACATTTTGTGCAGGAAACAGCTGCACAGCGTAGTGGCAGATGCTGGAGCCGTCGGGACCCGAGAGCCCAGGTGGGGGAACAGGCAGGGCTGAGCGGGAAGTTACGGTCACAGAAGATGTGAGTGGCCTTCTCCGTGCCATAGGGACCACCCCTGAGAAAGTGCCCGGCAGATGACAGGTCACCCGAGCAGGGAGTCAGGGGAACATGGACACGAACCTCCATGGACACTAACCTCGAATTTCTCACCTAAAAATAAACCCTCCATGACAGGATTGTTATGAGGATTAAATAGCTCAATACACACACGGCCTCGAAAGAACAGCGTTCGATATTCAGGAGATGCCATTACTGTTTTCATCATCACCATCATCACCATCACCATCACCATCACTATCATCACCATCACCATCACTATCATCACCATCACCACCACCATCATCATCACCACCATTACCATCACCATCATCACCATCACCATCATCACCATCACCATCACTATCATCACCATCACCACCACCACCATCATCACTACTATCATCATCACCGTCATCACCATCATCACCATCACCATCATCATCACCATCACTACTATCATTATCACCATCATCACCACCATCACCATCACCATCATCATCACCATCACCATCACCATCACCATCACTATCAACATCACCATCACTATCATCACCATCACTATCATCACCATCACCATCACCATCATCATCATCATCACCATCAGCACTACCACCACCATCATCAACATTATCATAATTATCCCCTCAAAGGGAGAAAGTCATCTGGGCTCTAAAAGATGGGCTCTCCTGGGCCAGGAGAGAGGCAGAGGGAAGCAGGGCAGGCAGGTGAGATGAGAGAGGGAAGGAATGGAGGCTGGGAAGAGGGAGGGTTCCTGAGGCCAGTCTTGTTGTGGGGCTGGAAGCAGAACCTGGTGACAAGGGTAGGCTGGGGTCAACTGGTAGCAGCTTTGTAGGACCCCAGAGTCTCCTGCCCCGCCCTCCCCTGACTCCTGGCTTGTCCTTCTTCTCCTCGGACCCAAATGTTCCACCCACCCATGCTTAGGTGGTAACCCCTACTCCATATCTGGAGACCCACACTGTGAACACAACAGCGGGGGCCCAAGCGTGCGGTCCAGGGTCGGTCCCCAAGGCCACCCAAACAGAGCCCTTCCTTATAGGAGCCTGGCTCCCTCCCCAGCATGTCTGCCTCGCCCTCTCGGCCTAACGGGGAGGCGTCCTGGGTTTCTTCTAAGAGGCTGATTGGCAAGTCCTCCTGGGCGGGCAGTGAGAATGGCGCGAACCAGCTGGCAGGCTGCAGCGCCAGGCCTCAGCTCTGGCCGCTGTAATGGGGATCGTGTGGGAGCTGATGTGTTCTGTCCAGAATGTACCATTATTGTTAGATTTCCCACCGGCGAGCTTTGGCAATAGTCAATTATGTCTCCTCCCCACCTGGGGGGACTCCTGATCGTCTCTCGGGCAGGGACAGGGCCTCCTCCGGCGAGGCTGTAAATGCCTCATTACTGCTCTCAGCTGCACACTTGGTCTTTTTTCTCACTCTGGGTCACATTTCATTTTGGTTTAAATAATGAAACCAGCAGACCGGAGATTAGAGCTGTTAAATGATTTTTTGCTCCCAGGAAACAGATGCCTGTCCAAGCTCCGGACTCCCCGGCAGCCCCGTGCGCTCTCCGTGCTGACAGGACTGGAAGGAGCGGACTCAGGCGAACGGTGTGGCTCCAACACCCAGAGACTAGACTCGCGATCCTTTCTGAGAGATCGGGAGGGCAGCCACCAGGGCACAGGGGGAGGAGATGGGGCCCTGGGCCCTGACGGCAGGCGCAGAGTAGGTCTTGGAGTCTCACACCCACAGCCAGAGTGAGCTCTGTCCTGAGGCAGCAGGGGGCCCGGGGGTGGTGACAGACGCCTCTGACCTCCGTGGGGTGGCGAGATGACCCTGGGCCCATCATGCTGTTCCAGGTGCTTTCTCGTGGGTTTCATCGGATCTTCCCGCCACTCGGAAATTCTCTGGGGCCGCGTGACGGCCTCCCTGGTGCAGACGAGGAAAAGCTTCAGAGATTCTTGACTCAACCAAGGCAGCAACACCTCCTATGCCAGCCCAGGTGGCAGCCCTGCGTTCTCCCCACCTCCCTGTCCTTTCCTCTCCCAAGCAGGCGACCAGGAGTCCAGCGTGGCCACCGATGAGCCCCAGGTGACGTGTGAGCAGGAACCTTCTGTTCCAGGGGTGACCCATCTCGGCTTCCGCTGTGGACAGAGGGACCTGCTCACTGAGAAACAACAGCACGCTTCTCAGCGCCATTATGAACCCTCTGAGCCTCCGTTTCCCAATCTGTGAAGTGGGAGGAACCAGGCCAGCCCTGTGGTTAGAGTGTGTGTGTGGACGCGCCGGAGCTGCTGTTATGATCTGGGATCCCAGCAACAAGGCCGGCCGGCCACAGAGAAGCCACCTCCCGCGCCCCTCTCACGGGACAGGCGCCCTGAGCAGCGCAGGATGGCGAGCGCTGGAGGCAGCCGTGGGCGTTGTGCTGGAAGATGGGCCACGGGCCAGGAGGGCGGGGCTCCCGGAGACAGGAAATCGCTTCCAGTGACTTGCAGACCTTGTGTGGAGAAAATAGCCTCATCACAGGCTCAGGGGATGTGACACGAAGCCGATTGCACGTCCCATTAAGCAGACCAAAATTAACTCGTGTCGAGTGGCTGAAGCAGGCTGGTGCCTTGGGCCAGACCCAGCTGAGCAGGCCCTTGAGTCCCCAGGAGCAGGGCCGGGTCCCCACTTCCCGGGTGGTTGGCCCTGTTTCAGCCACACAAGGAGTCCGCTCACTCAGACCAGGGACACCAAGGGCCACAGGGAGGGAAAGTCACGGCTGCCCATCAGGGCTGGCCCACCACGGAGGCTGTCATCTCCCCTCCTCCTTCCCCTCCCCCACCAACATGACACATTTTACTGGACCCCAACCCCCATCCAAGAGGATCGCTGCCTTCCTCATCTCCCAGCTTCCGTTTGCCTCGGGCCCCTGGTGTGGCCTCTAAGGTGTCTGAACCACACCATGCCTGCAGGTTCAGCTCAGCGGCCCTAGTGTCTCGGGGTGATGTCTCCTTTCAGCTCAGGCCCTGTGGACACAGGGTTAATTCCAGTGCTTGGCGGTTCCACCCCCAGACAGCCTTGAGCTCCTGAGAGCAGAGCATCCAGCTCCATGGCCGGGAGCCTTGCTGACGGCACCCTCTGGTGCTATGGATGAAGCATGCGTGCACTTGGGCGGCAGGCAAGGCTGGTTCAACCGCCGCTTTCCTGCTTTCTTACTTTGGCTTCGCACAACGTGCGTCACCTTGTGAAGGTCTGGTTTTCTGACGCGTGAATGGGATAGGGAGGCATTTCCGGAGGGAGCGGCCACCCCTGCGTTATAGCCCACTACCCCCTTCCCCCACAACACCAACACACTGCAGCCCGGATCCCATCCCCACCGTTCTGCTGGACCTGCGCCTGCCAGGCCCACGTGGGCTGCCACTACATTCAGTGGCCCTTTCCAGCCCTGCCTAGCCTTCCAACCCCCTGGCACCTTCGCACGTTCCCCATCTCTGCCTCCCGAGAATGCCTGGTGCTCCTGGCTTCCAGGAGCCCCCTTCTCCCTCCTCCCTCTCACCTCTCGGGGCTCTCGTCCTAAAGCTGCCTGCCCCATGGCTCTTCTCAGCACCTGTTAGTGGGCGTGGGCCGCCGTGACAGAATCCCGTGGGCCGGATGGCTTCGTCAGCAGACACTGCTTCCTCACAGCCCTGGGCCCCGGAAGTCCCAGACCAAGGTGCTGGCAGACCCAATTCCTGGTGGGGACGCTCTCCCTGGTCTGCCGACATCTCTCCACCCCCTCGCCGTGTCCTCACGCGGCCTTTCCTCCTGTGAGCACGTGGAGAGAGAGCTCTTTGGTGTCTCTTCGGGTGAGGACACTGACCCTCAGGCGGCAACACGGACACCGTCCTCTCGAGCTCGCGCTCCGCCCGAGGGTCCTGACCCGCCACCCGAGGCACTTCTGCCTCCCCCTTAATGGAGAACGACGAGTGGCACCCGATTCCCATTTTGTTTTTAAATGGAAACGGGAAAGAATATTAGAAATGAAACATTAATGGAATGTGAGGAATGAACTCGGCATTCCGTCCCATTTACCAAATTGCCAAGCTCATTGCGGGACGGGAGGGGTGTGACCGTGCCCACCCCGCACGCGCGGCCGGCTGCCGAGAAGCCAAGCCGATAAATATTTTATGTTCTTTAATTTTCTCCTCCTGGGCATAATGTTCTGAGGCATTTGGGGTTGTGTTTTTCCACTTCAGAAATGCTGAAAGCATCTACTTTTCCCCTAAAAAGAACCGCGTCCCCGTTTCTGTCCTGTGGCTTTTCCGTCGAGCCCAGGAGGGCACAGGTGCCCTGGGGAGGTCCATGACCCCACCGCCGCGGCCAGGCTGTGTTGCTGGGCGCCATAAGGTCTCATTTAAAGTCTCCCGTGAGCATCACGCACGCGCGAAAGGAAGAGGACGTGTGTGCGCAGCCAAGGGTGCCGAAAGCGCTGGAGCCTAAGTGCTCATCCTCCGTGAAAGACGTTACCGCGACAGTGTCCCCGTCCCATCGGCAGGCTGCTTACTTCGGGGGTGACTGTTCCCCCCGCCCGGGGTCCCCCTGCGTCTTCTGGGCAGGTCCTAAGGGTTCAACCTCAGTCCCGTCAGTCCTCACCTCCCGCGGCCCTCCGCCTTGCACCCACCTCCCTCCTCTGTCCATTTCCTCGGCTCCCGGAGGCCCGAGCGCCGCTCTACAACCAGGCCTCCGCCCTCCTCTCATTAGATCCCCTGGACTCAGGCCCAACGGGACGTGACTATTTTCACACACCCTCCCCGTCTTTCCTCTTTGCTCAAAGAATTATGAACAGAGCTAGTACCTCGGTGGGGAAGGGCCGCCTATTCCCCCATTAAATCTGTAACCATTTGCCTGCGGGAAACAGGGGGAATAAAGAGCTTAGGAAACTCATTTTCTGTCTCAGGTAAGCACAGCTCACGCGGTGCGAATGAGGAGCGGCCGCCGGACCTTCTGTCCGTCCTTCTCCCTCTCTGAACCCCCCCTGGGGGCTGGTGGGGGCGGCGGGAGGTGGGCGACTCAACAAATGAGCTCCTATGCCTGGTCGTCCTTTCAAACTGCCCGGCCACACTGTGTCTTCCCCTGGCCACGGTCGGGGCCACGGTCGGGGCCACGGTTGGGGCCAGCCCAGGTGAGAAGAGGGGCCCGAGGGTCAGGAAGTGGCCACCCCGATCCTTCACCCTCAGCAGGCGCGAGAGGAGCCATCGAGGAAGCCGTGGGCAGCCGTGTCCCTGGGTTCTCTGTCCCCACCCCGGCCACTGGCCCGCCCACTAGGACACCTGTCCTCAGGCCTGGGTCTGTGTCAGAGTCGCCTGCTGGGATGGGGGAGGGGCCATGTGGCCTGCGTCCCGCCTCCTTCACTGCACCCCGCAGCCTGGTTCAAGGCTCAGCCATGCAGTTCAGAGACGAGTGACAGAGCCCGAAACAGACCCCGCCCTGCTCACTCCGGCCGGAGCACAGCCTCAGCGGATGGTTTAGCATCAGCCCTTCCAGGCCCGCCGACTTTCCACCCGCTCCCCGAGGCGGGAGTGTGAGCCGGTCGCACACTCGCACACGTGGGGTTCGGGGATCCGCCAGCGGGAGTGACAGCTGGCAGAGGCCGGGTTTAGGGGGAATCCCTCTTGATCTGCAAGCTTCATCAGGGAGGGGGTCTTCCGTGGGCCTCAGGGCTCCACAGGGCCTCACATCTTTGCCCACCTGTGGTTGTGTGGGTGCAGTTTGGAGGGAACGGAGTCCCTTGGTCAGAAGTTCAGAAAGGCCTCAGGAGTTTCCATCACCCCACAGGGGGCCCCATCCTGGGGGAGGGAGGAGCCTGCCATGGAGGGGATCTCAGGACTCCGAGCTCCCTCCCTCAGCTCAGAGGCCCCACCGGCCAGGAGCTCTCGGGCCAGTCCCCACGTGGAGGCACTCGGATGGACACCCAGGAGAGCAGGTCCGAGGAGGGCAGGTCCGAGCACACACAGCCTGGTGACCAGAGAGAAGCAAAGCCTCCCACACATCTACATGCCCACAGGCCCACATGCCCACAGGCCCACACGCCCACATGCCCACAGGCCCACATGCCCACAGGCCCACGGGCCCCTCTGAGCCGGGACGAGGCCAGCGGATGCGGAGGGGCCGGCTCTCCCCAGCGGGCTTTGTGCTGACGGGCTAAGCACCAGGCGGGAGGCCCTCTGACATTGAGCCGATAATGTGTGCGCTCGCTCCATCCTGAGGAGGCGGATGGAAGGGCCCACATCGGAGGGCGGAAGCTGTGCTCCCTGGGCTGGAATTGCAGTGCTAAGCGAGTTTGCGAAAGGGAAGGGGGGCGGGGGAGGGAGAGAAAGGTCAGGCAAGAATTAATGGAACACAAGAGGCCCAGCAAAGTGCATGAAAAACAAATTGAGGCTGCAGCCCTGGGATTGAATGGAAACCCGGAGGAAATAGATGGCGGGGACAGAGAGGGGTGTGTGTGGAGGAAACAGTCGCCCGTGCCAGGTCACGCACAGCCTCCCGGCCACGCCAGGTCACGCACAGCCTCCCGGCCACGCCAGGTCACGCACAGCCTCCCGGCCACGCCAGGCCACGCACAGCCTCCCGGCCACGCCAGGCCACGCACAGCCTCCCGGCCACACAGGGTCACGCAC
This sequence comes from Myotis nattereri, assembly GCF_964212035.1. Lineage (NCBI taxonomy): Eukaryota > Metazoa > Chordata > Mammalia > Chiroptera > Vespertilionidae > Myotis > Myotis nattereri. The sequence continues at coordinate 214,065,065 of NC_138077.1, read as the reverse complement.
AGCCTCCCGGCCACGCCAGGCCACGCACAGCCTCCCGGCCACGCCAGGCCACGCACAGCCTCCCGGCCACGCCAGGCCACGCACAGCCTCCCGGCCACGCCAGGTCACGCACAGCCTCCCGGCCACGCCAGGTCACGCACGGCCTCCCGGCCACGCCAGGTCACACACGGCCTCCCGGCCACGCCAGGTCACGCACGGCCTCCCGGCCACGCCAGGTCACACACAGCCTCCCGGCCACGCCAGGTCACGCACAGCCTCCCGGCCACGCCAGCTCACACACGGCCTCCCGGCCATGCCAGGTCACACACAGCCTCCCGGCCACGCCAGGTCACACACAGCCTCCCGACCACGCCAGGTCACGCACAGCCTCCTGGCCACGCCAGGTCACACGCAGCCTCCCGACCACGCCAGGTCACGCACAGCCTCCCAACCAGGCCACAGCCTCGGCACGGGTGGGACAGGTCGGCCACGTTACCCGCTGTGAAGAGCAGAGGGAAGCGCCGCTCCTGCCAGGCATTGGCCGCAGGCGCTGAGCTCCCGCAGACGCTGCGAGCTCCCCTAACCCACTCGCCCAGGGGGCATCCAGGAGCATCCCTGATGCCAAGAGCCGTGGAAATCGCTCAAACTGGCCCGTCCTGAGCCCGCTCACCCGCCTCCCTGTTCCTTCCTGCAGAAACCACAGGCCAGGCCCTGCCCGCGTCCACGGGCCTGCGGTGCTCCCGCCGTGGCGGGCGTGGCCTGGTGGCTCCTGCTCCCAGGGCCTGTGAGCATGAAAGCCCCTCCTTCCTGGCAGCCCTCTCTGTTCTGTGCTCACGAGGCCTGATTCCCACAAACCTGGGTTTGGCTACATGCCCTCCCCACGTCCTCCCGCGTCCCCGCAGACGCCAGAGGGGCCGGCAGGGGTCTGGGTGGACGGGATGCACTGAGGGCCGGGCTCCTTCCTGGGACATAGGAGGTAGGGCAGAGTCGGACGCGCTGCCGGGGGCTGGGTTCAGGCCCACCCTCAGCCCTGATCCTGACCCTGTCCCTTCCGCCCGCCCGCCTGTCTGCCCACCACCCTCCAAGACTCTCCCCTCCGCCCACCCCTCCCCCCCAACAGGGAGACATAACTCAGCCGCAGCAGAATCACGGACGGGTAATGATTTGTTTATGACGCCTGGTCGGATGGACTCCTGCTCCTTCCTGTTTCAGTTCCAGGAGACACTGATTCAAAGACGGTGCCCCGGGCGAAAGGACGCGTCAGGAAAGAATGGAGCCCTCCCCGGCGACGCGTGTGGCCTGTTTCTCTTGCACATCGAGGCCTGAGGCCGGGGAGCCTGAGCGGGAGAGGTGACTCCCCTCGGGGGTGAGGGGACCCAGCTCATGGGAGACAGGGCGTGCCCTCCCTCCCTGGCCAGGCCAGTCCCCACCCACAGGCTGTCCCTGGCGGCCTGGGCAGGCGATCCCTGCTGGTGAGGGGGCTCCCTGAGCACCTGAGATGCTCCGGGAACAAGGAAGAACTTGGCTTTTAAAGCCATTCCGACCAGGTTCCTGCACTGATCACTAAATACATGTGCCTGCTCTCGTCCTCCAGTCAGCAAAGGTGTACGGGTGCTGGGCATGCCTGCGGGCATTGATGCGGGATTAACGTCCGCCTTCATTGGACTCATGTCCTACAGGACACGCTGTGGAAGGCATATAGATAAGGCTGAATGGATCCTGACTCTGGAACATACTTGGTTTGAACTTTTCTACTTATCATGTAAATAGCATGTAATTTAAAATAATTTTGGCTGAATCTTCTCCTATTGGACGTACAATACCAATAATTCTATAGAGAGAGAAGCCAAATTGAAATACAAAATGTACTTCACATTTTTTAAAAAAGAATCACCATTATCATCATTATCACATTCACCATCATCATCACCACCACCACCATCACCATCATCATCATCATCATCACCACCATCATAATAAATTACATAAAAATCAGCCAAAACTGGTTTGGCTCAGTGGATAGAGCATCAGCCTGCGGACTGAAAGGTCCCAGGTTCGATTCCGGTCAAGGGCATGTACCTAGGTTACGGGCACACCCCCAATAGGAGATGTGCAGGAGGCAGCTGATCGATGTTTCTCTCTCATCGATGTTTCTGACTCTCTGTCTCTCTCCCTTCCTCTCTGTAAAAAAATCAATAAAAATATATTTTTTTTAAAAATCAGAAGTATGTGGTTATACCTTTTCCCAGAGGTTCTCTGTGGGATTCATCTCCAGACAGCGGAGTAGGAACTGACTTGATGAGTATCTTGGGTGATGCCCTCCTTTCCTTAGAGCAGCTCCCCTCTCCCCTCACCAATAACCAGCTTGTCCTTGAATTGTGTCTCAGGCTCTACCTCTGGGGACAGCCTCAGCGAAGAGAGCCCTCCCAGGGTTGCTGTGCGGATTAAATGAGGTAAACCAAGTAAATTCTGGCACGTAGGGCGCAGTGAGTAAATCTTAAGTGTCATTGATCTCAGGAAGTCATCCGGGTCTGCACTTGGGGAAATGGGCTGCTCGAAGCACTGCTGGGATTTATGGGCCGTAGCCCGGGGCTGGGAAATCTTTCCTTCTATACGGCTCCCCTGCTTTCTCAGTGAGCTCCCGGCTTCCTCCCTCCTGCCTGGGCTTTCCAAGGGGGCGGGGCCGGGTCTGGTCCTGTTGATTTTTATACGGAGCCCCTAACAGGGATGCTCATCACGTGGCCTTTCCTGCAGGGTGTCACCTGCCCTCCTCCCAGCCCTGTGACAAAGATAGAGGGTCTGGGTCAGGAATCTGTGACCCGCGGTTTCTGTGGCACCTTGACCTTGTCGCGTGGCCTCTCTGGCCCTCCGGTTACTCCTCGCCTCTAAAACGAGGATTGCGGTCATCATGACCCCACGTGGTTGCCGTGGGAGACAGCGAGGCAATGAACTTAAAGTGCCCAGCACAGAGCCAAGAGCAAGAATGCGCTTACCGAACGTTTGCTTTCACTGATTTTATTAGAAGTCCCCTCACCTGGCAGCGGCCACACCATGTGAGTACGAGCTCCTGTCTCCTGTCTGTGGACAGCCCCCCAGACCACGGGGAACAGGCACATGGGGGTGGAGACTGCATCCTGTGGCCCCTCCCCACCTCCGGGGTTGCTATCTTCCTGGCCACATCATCACACGTGGATGCTGATTCCCAGTGTTTGTGGGTTTTCTTTCATTGGAAACCCAGGGGAACCTTGCCTCATAGGCCGCTGCTGCCCGTGACTGTCAGCAGCAAATGGATAGAACGTCTGCTGGTCCCCATTGCCCGCGACTGCTCATCTCACTGGGACGCTATTACTCCATTAAGAGTGCCGGGAGCTGCCTGGCCGGTGAGGCTCAGTGGTTGAGCATCGACCTATGAACCAGGAAGTCACGGTTTGATTCCCGGTCAGGGCACAGGCCCACGTTGCCCTGATCCCCAGTAGGAGGCGTGCAGGAGGCAGCCGATCAGTGACTCTCATCGTTGATGTTTCTATCTCTCTCTCCCTCTCTGAAATCAATAAAAATATTTTTTAAAAAGAGTGCTAGAATCCTGGAAGAGGTTGGTGCCAGGGAGCCTCCTCCTTTCATCAAAAGCAAGACACCAAATTCGCCGAAGAGGGAAGGGCGCGGGGAGAGGAGGAAGGGCCTGTGCGCCTGAGCCGCCGCCACAGAGGGCGCTGCAGGAGCCGATGCCTGGACGGTTCTCCAGGCAGGAGGGCCCCTGGGGTAGGCCTGGCCCCTCTCCATCCTCACACTCGGGAGACGATGTAAAATAGAGGCTTCGGAAGAAGAGATGCGTGTCCAGGCTCAGCCCTCCTGGCTCTGTGAATGGACGCGGGGGAATGGGCACTGGGTGGGCCGAGGAGCAGCATGGGTCCCTTCATGGCACATGGGAGGCGCCGAATGTTAACCGGAGGCTGCCACCACCCCACCCTCCGGCTCACCGCTGTGGCACCGTGGGAGCGTGTCCTATGATAGCCACAGGGGTTCCCCGCAGGATGCCTGGGCAGCTTGCGCTCGCTGTGCCACATGACGGAGCTGAAAGGTTAGACCATTTTCTCCAACAACAATGGCTCCTTTTTCTGAAAACCTGTTTCATCGGAGTTCGTTTTAAATCAACCAACATTTGTGCCGCCTTCTGCACACGGACATGATCCCCGGAGCTGGAGCAACACCTAAGAGGGGGCAGCGGAACCAGGGGGTTCAACACGACCTGGGGTACAGCACGGCCCTGGGTTATGACATGGCCCTGGGGTATAACACAGCCCTGGGGTGCAGCATAGCCCTGGGGTACAGCATAGCCCTGGGGTGCAGCATAGCCCTGGGGTACAGCACGGCCCTGGGGTACAGCATAGCCCTAGGGTGCAGCATAGCCCTGGGGTACAGCATAGCCCTGGGGTACAGCATAGCCCTGGGGTACAGCACGGCCCTGGGGTACAGCACGGCCCTGGGGTATGACACGGCCCTGGGGTATGACACAGCCCTGGGGTATGACACGGCCCTGGGGTACAGCAAGGCCCTGGGGTATGACACAACCCTGGGGTGCAGCATAGCCCTGGGGTATGACACGGCTCTGGGGTATGACACGGCCCTGGGGTATGACACGGCCCTGGGGTACAGCACGGCCCTGGGGTATGACATGGCCCTGGGGTATGACACAGCCCTGGGGTATGACACGGCCCTGGGGTATGACACGGCCCTGGGGTATGACACGGCCCTGGGGTATGACATGGCTCTGGGGTATGACACGGCCCTGGGGTATGACACGGCTCTGGGGTATGACACGGCCCTGGGGTATGACACGGCCCTGGGGTATGACACGGCCCTGGGGTGCAGCGCTGGTTTCTCATTGGTGCTCAGGTCCCACTGCCCACTCAGCAGGGGCTCACACAGCCGGGAATTCTGGCTTCAGCGGCTGGTCAGCCGGCAGGGCCAGGCCCCGAGCGCCATGCGGGACACGGGACACGTGTGGTCCCGCCTCAGGACAGTCGTGCTGCACATGAGGGAGCATGTTCCAAGGTCAGCAGGACGCCGGGCTCGGTCATTCGCTCAAACCCACACGGTGCGCCCGGGGCTGGGCTCGGTTCCAACTTCACGTGTGACCTGCAGAGTCCCCGTCTTTCTTTTTTGTTGTTTTGTTTTATTGCTTAAAGTATTACAGAGTGTTACATATGTCTCCTTCCCCCGCCCCCTTGACCTTCCCCTGGCCTCCCCTACCCCCAGTGTCTTGTGTCCATTGGTTATGCTTATATGCATGCATACAAGTCCTTCGGTTGATCTCTTACCGCCCCCACCGCTCCCCCAAAAAAATCCCCGCCTCATATCAACAAACGACACATGTTTATCGGCTTTTAGATTGTCTTCTCATTAGAGCGTCCTCAATGCCTGTTACGAAGCGCGTTCCAGGTGCTGCTCCTCGTAGCCGGAGGCGCCACGGCCTTCCCACGCCGGGAGATGCTCGGGCTTTGGAGGGACTGTCCGTCCTTTCGGATTTCACAGCTGCCTTTCTCCTTCGCTGCCACGGAAACCCCGCTCCAGGGGTGTCGCCTGGAGGCAAACGAGGTGAGGGGGAGGCAGCCTCCAGTTCCCAGAGAAGCCGGCGTCAGAGACAGGGAGACCCAGCACCCAGGGGCCCAGCCCGGTCTGCCCCGCAGGAACGGGGTCTGGGTCCGGCGGAGGGAAGCCGGGGCCGCCAGCGCAGGGCCCCCTGGGCTGTGAGTGGCCACACGCCCGGCCTGCCGCCGCCCTCCTCCCCGCTGCGGCCGCTGTGGTGGAGACCTCGCCCCAAGCCTCTCCCGGGGACGTGGCCCCTGTCTGACCGTCCCGCTGGGGGGGAGGAGCCGTGTGTCCGCAGCCACCGCCCATGACAGTCATCAATCAGGACGGTTTAAGGACGCGGTGCTGTTTCTCATTCACTATCTTTTTCTTTTTAAATATATTTTATTGATTTCAGGGAGGGAGGGAGAGGAAGGGAGAGGGAGGGAGAGGGAGAGAGAGGGAGGGAGAGGGAAACATCAATGATGAGAATCAGCTGCCTCCATCACACTCCACACGGGATCGAGCCCACAACCCAGGCCTGTGCCCTGACCAGGAATCGAACCCTGACCTCCTGGTTCATAAGTCAATGCTCAACCACTGAGCCACACGTGCCGGGCTGATTCACTATCTTGTCCAAAGGGCCCGGCTTTCTGGCAACTTCCACTCGGCCTTCATGCTACAGTAGCTCCTCTCCAAAGACCCCGGAGCAAGTTGGGGATTGAACCAACCCACGTGTGTTCACCCCAGTTGCAAGCTGGGGAGTCAGAGAGGTGACCCCCATGAATGGAGCGAGGGGCGTTAGGGGAAGGGCTCCCAGGACCAGCGCTGGGAGGAAGGAAAGAGGACAGGACCAGGCAGGGGCAGCATGAACCACGTCCACCGTTTCTGGCTGAAACTTGGACACTGTGGTCGGGGTCCGTGGAGCCGAGCCCTGCTGGCCTGGGAGCCATCCATCGCCGCGGTGACGTTGTGCATCTTGCCGCGGTCCAGGCCTGATGGCTGAATAGCTGGCCTCACAGGCAGCAGCCCCATCGCCAACCTCCCCGCGTCTCCCGTCACCTCTGCGGCCGCTCCCGGCCGCCCTCCCGTCCTCGTGCGCTAGCTGCGAGGAGACGCGAGGAGGGCGTCCCGAGGTGACCGACGCGTGGCTGGTGCTGGACGGCAGGGCTGGGCGCAGAGGCCGGCCCGGCCGGCTCCTCAGAATCCTCCTCGCAGCCCATCTGCTCGCTCCGGGCTCCGCGCAGCGCGGCCTCGGCCAAGTCCAGATCCGAGCAATTAGCCGGGTAATCGCTATAACGCGGGCGCAGCGCGAGCGGCCAGGACCTGTCTCTCCTGGAAAATTAAATGGGTAGCGGCCCGGCCACGCCGGTTACAGCGGCGGAGACGTGACCAGGTCACCGGGCTCTCCATCAGGGCACCGACCTCCTTGGGACGCGCTGAGGAGTCAATACAGTGATGCCTGCAGTGACCCCAGCGGCTCCCTGCACACGGCCCCGACCTGCGTCTGCGAGAGGAGCCAGGCTCCTTCTCACCGGTCATGTGGACCAGCCCCCCCTCCCCCGCCCCCGCAGCCGTGCCTCCTGGACACCTGGTGTCCCAGGTCACCAGCATGAGAAGGGGTGTCCTCAGCCTCAGGGTCCGTGGGACCCCAGTCCTGCAGGGCCCGGCCCGAACGTGGCCCACCCCACGCTGCCCACAGTCCTCTGGCCACTCACCACAGCCCTGACCCAAGTGCCAGGGAGAGCGGCGCCCAGGGACAGCTCAGCGGCCTCACAAGAAAAGGTGAGATCTCTACCTCACACCCTTCCCTAAAGTGACGGGGAGGAAGCAGGATGTCAGTATAGAAACACGGGACCAGGAAATAATCCATCGCTGTCGGTGGCATCTCCCTCCCAGCAGGACGATGTGCCCAGCTGTATTCTAAACCCAGACGCTCCTCAGAAAACCCTCGCGATGGGTTATGTAAAAAGAAATCGTTTCCGCGGGGCAGAAGCACAGCCAAGGCAAAGGCCAAATGTCAGCAGAAAATATTATTACAGAAACGAAGGAAGGTGGGAGGGAGGGAGGGGAGGAGGAAAAAGTCTTGATTCCTATTACAAACAGAAGCTAATTTCTTTAATGTGCAAGGAGCATCTAAAAATCTATAAGAAAACAGCAACCAATTGCCCAGAAAAAACAGGCCAAGAACAGATGACGGTTCATAGAAAAGGCAGCATGGTGGCTCTTCTTAACTTTATTGTTGAGAGTCACAGATGCAATGCTTTTCCCACATGGCGCCCCCCACCCCCCGCCCCAGGCCTCGCCACCGACTGTGGCCATGGGTAACACACATGCACAGAAGGTCTGTGGTCCATCTCTCCCGGCCCCCCGCCCCTCCCTCTGAGATGCGCCAGTCCGTCCATGGCCGTGTCCCCGCCTCTGGTCCTGAGAGGTCCTCGCGAACACAGTGCCAGGAGCGGGGACGCCTGCCCGGCTCTGCTTCCCCGACACCGACGCTTCAGGAAAACCTGGGCAATTACAGCGAAGACGTCGCCGCGGCCTCCACAGCGGGCGCAGCTGTCACAGAGGAGAGAACGTTCCAGAGCGGCCCCTCAACACCTGGGCTTGTCTTTAACGCATATGTTTCCACGGGAGAGGAAGGGGAGGGAGGCGAACGCGGCAGACGGGGCCGACACGCAGGGAATTTGAATCACAGGGTCTGACAGGCGCCCACCACACGGCACGCTGAGAGCAAATACCAATTAGAAAGCAATTATTCAATAGCTCAAAACCTGATCGGGAGCGGAAGCAGCACTGCAGAGCCCTGGGCCGCAAGACCTGGGGGTGAGGGCTCCACGCCGGTCCCGGGAGGTGGCGGGAAGTCGCCGTGGTTTGGGCACCCACATGGGCACAAGGGCCCAGGACACTGGACGCACAGGACAGCCGTGGCCACCGGCCATGTGGTCGGAGGTCCCGGCAGGGCAGCCACGATTACGCTCACGTTGCAGGTGAGCACAGGGCTCCCTGGGGCTCGGCCCAGCGTCTTGGGAAGAAGGAGCAGGTACTGCGCCGGCCAGACTTGTGCGCAGCCATCGGTGTCGCCTGATCTTGCAGCTTCTCACCCCTCTTACCTGGTGTCACTTCTTTCTAATCCTCACCTGAGGGCACGCTTTTGATTTGAGAGAGAGAGGAAGGGAGGGAGGGAGAGAGAGAGAGAGAGAGAAGCAGAGAAACATGGATCCGCTGCCTCCCGTACACACCCTGAGCTGGAATGGAATCGAACCTGAAGCCTTTTGGTATAAAGGATGATGCTACAGCCAACCGAGTCACCTGGCCTGGACAGGTGTTACTTTTTAAAATATATTGTTTTTTGTATTGATTTCAGAGAGGAAGAGAGAGAGAGAGAGAGAGAGAGAGAGAGAGAGAGAGAGAGAAACATCAATGATGAGAAAGAATCATGGATCAGCTGCCTCCTGTACACCCCCCACTGGGGATCGAGCCCTCAACCCAGGCATGTATCCTGACCGGGAACCCAACCCTGACCTCCTGGTTCATAGGTTGACGCTCAACCACTGAGCCACACCGGCCGGGCCCAGGTGTTACGTTTTAATTGACATTAATTGGAGGGAAATCTATCCTAAACCCCCTTCAGTGAGCTCAGGGAAGGGGCTGGAAGACACAGGAGCCCCCGGGACCAGGCTTCTCCTAGGCCCGTCGGCACTGACCACGGCACCTGTCCAGCGAGCGGGCACGAGGAGGCAGGGGAGGGCGCCTTCCACACAGTTCCCCGGGTTCCCTCCCTTCCTGCTCAATGTGGACTTGGGCTCCTTCTTCAGGCACCGGAGATGGCGTGGGCCCTGACCGGGAATCGAACCGTGACCTCCTGGGTCACAGGTCAGCTGGCCCAGCAGGCTCTTTCTTTAGGAGACGGCATGGGCTGTGGAGCCCGCAGACTTGGGTTCAAACCGAATTTGCTTCACTGAGCTTTGGTTCTTCATTTGTTAAAAAAAAATGGGTGGGAGGGCGGGGGGATAATACCTTCACATTCATTCTTGGTTTCTAAACCTCAATTATGAAATACTAGAGGCCCGGTGCACAAAATTCATGCATGGGTCGGGGGGGTCCCCTCAGCCCAGCCTGCACCCTCTCTAATCCAGGACCCCTCGGGGGATGTCCGACTGCCAGCTTAGGTCTGATCTCAGGGATCAGGCCTAAACCAGCAGTTGGACATCCCTCTCACAATCCGGGACCATTGGCTCCTAACTGCTCGCCTGCCTGCCTGCCTGCCTGCCTAATCGCCCCTAACTGCCCCTCCTGCCAGCCTGGTTGCCCCTAACCGCCCCCCCCCCCGCCAACCTTGTCACCTCCAACTGCTCCCCCCCATCGCCTGGTCGCCCCCAACTGCCCCCGCCCCCCTGCCAGCCTGGTCGCCCCACGCAGCCTGCTGTGGAGCATGTTATTGTGACAGCGTCCTGGACAACCTGCATATTCCTCTGTTATTAGTATAGATGCTTACATTCCAAAGACTGTGCAGAACATACCTACACAGCTTAACGAACGGTAATAAAGCACTCAGTCTACCCACCACCCAACTGGAGAAACTTCAGCAAGACAGGCTGGGCCCTGCCCCACCCCAGCACCTCTGCCCGCCCCACCCACATCTCCGCCTCCCCCAAGCCCACCTCCCCTGGACTCTCTGTGTCTCTCCTTCCTGTCCATTCACCTTAATACCTATACACTCAGGCGGCTGAGCTGTGCAGGGTCTTGAATCTTAGGTGAGGGGACCCCTAGTCTGTGCTTCTGTCACTTGCTTTTTTTTTTTTTTTTTTTTTTTTTTGCTGAACATGATGCGTTCCTAAACGTTTTATTTTGAAATCGTGGGAAACATACAGAATAATTGCAAGAGCAGCCGGGATGACTCCCAAATGCCCTTTCCCTAAATCCGCCAGTTTTCCACATTTGCCACCGTCCGTTAACCCCCTGCGCGTGCATGCATTTTACGTGCAGCTCTTCGGGGTCACTGAGAGTGAACTGCCCGCACCGCTGCCCGCCCTACCACAGCCAGCTGCCTTCTCTACGGCAAAGAGCCCCAGTCCGGACGAATCTGCGTTTAACACGTTCGATACGCTCCTCACCCGCAGCTCCCAGGCCAGTCGGTGGCTCCCCGGGATGTCGCTCTGCCGTCTCCCCGGCCCACGAGCCAGTCCCAGGACACACTGCATCTGTTGGTCCTCCCGTCTCCGTCACTGGGCAGCTGCCCAGCCTGGCTCTGTTTGTCGGGAACCCAACATTCCTGAAGAAGATGGGCCGGCGAGTCCACAGGAGGGTCTGACCCGGTCGGTCGGTCGGTGCTTCCTCCTGTTCGGCGTCCGGGTGAGCGTGCCGGCCAGGACCACCCCGAGATGCCCGACCCTCTCGGCTTCAGCCGGAAGGACATGGTGCGCCCCCTCCCCTGGGGATGCCGCCTCGGATCACCTTTCAGGGTGATGCCCACTTGGGACCACACCAACACCCCATCTTCCCCACCCTCCACCCCAATTTGCACCCACAGACGAGCCTCCCCCAGGCCCAACGTTACCACAGTTGCTGCAACACAGCGACTCTGCTCTCCGACGCCCGACGCGGCCTCAGCCAGCCTCCCCTGCGGCCCCCGTGGGCTTAGTGACTGAACTGTTTATTGACGATCAGCGTGGATGCACAGTCCATCGCTGGTACTGTCGGCTCTGAGCCAGCGGGGGCCCCTGTGTCCTCCCACCCTGCCCGTCACTTCCCGACGCAGATCAGTTCGCGCTGAAACCTCCATTCGGACCCAGCCCAGGCTCCCGGCCGCCACGCTCCGCACGCTCAGGAGGGCCCTGCGGCTGCGTCGTCGCTGGGATGGCGTTCCTGTTTCATAGCGCCCTTTCCGTGGAATTAAATGGAACGGCCCAGGATTATGCATCTGGTTACATGTTGGGTCTGTTAGAACCGCTGTGGACCCCACACCCCCTATGCAAGCCCCCCAGTCGCTAGTGCCCAGCAGAAGCCCGGGCCTGCTCTGTGCACTGCCATCCGGGCTGCTGTTAAAGCACGTGCTGCCCCCTTTAAACTCTGAGCGGGGTGGGGGGGGCGGGGGGTGAGGAGGCCAATCCCATGTGACTGGGATCCGCATACAAAGGCCACGTGAAGACAGAGACACACGTGGAGAGTGCCACGTGACCACGGAGGAGGGGGGCGCATCTGAGAGCCACGGAACCAATTTCCCATCCAGCCAACTGCCAGAGGGGGACAGGAGGCCCCTCCTGCTTTCAGGGGGACCAGCCCCCCCCAACACCCGGTCTTGAGCCCTGGCCTCCAGGCTAAGAGGATAAATCCCTGGGGTTGAAGGCCCCCAGGTTTCGGTACTTTGTTGCAGCAGCTCCCCTCCCCCCCCCCGCACCCCCCAAGGCTGGTGAAGGGGCAGAGCCAGGAATCGAACCTGGTTCCCGGCACAGGAATCCTTGCCAGGCCTGCCTCCTGCCTCCGCCCAGACCAGGAGGCAAGGCCCAGAGACACGGTGAGCTGGCCCAGGTGGTCTGAGCCGGACCCCAGCTCCGTCTCCTGGCCGCTCGTCCATCTCCGTCCGCTGTCTGGGCTGCTCCCAGGAACCGCGAGGACCTCGGGGGTGCGGCCTGTGACCGGCGACACAGACAGGAAGCTCCTCGTTATCTCTGCACCGACAGCCACGGCTGGTGTTGAGCGTTGTGTCCCCACACCACGGTCATTTCATGTGGGAAAAAGGCAGAAGCTGCTCTAAGTCCCTCGTCCCTGCCTGCTCTGGGGGTCCCACACCACCTGGGGGGGGTAGGAAATCGGGGTCTCTCTCCAGGAAGACGGCATCACGGTCCCCGGAATCGTTTAGAACAGCCGGCGCGGCTTTTCCGGCTGTGGCTGCGTTCAGCGAGGGCGGCCAGCCGCCAGGTAATCCCGTGGCCTGAGCGCCATCTCCGGCCCCTACCCCACCCCCGTCTATGGCCGTGTTCAATTTGAAGAACACGGGCGACAGGAGCAGGCGTGAACTTTAAGTGGCATTCACCGCGGCTCGCTTTCCCGAATCCCATTATCGCGTCCCCAGAAATATGCAAATGGGCGATATTTCCGCCGCTGAGCATCTCATTACCCTCCGGAGCGGAGCTGGGAGCCCTCACCCCGCACAGCCAGCACGGGCTCCTGTGAGCACAAGGGGCGCCCCTCTGGGCGGCCTCGCCTGCGCTCTGGCTTTGCCTCTAGAGCAGCGGTTCTCAACCTGTGGGTCGCGACCCCTTTGGCGGTCGAACGACCCTTTCACAGGGATCACCTAAGACCATCGGAAAACACATATATAATCACATATTGTTTTTGTGATGAATCACTATGCTTTCATTATGTTCAATGTGTAACAATGAAATTGGGGGTCACCACAACATGAGGAACTGTATTAGAGGGTCGCGGCGTTAGGGAGGTTGAGAACCACTGCTCTAGAGTGAACACCAGCCACTGGACGGGCGGATGGCACCCCTTCCGTCTGAAGAATAACTCAGGCCGAGTCCACTGCCATCCGAGCGCCCGCCCCACCCGCCCTCCCGCCCGGCAGGTGCACGTGGCTGGCATGGCTCCTCCTAAACCTACAGGCTCAGCCACGCCTCCAAGGACACACATGTAGGCACCCTCAAACGAGGGACCAGCCCCACCTGGTGTGGCTCAGTGGATAGAGCACTGGCCTGTGGACTGACGGGTCCCAGGTTTGAGACCTGGTCAGGGGACATGCCCAGGTCGTGGGCTCAATGATTCTCTCTCATGTTTCTAGCTCTCTCTCTCCCTTCCTCTCTGAAGTCAATAAAAATGTATGTATATTTTAAAAAGCAAGTGAATAAAAGCGCACAGGGGAACCCATGACAGACACCACAGCGAGACGACCGGGGGAAGCAGAGGTTTCTGGACAGATCGGGGGTGAGTTTGCGGGCGCTGCTGGAACTAGTTCCACGGGCGGAGTGGCGGGCACACACAATGTCCCCGTCTCTGGGCTCCGGGGGCTGGAGGGTGAGACCACGGGTCGCAGGCTGCGCCCCCTGGAGGCTCCGAGAAGAATGCGGCCGGCTGGCCTCTCTCCAGCTTCTGCTGGCTCCATGGCTGGGCAGCCTCCCCCAGCCCTCGCAGGGTGCCCCTCCACCCCATGTGCGAGTCTGTGCCCACGTTTCCCCTGTTTACGAGGACACAGCCCCAGTGGAGGGGGGGGGCGCTCCCTGCTCCGGGGTGACCTCACCGTCACGAATGACGCCTGCAGGGACACGCTGTCCAATTCAAGCCCCGCCTGAGGTTCTGGGGGCCAGGCTTCCACGTCGGGGTCCGGGAGGGACGCAAGTTAGGCCCGAACATGGCGGGGCCGTGGCTCCCAGTCTCGTTCATACTCGCCATGGTCCACCAGGAGGAAGTCCCCCGTCCCCCCTGCCACGCACTGCGAACTCCCGGGTCTGGCTCAGTGAGACCCGGCCAGCGCTGGGCTGGCATCAGCGCGTCCGACTCCCCGGGAAGCCACGCTCAGGCTTGTAAACGCCGGGCACATGGGGCCAGTTGTCCCTCAGCCAGACCGCTGTCGTGGTTGGGACTGGGGGGAGGGGGACACAAGGCGTGTGCCCCCTGGGACCGGAGAGCCCGCCCTCTGTCCACAGTGCCCCAAGGTGCCTCCCTGCCCCCTCGTCCTGCCCTGGTGCCAGCAGCTGTGGGACCAGGAGCCGGCTCGGGCCTTTTCTAAGATCTGCGTCAGATCCAAACTCGAACCCCAGTGGCGAGGAATCAAGCAAAGCCCACGATGCAGCTCTAAGAGGCGGTTCAACCCCCGGGACATGAGAAGCACAAACCGTAACTGCTAACGGGGAGGGGGCCCAGCGAAGGCGCCGGGCCCTGCGGGCCGTTTCATTTCCTGCTAATGTGTCGCCAGCGCCGTCGCCCTCCGCGGGGAGCGAGCGCTTTGCCTGGACCGGCTTCGATTTGAGTGCAGCCCAAACGGCCCGGGGCGGGGGCGAGGGACGAGCAGAAGGTGCCCTCCGCGTGTAATTGGAGAAAACGGGGAGGCCTGGGCGGCCGGCCCTTCATTAGAAACTTCCCGAAGCTTCTTGCAGGCGGGTCTCAGAGAGCCGCCCGCTCCGTGCAAGCGCCCGGGCGCTGACCCTGACAAACACCGACACTGGGGAGGCCTCTCCCCCCTCTTGTAGGACAGGAGGCGGCAGCCCTGCTTTAGGGGGGGCAGTAAAGCTGCCTTTAGTCACGTTTTAGTCCCCGGGGAAAGCGAGAAGGATGGCCCTGCGCGGCCGTGGGGAGAGGAACCCGTGGGAGATTTGTGTCTCGGCGGCCTTGTCCGAGGTCGCCCCAAAGAGCCACTTGACTGTGTTTAGGAGAGCGCCGGGGGCGGGGCTGCTCCCCGAAATCCCCTGCCGCGCCTGGAAGTCGCCTTCGGACTGAAAGGTCCCAGGTTCGATTCCAGTCAAGGGCACGGACCTCGGCTGCCGGCTCCGCCTGGGTCGGGAAGCAACCAACCAATGGGTGTCTCTCACATGGATGTTTCTCAGTGTCTGTCTCCCCCTCCCCCCCCCCAACTCTCTCTAAAGGTCTGTGGGGCCCAGCTGGTGCGGCTCAGCATCGACCTCTGAACCAGGAGGTCACGATCCCCAGTGGGGGGCATGCGGGAGGCAGCCAGTCAACGATTCCCTCTCATCACTGATGTTTCTCTCTCTCCCTCTCCCTTCCTCTCTCTGAAATCAATACAAATATATATATACTTTAAAAAACACACGTGATGGTCCACCAGGCCCCACGTGGCCTCTCCAGGGCCGTGTCCCCCACGGAGAGGGGTGTGTCTGCCGGGGACTCCGGGCCCCTAGGCCTGTGATCCCCCCGAGACCGCCCTGCCCCACCCAGACCTGGCCCGGAGTCTTCCGGCCGCTCCTCTCTGATGCAGAGGCCGTGCCTGGAGGAAAGGGGGGCGAATAGGGGGCTCGGGCCCCTTGCTCCAGGGACAGTGGAGAGCAAGGTCTGAGCCCCGACCTCCCCCTCCGGCCAAGGAGCCGAGCGCCATCCTCCCTCTGAGCGCCAGCGCCCAGCCTGTCCGCCTCGGAGCGCGGCCGCAGCCGGGTGACACTTTCAGGTTGTTTGAGGCAGAAGTTACAGATAACGACAAGGTGGGCGCTTAACTCAGGACACGATCGCCACTTTCTGCAACTTGGATGTGAAACTTGGGGTCCTCCGCCACCTGATGGCTGACAGTCCGTGAGCAAGTTGGGACTCCACCTCTGCTTGTTGATGAGACACAACACTTTCCAAATGGGAAGACAGGAGGACGGCAGCTGGCACTTCAGGACACAGCCGGGCGGGTGCAGGACACAGCCGGGCGGGTGCAGGACACAGGCTGTGCGGGTGCAGGACACAGGCTGGGCGAGTGCCGGACACAGGCTGGGCGAGTGCAGGACACAGCCTGGATGGGTGCAGGACACAGGCTGGGCGGGTGCAGGACACAGGCTGGGCGGGTGCAGGACACAGCCTGGGCGGGTGCAGGACACAGCCTGGTGGGTGCAGGACACAGGCGGGTGCAGGACACAGGCAGGTGCAGGACACAGCCCGGCGGGTGCAGGGCACACACTGGAGGAGGGGCGCCTGTTACAGACACCGAGGACCCTCGAGCCCCCGGCGGCTCACACTGAGGCGAGGCCTGCCCGCGGCCCCCCTGCTCGGCGGATCTCCGTGGCTGTGAGCGCGCAGTACACACGGGTGCTCCGTCACACACGCAGAGGCGTGCTCGACCCACTCAACTCCAAACGGGACCCCAGTGAGGGACACGTGTCTACGTCAGTGCCACAGGGAAGGGTGGTTCCGAGGGGACCCACACGTCACACCCTGGTCTGCGGGTCTGAGTGCCTCTGACGTGGGCCGCGCACCGTGACTTTGTTCCAAAAGCAGAGAGGCCGTCCTGGAGGGAATGGAGCCCGGGGCTCGGCTCGGCTCGGCTCCGCAGGCAGGAGGAGGCGGAGGAGGGAGGCCTTCGGCTCCACCCCTGACCTCGAGGCTCAGCCCTCGGAGGAGGGAAGTCAGAGCAGAACGCAGGTGTGGGCTCGGCCGGGGGAATTGCATTTCCATCTGCGCCAGAACATAATCAGATCCCTGGTTTCATTTCCTCAGCGCCCGTCGCCAGGCTGTGGGGCGCCCGGGTGAGCGAGAGCCCGCCAGTCCCCACGGCGGGTCAGCCTCGCGGGGGTGAGGGGTGCGGTCGAGAAGCAGGTCTGAGCTGCTGCTAACCTGCAGCTGGAGGAGCCACGATGCTGAGCGGCCCGGGGCCCGCGGGTGGAGAAAGCCGGTCGGGTGTAGCAGGAGGGGAAGCCCCACCCGTGTCTGCAGGAGTAGGCGTTGGGGTCTGACGGGCCCCAGCTGTGTGCCCGGAGGCAGGTTCCTTCACCCCCTGTGAGGTGGGCACCACAGTGCCCACCAACCAGAGGCGTGGTTGGGATTTAAAAAGATGACACGAGCCCAGCCGGCGGGGCTCAGTGGTTGAGCGTCAACCTGTGAACCGGGAGATCAGGGTTCGATTCCAGGTCAGGGCACAGGCCCGGCTGCAGCTTGATCCCCAGCAGGGGGCGTGCAGGAGGCAGCCGGTCGATGATTCTCTCTCATCACTGATGTTTCAATCTCTCTCTCCCTCTCCCTTCCTCTCAGATCAATAAATATAGTATATTAAAAATAAATAAATAAAAATAAAGACGATGTGCGGTGCCTGATCCAGCCACGTATGGACAGACACGTTGGCATTTGATAAAGAGGAACCCCCGACCTGTCCACCCTGCAAGCACCCACGTGCGGCGTGAGAGCGGGTGGCACGTGACGCTGCGTGCAGGGCGCTCACAGGTGCTGGCCGGGCTCACTTACTTCTCCGGGGGGCGGGCGGCCAAGAGTGAGTGAGCAAGTCGGCGCAAACGCAGAGGTGAGCGCCATGTCCCAGGCAGCTCTGGCCTTGCCTCCACCATCGTTCCGGGCCTCACGCCAGCTCAGGAGACCTGTGCCCCAGGACCGGCTTGCTGCAGACCTAGAGCCTGCAGGTCCCTCTTCAGCTTGGAAACTGTCTGCAGGTCCCTCTTCAGCTTGGAAACTCCCAGCAGGTGAGTGGGGGGGGGGGGGCGACAGGGAGGGGCAGAGGGCCAGGAAGCAGGGGGGGGCCGGGAGGCAGGGGAGGGCCAGGAAGAGCTGCCAGAACGCCAAGTCCAGCCCCGAAGGAGTGGAAGGAGTGGGGGTCGCGGAGCCGGAGCGCGCCTGGCCCCGAACCCCCGCTGCCGCCTGCAGTTTGGGGACCAGAAGGCACGGGGTCCAGGGGCTTGCTGTCCTCGCACCCTTCCCAGAACCAGGCCCCTCCCCGTCCCCCACGCTTCGGTCTGCACATTCCCTGAGGCATTGGCATCCCCACCTGTGCGCCCTGACCCGCCCACGGCAGTGCAGGCAAATGACTAGAAATGGGGCCAAATGATCACCGATAGGATGTGCATCAAGAAAACAAATTAAGTCTAACATTTGTGCGGTGACAGCTGACCTTTGCCTGATTGGAGGAACGGCTGCGAGCCCATTAAAGGTGTTTAACTTAATGGAGCAATCGCCCAAGTTTCGGGAGAACCGGCTGGTGGGCCAGAGGAGGGAGGAAGCCGCCCGAGCGCGCTGCCACCTGCTGGCAGGAGGCGGGACTGCTGGCCGGAGCAGGTTGAGGGCAGGGGCGCAGGCCGGGAACCGGGGAGACCTGTGTCCCTGGCACAGACCCAGGCCCAGCCAGGCACACCAGCCTCTTCTCCCACCTGCCGATTTGGAATGGGGAGGGGCGGGCCGGCGGCTCAGTGCCCTGAGGGGTTCCTGGAGGGTGGGGGACGGTGGAAATCCCCTTCCCTGGAGTTCCGGGGACAGAACCAACCCTCGGGCTCCCCCAGCGAAGGTGGAGCTGGGGACAGAGCACTTTGCTTTGTAGACAAACGTGTTCCTCGTCACCACGCCCCCGCCCCAGGGACTGGCGGCTGAAAGGTGGGCCTGAAAGGGAATAAACACACATCCAGGGCTCCTGGCGCCCGGGGGCGGAGTGCTGAGTGGGCCCTGCTCTTTGGAACGACCCACAGAGAGCTAGCGACTCCGCCGTCCACACTGGGGTGCGGAGAAGGTGCCTGGAGCCAGCTGGCCCCCCGGGGGGTGTCTTGGGATAGCACCTCCTTTTCTGTGCTGCGTGGCCCTTCGGGGGCGGACTTTTGCTGGTGGGATTAAGGTTTGGACCCTTTAGGAAAACGTTGGAGACGCAAGCGTTGCCGTGTTGTGTGTGTTCGTGTGAGTGTGGAGGTTTTGCAATGTGCGCCCCATGCCCTCTCAGCGGACTTGGGGGCCAGGTCCACAAAGGTTGTAGCCTCAGGGTGTCCTGGGGGCTCGGGGACCGAGAGATGGTGACCAGCCCTCGTGGATTTGCAGGGCCATCGTCCTCTGGGTTCCACAGCCCCATGGGAAGGTGCTCACCTGGAGCTCAGGGAAGGGGGTGCAGGCAGCAGGACGGCAGTGCCTGGGACCCCCCACACAGGCTGGGGACAGCTTGACGCGTGACCCCCAGGGGGCATGCTACACCTTTGTCACTGAGACTTTAACAGAAGCATATTTCACAAAACGGAAATCTAAAGAAATCCAACCTGTGACCTTAATTATTCCTGCAATTCAGGGAAAGAGCCGCGATTCAGTTTCCTAACCAGTTTCTGCCAAAGCTCCGGCTGTTATTGTCACTTTGATGAAAGAGTTTGTGAGGGAAATAGGACCGCTCCTGCCTCCTGCCTCGTGCCTCTCCGAGCCGTGTGGCCTGAGAACCACGGTGCTAGGAAGGGTGCTGGCCAGGCTGTGCACGTGACAGAGCGCGGTGTCTGGACCCTCTGCTCTCCCTCTCCTCCTTACGCCCTCCCTGGGCTCCCAGCCCAGGCTCCTCTGGAATCGCCCCAGGTCAGGCTCTGTTCACACTGACGACCACCATCTTGTGGGTCAGTGATTTCCCATCACCTCATGGTGCTCATCACTCCTGTTAGCTTCTATCTTGTTTGTGTCCTTCATGGGACCCAGCCCATCATCATTATCTCCACCATCGCCTCATCACCACCATCACCATCATCATTATCATCACCATCATCACTCTCACCATCACCATCATCACCACCATCACCACCATCATCACCGTCCTCATTATCATCACCATCATCACCACCATCACCATCACCATCACCTCATCATCATCACCACTAACATCATCATCATCACCATTATCACCACCATCACCATCACCATCACCTCATCATCATCATCACCACTAACATCATCATCATCACCATTATCACCATCATCATCATCATCATCATCATCATCATCATCACCATCATCACCATCACCATCACCATCACCCCATCACCACTCTCACCATCATCACCACCATCACCACCATCATCATCACCACCATCATCATCATCATCACCATCATCACCAACATCACTATCACCCCATCACCACTCACACCATCATCACCACCATCATCATCATCATCACCATCATCACCACCATCACCACTCACACCACCATCATCACCATCACCACCATCATTATTAACACGTTGCTGCCAAATCAACCAAGTCCAAGGAGGTGGAATGACTTGTTCCAGGAGGACTGTTAGGGGCTGAACTGTGGGCCCCCACATTCCTATGTTGAAGTCCTACCCCCAGGACCTCAGCGTGTAACTGTAATCTGGAGACAGGGCCTTTAGAGGGGTGACTAGGGCTACATGGGGTCATATGGGTGAGCCCTACTCCAAACTGACCAGTGTCCCCATAAGAAGAGGAAATTGGGGCACCGAGAGCCCAAGAATGCAGTGCTCAGAGGCAAGGCCGTGCGGGGACCCAGCAGGAAGCAGCCATCGGCCGGCCACGGAGGGTCTCAGGGAACCAGCCCTGCCGACACCTCACCCTTGGACGGCAGCCTGCCGGCTGCGACAACACACGTCTGTTGTGTCAGCCGCCCGCTCGGTGGTAATTTGCTCTGAGGCAGCCGCAGGACGAAGACAAGGACCCAGCCAGCCAGGAACCAACCAACCACACGCTGCCTGGTGCCAACCCGCCTCGCGCTCATCCAAGATAAGGTTGAACCTGCGGGACGGGAGAGTCCTGAGCTCAGGCCCGGAGCGGAGCGGGCAGGCCTGAGCCCCCAGGGGCGCCTGTCTCCCTCAGCCATCCGGACGTCTCGCCTCTGGAAGGCGCGATGGGGCCGGAGCGCATCGCACATGCTAACGCGTCACTTGCCAGGAGCACTGACGTGGCGCAGGTAACCCCCGAGGGCCTCGCGTCAGGGAGCAAGAAGAGGGAAGGTGTGCCAGGCTGTTCCCACGACATCTGTGGTTTCTGTTTGTTTTCTCTTTTCCCCGAGGAAACAGTGGCAGAACGCGTCTGGGTCTCACCTGCCGCACAAGCTGTCAACAAGTTTCTAGACTCGGGAGCTGCAGCTAAATCAGCGGGACCTTCGGAGACGGACAGACAGGGCGCGGGGGAAGCCGCGGACTTAGGTGGGCTTCACGCAGGGTGGGTGGCGCTGCCAGTGTCATGCCACCTCCAGCGAAGGGCCTCCGGGAGGCCTGAGGGTCGGGGCCCCCCAGGCTGGGCCCCGAGCACGCGGAGGGCACGCGAGGCCGGGCTTGGAGGGGGTCTGGGGGGAGCTGGGGCCTGAAAAAGCAGCAGGTTCAGAGCTGCTCTGTCCTGAGCTGGGGGCCGGCATCTCCCAAGACTTGAGGTCAAGAGGGACAGCCCAGTGGGAGCCCCTCACAGGCGCAGGGTCAGCAGACATGGCGGGAGGCAAGGCTGCCAAGGGCATCCCAGCGCAGGCACTGGGCCAAGGGGGATGCCGCGCCGCCATCTGCAGGACTGACGGGTGGACACAGGCGCGGCCAGTGCTCAGAGCAGAGGCTGAGGGGGGCTGTGGGGCAGGGGAGCGAGGAGATTGCTGCAAAGATGCACATGAGTCGGGGAGGGGCTGAGAGAGGAATGAACTGCAGATGCCGCCCCTGCTTGGTGGGCGGAGGAAGCCGGAAGCCAGACCCAGAAGGCCCCGAGTGAACCTCGGCCTGGCCTGCAGGGCGGGGCCCTGAGCTGGGGCCACAGGCAGGCGCAGGTGAGCAGAAAAGGCCCCTTCAGCTCAGACAGACAGGCCCCCCGAGGTTCCTGGGGATCCCCAAGTAGAGGCGACTGGCAGGCAGGTCCCTGGCTTTCCTGGGGAGCAGTTGGCAAAGAAAGTCCTGGCAAGATGAGGTGCTGGTGCGAGGATCGGGTTGAGATATCGGGCAGGAGCCTCTGGTTTTGGGGTGTCTCTAGGACACGGTGGGCAGATAGAGGCAGGACTCGGAGGCTCCAAGGCTGGTGGCAAGCTTCTCAGACACCCTGCGCAGGGCGGTGGGGAGACACACTGGGCAGGGCAGTGGGACATGGTGCTGGGAGGGGCCCTGGGTGCTGGGAGGGGCCCTGGGTGCTGGGAGGGGGCAGGGCTGGTGAGAGGAGCAGGGTGCTGGGAGGGGGCAGGGCTGGTGAGAAGAGCAGGGTGCTGGGAGGGGGCAGGGTGGTGGGATATGGTGCCCAGAGGGGCCCTGGGTGCTGGGAGGGGGCAGGGCTGGTGAGAAGAGCAGGGTGCTGGGAGGGGGCAGGGCTGGTGAGAAGAGCAGGGTGCTGGGAGGGGACTCTGCAGAGAGGACAAGAGCATCGGTGAGGCTGCGGGCAGGACGCCAGCGCTGTCAGGACGCCGAGTGCATTTATCTTCCCGCAGAAACCCGTGACAGCCCTTCCAGCGCGTCCTCTGCAGAAGCTGGGAAGCGCGTCCGCACGCTCCGCGCTGCCTGTCTGCGCTGACAGCGGGAACGGGAGATGGAGAGGAAGCCGGGATTCTGCCCTCCGGCTCAGGAACAGTGACAGCGCGGAGTCCTGGCCCGCAGGCCCGCTTCCTCTCGGCTCCCCCGACGCCAGCCACAGCCCCGGGGCTCGCAGCGTGTCTGTGGGGGCCTTTGCCTGGACTTGGCAGATGCCCAGGACCCCGGGGCAGGCAGCTGCCTGGGCGCCACCAGGGGAGCCCTGGGCAGGGGAGGCCCAGTTTGTCCCGAAGTCGGGGTGCTGGCTCCCTGGAGCCCCTGCTGCCCGGGAAGGAGTGACATATTCAGCCTAAAGATCATAATGTGGGGTCCGAAGTGTGCCCCTAGTGAAAAGCAGGGTGAGAGGTCAGAGGGCAGGAGGTCAGGTGAGGGGCTGTGGAGGGAGCCTGGGCGGAGGACAGCACCTGGACAGCCGCCCTGAGGGTCCTCCAGCGAGGGCCTCGGGGGTCACAGGCCGACCTCTCCCCTGTGCCCTGCCTCCTCCCTGTCTGCCCGACACTGTGCCCGCCGCCGGGTGCAGAGGGAAAGGCCGGCCGCCCCGATCACGGTGCCCATTTCAATGGGTCTGAGTCAGAAGCCCCTCCTGTTGTCTCCAGTGTCCGGCATGAGGCCTGTCCTGCCGTCTCTCTCCCCACACCGCCCCCATTTTACAGATGAGAACCTCGAGGCTAAGAGATCGCAATGGCTCGCACGCCGACCTTGTCCCCAGCCCTGAGCGGAAGGCTCGGGGACATCGGGCTCCTTTAAAACTCACAGGCTGGGGGCTTCGCCCCATTTTATAGAAGAGGAAGTTGGGGCTTAGGAGGCCGCCCAGGTCCACAGGCCTCTCAGCACACAGGCAGTTCTCACTCCGACCGGAAGCTTTCGGGGTGCTCTGTGGGCAACTGGATACCCCCAGCCTCGCGTTAGCCCCGGCCTCTTCCCACCGGCAGGCGCTGAGGGACAGCCCGTCTCCTCGGCTCCCGCTCTGCCGGGCTGATGTCCTGGGCTCACGCCTTCCCTGTCTCCAGGGCCGGTTCTGAGGGCAGGAGAGGGAAGGAGGAGGAGGAGGAGGAGGAGGAGGAGGAGGGCATTGGTGTCGGCCTCTGGCCCCACCTGGGTCATTCCAGAAGCCGGGAGGCAGCTCGTGTCCAGGCTGAGAGGCGGTCCTGATGCAGCCGCTCCTGCCTCTCCCTCGTGCCTGCCCCTCGAGCCGGCCCCTCTGGGACTCCAGCTGCGAGGGCCGCGGGGCAGGTAGGTGGCAGCTCCACTCGCAGAAGCCAGAAAGGAGTTGCTGAGCCTGAACGCGTGACTGTCGTTGGCAGTAGGTCAAAGCTTTACGTGTGTGTGCGTGTGCGTGTGTGTATGTGTGTGTGCATGTGTGTGTGTGTAATTTAGGGCCCGCTTTGCAAACCGTGGGGAGAAAAATAGAGGTAGACTCGGATATGCAGACCCTCCTTGCAGCCCGCGGAGCCCGGGGCACCCGGAAGGCGGGGTGGGCAGCGATCCCTCCGCCTCCACGGCTCCTGTGCCCCCTCCCTGTCCCCACACGCGCTGCGACGTGGCCGGGGAGCCCTGGGCGCTGACAGATGGGGTCACCGCAGCCGGGAACTCGGGCCTCCACGTTCCCGAGCCATCGCCGTCCCCGCTGCTTCCCGCGTCCCGCCTGCCTTTGCAGACGGGGAACAAGTGTGTCCTCTGCCCAGACGCCCGGGCAGGCGGCCAGTTCTTTGTTCCCAACACGGGCCTTGCTGTTCCAAGTGAGGGCAGCACGGCCCAGGACCCGGGGCCTCGGCTGAGTGCGGAACTGGGGCTCCTGGAGCCCCACCTGCCCTGGATGCTGAGCCAGGGAGCCGGGGAGCCGGGTGGGCCAGGGGAGCCGGGGTGGGCCAGGGGAGCCAGGGGAGCCGGGGTGGGCCAGGGGAACCAGGGTGGAGCCCGTGTAGGAGGCAGGGTCCGGGAGGACCCTGGGGGTTACCATGCCTGGAGGCACCAGAGGCTTCAAGAACAGGTGTGGGCACCGCTCAGTGGAGATGAAGACCCGCCGTGCCCGGGGGCTGGCAGCCTGGGACAGCCTTACTGGGAACCACTGGCAAAGGCAGGAGGCGGCTGCAGGTGCCCCCCACAACCGCCCTGGGGGGCTGTAGGGTCCCAGGGAATGGGCAGAGCTGGGGTCTTCGCTTTAACCAGAGACTCAGACCCAGTGTCCTGCTGCCCAGGCCGCGGCCAGGCCTCTGGGCTTCATGCCAGGACCCAGGAGCCCCCCGCTTCCTCACCTCAGCCCCAGCCCGCACCCCCAAAGATGAGCTGGCTCTCAGGGGGCGTAGGGGCCTGGGGCCGAGCCGGCTGCCTGCCCTCACCCAGGACCACAGTGACATCAGAGCCTGGCGGGCGTCGGGGGCAGCCAGAGCCGGAGTCAGGGTAGGGGAGTCGCTCAGACCCTTCACAGCCTCAGAGCCTCTCCTGGGCGGGTGGGCGGGCGGGGCTCCCGGGACCTGCCGGCCTTTGGGGAGGCCCCCTCCTCCCACAGCTTCAGCTCAGCGTCTACCCTCTTCTCGGGCCGCTGGTTCGGGTGAGGCCCTCTGCTCTCTCCCAGGAGTGACACTGTCATTTAAGATAAAGAAGGAGATTTCAAGTAAAACTCCCGTTTCCCACTCAGTCCACCTGGATGCGCGGTCCCTCGTGCAGAAGCAGCGGGTCTGGCCACATCCCAGCCCCGCAGGCCTGGGGAAGGGGAGTTAGACCAGCCCTTCAGGGAGCGCTTCGGGGTCCCGGGTTCAGGAAGCAGTGGCAAGCAGAGCCCCCGACCCAGCCCGGCCTCCCGCTGGGGCCCACGCGGGGCTCCGTGGATAAACACACACGCACGCAGACACACGTGTGTCTCGCAGATGCGCACACACACACATGACACACAGACACACACACACACACACACAGAGGACACGCGGGTTCCCATCCCTCCAGGGCCACCTCCCGTGGCTGCCACGCAGAGCTGTTTCATGAAAAGCAAACGGATTGCATTCCTTGATCACATCTCCTGATTTCGTAGGAGCAGAATTGCGGTAATTGGTTTACAGTACGCAGCCTGCTGTTAGCGCAAGGAAATTAGAGAGAAAACGGGTCGATGGGGCTCGTAGGCAGACGTGGTTTAGATGACAGACGTCGGAGACGCTTCCAAACAGCATCTTTGCGCGCGACTTGCCGTTTAAGTAACTGGCCGCGGTCCGAGGCCCAGTCTCCTGGTGGGGAGGCGCCAGGTCCCGGATCGGGTGACCCTCCGGGCAGCCCTGTGAGGCCGCCGTCTGGGGGAGGACGGGATTCCTCGAATTTATGGGGCGGGACAGAGGCACAGGTCCCTGCTCGGCGAAGGACACTCCGGCTCCCAGCAGGCCACGGGCTCGGCGGGTGGCCGGCGGTTCCGGAAGGTGGTGGTGCGTGGCCCGAGTTTGATACACAGCTTAGAGCCACCCACCCGCCTGCCTCAGGTGCCGGCCCCAGACCCAGGAGAGCCCTGGGGAGGCCAATGGCCTCGCCCCGGGGGGCATCGAGGAGCCCCCTTCGCATGGGGACCGCAGTTTCCCTCTGCACCTGCTGGCCCCCCGCCCCCACAGCCCTCTGTGCCCCTGAGGGCGGGGCCCGGGGGTCCTCAGTGTCCCCAGCCCTGCGCCCTGACTCTGTGCCCAGCATCGCCCCAGCACCCGTGCGATGCTCGGCCTCTGAGCCACCCCAGCCGGGCCTGTTGTCACCCTCACACACATAGGTGCGGCGGCAGGGCTCAGCGGGTCAGGTGAGATCCTGGGGGGGTGACGGCCACCCCAGGGCGGAGCAGGGCGCCCCGGCAGGTCCAGCTCGGTCCCCCATGAACTCCCGTGTGCCCCGCATTGGCTCTCACCCGAGTGCAGGCCCGCCCTGCTGCGCACCTGGCGGGCGGCCTCTGAGCATCTGTGGCCTCCAGGACTCGCCTCCGTGTGGCTCTGGCTCCCGCAGCGCGGCTGGCTGTGCGGAATGAGGGCTCCTGCCGGGCGCCTGGCACAGAAACCGTAAACCCAGCAGAGGGCCCCTTTCTAGGACAAGGACGGGGCCCGGGACGGGGCTGGGGGGAGCGCCCCCACCGGTGCCCCCAACCCCACCGGACCCCCTCACGGGCCCTGAAGGCGGGCGAGGCCTGGGCTTCCCTTGGGCAGCCGATCGATGTTTCACTCTCACATTGATGTTTCTCTCTCTCTCCCTCTCCCTTCCTCTATAAAATAAAATAAAATAATAAAATAAAATAAAATAAAAAAATAAAAATCTTAAAAATAAATTTCTGGCCTGGGGTGTTTCTTCCTTTTCTGTGCTCGACACTGTGTTATTTCGAGTGCTCTAGCTCATTCAGCCTTTTTGTTTCGCAGGAGGACTCGCCTGGCACGCCAACCCCCGTTCCCTGCCCCCAGGCCGGTGTTTGCAGACTCCTGAGTTCCCTCACACACTGCTGCCTGTTCCTCACCCTGAAATAATGTGCTCTCGTCCTGCTCGCAGAACGTGAAAAGCCCTGAATGGAGGCCAGGGGAGTGATTGGGAAGGAAGCCTTCGACACTGAGAGCGCGGCCGTCGCATTTCATTCAGAGCCGTGGCAGCTGAGGACACACGCAGTGGGTCCCAGGACACCGAAGAAACACTATCGCCTTCGCGCTACCAAACCGGGCATGGCAGCCAGTCTCGGGGCCCCAGGCTTGCTGGGGAGCGGACCCCCGGTCTCTGAACTGACCCCGCCCTGGCCATCATGGTTCAGCTTTCAATCCGGGCCCAGCAGGAGAGATGGCACCCGTGAAAAATGGCCCTGCACGCGTTGGCCAAATGCTCCATTCAAAACACGCCCCCTGGTCTCTTGGAAGAGGGTGTGTCGCGGCCATGGCGAGACGCTTCCCTGGGCGATGTCCCGGTCCGAGGAGCACGCCTCCCACGTGACGGGACGGGGCTCTGATGAACCACCGTCCTCGGCCGCCAGATTATCAGCGAGGCGGTCGGCTCCCAGGAACCAGAAGTTTCCGTGTGGATTTGTGTTGTAATGAGAGTGCTGACGGCGCCGCGCCATGCGCACAGCACAGCCTCATGAAAATTTAATCCGCATCTATTTTGGAGAGAGTCCCGTCGGACTAATTGAAGCATGTGTCATTCTGACACTGAATGGCGCGTCCGCGGGCCTGTTATTGGATGGGGCGCACGTCTCCGGCGCTGGTCCATTGAAAGCGCGCTGCTTGTTGGGAGAGGAAGGGGGTGAGAGCACTTTATGACGGGGGCTGGGGGTGGGATCCGTCTCGGCTCGGGGCTGAGAATTGCCTCTCTTGTTCCTGGGGCTGCAGCCCTGGAGCAGCCGCAGCTCATCCCATCTCTCCACGCTCCAATAAGAGGAGGATCAAACGAGAAACATTCAGACAGGCGTTGGGAACGCGATGGCCCGCCGTCAGTCAGCCCCGTGTCCTGGGAACCATACAGCTGTCCTCGGCCCAGCTGTCCACGGCACTTCTATGATCAACACAACCCCATTTGCCGTTTTGTCAGAGCGTGAGATCTCGTCCCAGAGCTCCCATCTTGTGTACTAATCTGTGAACATGTTTCAAAGCATTTGGCCCACCTGGTCCGCGCTTCTGGAATCGGTTACCCGGATAAACGGATGGAAATGACGGAGTCATTCACCGGGAGCCTCTCACAGGGGCTTGAGCCTCTCCGAGGCCACCCTGCACAGCCACCCTCCCTCCAGGGCCTCACCCTCTGCAGGGGTAAGAGAAGGATCTAGATTTCTCACTGTGAACCCTGACTGCCCTGTGTGGTGCTGGGCAGGTTACACAGCCTCTCTGTGCTTCCGCCTCCTTCTCTGTGAGATAGGGATGGTGATAGCACCTAATAAGAGTATTCATACTTCTTTTCTCGTTTACCAGGCGTGCGTTTCTTTAATTTCTGATAGTCACAGCCGATGAAACCTCTCTGTGCCTCCTACCAAGCCAGATGGTACATCACAAAATCATGGTTACAATAGTGGTGGTAATGCTGGTGACGATGATGATGGTGATGGTGATGGTGGTGATGATACTGGTGATGATGATGCTGATAATGATGCGATGGTGAAGATAATGATGGTGAGGATGATGGCAATGATGGTGATGATGGTGAGGATGATGGTGAAGATGGTGATGGTGAAGATGGAGA
Organism: Myotis nattereri; assembly: GCF_964212035.1. Taxonomy (NCBI): domain Eukaryota; kingdom Metazoa; phylum Chordata; class Mammalia; order Chiroptera; family Vespertilionidae; genus Myotis; species Myotis nattereri. The sequence continues at coordinate 214,036,441 of NC_138077.1, read as the reverse complement.
TTACGGTGGTGGTGGTGATGATTGTGATGATGATGTTGATGATGGTGATGATGGTGATGGTGGCAATTGTGGTGATGGTGGTGATTGTGATGATGATGGTGGTGATGATGATGGTGATGGTGGCAATTATGGTGGTGATGATGGTGATGATGTTGATGATGGTGATGGTGGTGATTGTGATGATGATGTTGATGATGGTGATGGTGATGATGGTGATGGTGGTTATTGTGATGATGGTGATGGTGGTGATTGTGATGGTGATGGTGATGGTGATGGTGATGATGGTGATGGTGGTTATTGTGATGATGGTGATAGTGGTGATTGTGATGATGATGTTGATGATGGTGATGGTGGTGATTGTGATGATGATGGTGATGGTGATGATTGTGATGATGATGGTGGTGATGGTGAAGACGGCGATGATGGTGGCCAACATAATCACTGGCATTTGCTAAATGCCAACACTTTTCATTGCTTCCATGTACTCGTTCATTTTATCCCCACAACTATCTTTTGAGGGAGGGACAATTATTGCAAATGAGGAAACCAAGACTTATGTTTATTAATAACTAACCCAAGGCCACCCACCTGGCTGGTGGCCTGATGGGATTCAGACTTGGGCAATGCTCCATGGATCAGCCTCACAAATCCTTCTTGCCATGACCAGACCACCTGCTCCCTTTAGCCCACGCGCCCGAGCACAGTGGCCTGAGGGGAGCCTCTTGCTGGATCCCAAGGACAAGGGACCAGAGCCCGGACCGCCTGGCACCGGCGCTCACGCACACAGGGAGCCACTCACGTGGGGTGGCAAAGCAAGCAGCCACGCATTTCCCAACCACGCTCGGAAAGGCTTGCTTGGCGAAGAAAATGCTCACAGCAAAGATGAGTTATATTGTACTGTGGACAGCAAATCCCGAGTGGCCGGGGCCTCAGCTTGTGTGCCCACAGGCATCCAAGACCAGAACCTGGCTCACCCGGCCCTCACCGGTGCCAGGACACTGCCAGGCCCTCCTGCGGACACACGCTCTCTATCGTCCCCACATTTCCACCCTGCCCCCCTCGCTGGCCTTTGGAAACCCAAGGAATCTAGTTTAAGCCTCTAAATCACAGTGTAAATGTTTAAATTATGCCAACGTGTCTCTCGCTCCCTCTCCCCGCTATGTAACGCTGCCTTTATCTTCCCCAAAAGGAAGCGGATATAAATGTCCATGAACCGTGACCTGCGGGAACAGCGCCGTTGCATCTCAGGCTAATGGGCAGGATTGGCCTGTTTCCGGTAACCTGTGGGGAGCAGGTTCTCAGAAGGTAATTCCTGACTCGGTGTTTCTGAATAATCACATTGACTGTGACCCTATAGACTCCACCCGGAGGGGGCGGGGGGGGGGGTGGGGAGACTCTGAACGAGAGGAACAGCAGCGGCCCCCACACCTGCCACAGCCCCTGAGAGCCACCCGACAATCAGCCAGGAGTCTCCCCCCAGGAGGCAGGGTTCCCCTCGAAACCTGGGGCTGCACTGACTTTAGGAGCCGGGATCCAATGAGAGAAGTGTCCCCCCTGGTCCCCGAAAACATCAGATACACACATGCTCACACATATCTGCACACGTGTGTGTGCTCACATGTGCATACATGTGTGATAAAACTTGCTGCCATGTGTACATACATATGCATGCATGCATCCATGTGTGTGCACATGCATGCACGTGTGCACATATACACGTTCATGCACAGGTGCGCACATGCACATGCATACACATTCATGCACAGGCACGCACGCATATACATACACACATACACATTCATGCTCATGCACACATGCATACACGTGCGCACATGCATGTTCACATGCATACATATACACATAACACATTCATGCACAGGAGCGCACACATACACGTGTATACACATGCTCAGATATACATTAATGTACAGGCATGCACACATGCACATCTCTCCTGCTGAATCATGTCTGCACTGTCCTTCAGCTACATGAGGCTCTGACTACCGTCTTGTACTCTCATGTACAGTGAGCAGCCCAGGCTGCCGGCGGCTGTGAGTCCGACGGGTGAGAAGTTGTCCCCCTGGTTGACTGCTGTCTCTCATCACAAATAGAATCAAACAATAACCCAAGACCATTGGCCCCACGTGGCCGGGACTTGCTCGGTCACAGGCAGCTTCCTCAATCTGTGCCCCACATCCAGCTTAGGAGCAAGCAGAGAATGCTGTGGTCCCCGTAAGTCCCACGGGACGCCCCGGTTCGAGTGAGTGCCTGCAGCTCCCCCACAGCCCCCGTCAGGGCTGGGCCCTCCCGCTGACCCTCCGCGAGGCCCCTCCTCTGCCTCCCTTCCACTCTCTACCAAGCACCGCCCAGCACGGCCTCCGCTGCTTCTTGCCGGGAGCCTTCATCGGGTTATGCACTGCACCCGTGGCCCAAGGCCATGCAGAGGGGAAGTAGCTGCCCTGAGTGTCCCCCCGCAGAGGGGGACAGCTGGGAGGTGGGGGCAGGCAGGCCGCAGGGGTACATCCTGGAGCAGGTGGGGGAGGTCCCAGCTGGGCGTGGATTTCCCGTCTGGGATCCCTGCGTCGCTGGGTCCATCCGCTGAACGTGGGGGGACAGAGTGAGCAGGTCCGGGTCAGGGAATCGGGGAGGTCTGCAGCGAGTGGATGGAGGGCCTGGGCCAGCGTGTCACTCAGGGCAGTGCTGCTGGGGACCCCAGCTTCGGCACTAAACGTGCAGGTGGCCGCGTCCCTCGGTTCAGCCGCAGCTGGAAAGGCAGCGGCGCCCCGGATCCGGGAAAGCAGAAGAGCCATTTGCTCCCTTTCCGTCCCTTCCACATGTACCCGCGGAAGGAGCCGCATGGCGGCCACGCCACATGGCACCCGGAGGCCGAGGCTCAGGGCAGGTGCCGTGTCCGGATGAGGGTCTGCGGAACGAGCCCGCCCGGATCCCCATGCGACTCGCTCGGCTGCGGAAGCAGAATTCACGGAAGGAAGGGCTGACTGGCCGGGACCAACGAGACGCTGTCCGTGTGGCTGCCTGGCCACAGGGCCACGGAGGAGGCGGGCCAACCCACGTGGCCAGATGCCACCGGGGTCTGAGCCCATCTGTTCACGCTCAGGATGTAATGTCGCGGGAGATGACCGGCTGCCCGGTTACTGCTCTCGCCTCCACGAGGGGGGATTCTGACCAAGAAGGAGCATTGTCAGCGCTGGAGCCGCCGTGCCCGCTGGGGACTGACCCGTACAACGGAAGTGAGACAGCGCCGCCGCCGCAGGCTGTGCCCGGGGACACGCGCCCTCCTCCCCTCCCCTCCCCTCACTCAGCCTGTTAGAGAGATGGGGTGTGCACGGACTCCAGTTCGGACCCTTGTAGACTGAAGGGTATAAAGCAACTCAGACACCAGGGCGTGCTGTCCGGGAGGGGCTCAGAGATGTGGGGTTCGTTCGTTCGTTTGTTTGTCTGTTAAAGCTTTATTGCTGAAAGCATTACACGTGTCCCCCTCCTGGTCCACCCCCACCCCCACCCCAGGCCTCCCCCACGCTATTGTCTGCGTCCAGGTGATATTTATTTGCCTTTAAAAGGATGAAGTCTGAGTTACACCGTGGACCTCACTTTGCCAAAGAGGAGTCGGCTGAATAAACGCTTCTGCATGAACTGGAGACTCACAGGGGCCGAGGGACACCAGGCTCCGGAGTCCCCTCTGGGCGTGGACGGCGCTTGCCTGCCGGTGTCGGATGCTGGTGCCGGATGCCGGTGCTGGCGACGGTGAGAACGCTTCCTCTAAAGGCAACGAAAGGAACGGACCGGTGACTGTCCCAGACACGGGAGCCAGCGGGACCGTCCACGGCGCACGGGGCAGAGAGAGTTTACGTAGAGTCTGGGAGGGGCAATATCCCCGCTGTCTTCCTTCCGCTGAGAAGTGTAACTAATGCTCCGCAATAACGGAAGTTATGAGCCAAGCTCCGGGAGGAGGAAATATTGGCTCAGGCCCGTGCCTCACTCCTCCGAGACTGGCAGGCGGGGTGCAGAGCCAGAGAGCGGCCCGCCCTCGCCGGCTCCCTCCATCCCTCAGCCGAGCCCGCCACGCACACGCAAGGGGCACTTAATTGCTCATAAAAGTGATTTGCTGGGCGTTTAGTTTTTTAATAAACTGTGGGGGGAGGGGAGGCGGGGACAGATTCCACAGAGGTTGGCTTTCTCCCTCAAATTAATGACAAGACGCCGTGGGGGGGGGGAGGGAGCCAGCGAGGGGGGAGGGGGCAGCACTTTCTCAGGAGCGATTTCCTGCTGGTGGGCGCGGGCTCGGCTGCTTCTGTGGCTGCGGGCGTGGCCCCGGGCCCAGCGGCACCTCCTTTTGTTCTGAAAGCCCTTCTCCCAGCTCAGCATCTGTGGCCGGGTCTGTGCTGTGTCCTCTGCGGGGTCTCCCCATCTAGGGAAGAAGGGGCTGATCACCCCCACCCAGGGCTGCCAGCAGGTGGGAGGGGGCTGCGGGGCTCCTGTGCCCTCACCTGCTCCCCGCCCTCTCCTGCCCTCTGCCCTCCCTCCTGCCACCTGCCCTCTCCTGCCCTCTGCCCTCCCTCCTGCCCTCTGCCCTCCCTCCTGCCACCTGCCCTCTCCTGCCCTCTGCCCTCCCTCCTGCCACCTGCCCTCCCTCCTGCCACCTGCCCTCTCCTGCCACCTGCCCTCCCTCCTACCACCTGCCCTCTCCTGCCACCTGCCCTCTCCTGCCATCTGCCCTCTCCTGCCACCTGCCCTCTCCTGCCACCTGCCCTCTCCTGCCATCTGCCCTCCCTCCTGCCCTCTGCCCTCCCTCCTGCCACCTGCCCTCTCCTGCCACCTGCCCTCCCTCCTACCACCTGCCCTCTCCTGCCACCTGCCCTCTCCTGCCATCTGCCCTCTCCTGCCACCTGCCCTCTCCTGCCACCTGCCCTCTCCTGCCATCTGCCCTCTCCTGCCACCTGCCCTCTCCTGCCACCTGCCCTCTCCTGCCACCTGCCCTCTCCTGCCACCTGCCTTCTCCTGCCATCTGCCCTCTCCTGCCATCTGCCCTCTCCTGCCACCTGCCCTCTCCTGCCACCTGCCCTCTCCTGCCACCTGCCCTTTCGACACAGCTGGGAGCAGCAGGGCTCTGAAGCTGGGAAGGGCTCCACAGGCAGGAGCCCCGTCTGTCCGCCCACAACTCCTTCCAGCGCATTGTTTGATCCTGGCACACAGTAGGTGCTTCACAGATACGGTGTCCAGGACAATGGGCAGCCAGGTAGCAGCCAGGGCCCTGTTAGGAAAACCACACTCAGAACTTTAAATCGGCGGCAGACTCCTGGAGTTGGGACGGCCGCCGGCACTCGGGCCATCCTCCCAGCCTCTCCGTGGGTCATGCCGCGGGCCCAGCCCTTCCAGTGCCTGCACCTGCTGCCCCAAAGGGCCACCAGCCCAAGCACACAGAAGCCTGGCCGCCCTCTGAGCGGAGCCGCCTCCTCCCTGCCCTTCCCAGGCCTGCGCCCGCTGAGCACCTCCAGGCGGACACGGCAGCTCCTGAATCAGCCACATGAACACGTGTCGTGGAGCCGCGGCGATCTTATGATCCATAGCAGCCGAGGTCATGAGTCAGGCTATGCAATCGCCCTGCCCCTCCACCCAGATCCCCGGCTTTCAATGGAGGGGTGGCCCGGAGGGCGAGCGGCCCAGAGGGGGTGCGGCGACAGTCACCCGCGACGCCTCGCAAGGGCCTCTTGGCCTCTGCACCGTTTCCCACGCGGAATGAGGTGCAGGCCCAGCGGCGGCTCCGCGAGGGGAAGCCCGCCGGTAGCGGTCAGCTGACTCCGAGGCTCCGTCCGTCTGCGGAACCCAGAAGCCACGTCTGGACAGAGCCGCCGAGCTGCCGCCGAACCCCTCCAAACGGTTTTCAGGAATTAAATGGGGAGAAGCTCCGTGTCCTGGGTGAGTGGACGGTTGTTAAGGGCAGAGGCCGTGAAAGGACTCACGCTACCCGGACGGAAAGGGGAGAAAACCGGCCCCCAGGCTGTGAATTTCCCCTGGAAGCAGCCACAGGGCCCCCGCCTGCCCCCGGGCCTCCCGTGTGGGTTCTCCAGCAGTAAATGCTCCCTCCCCGGCCGCCCCTGCCGGCGCCCCTCGGCGTCCCAGCCCGCCCCGCGCGTTTGGCACAAAACACCCCGTGGCCACAGCCCAGGGCAGCCGCTGCCTGAGCGGGGTCTCCCGGGACCCAGGCACGGAGCCGCCCTCAGAGGGGACACGGACACAGGCCACGCTCTCGCCACCGGGGGGGGGACACAGGTGGCCAGCTTCCCCAGGCATGTCATTTCTGTTCGTATGGAATGAGGCTTGTTACTGTGCTTTTAAAAAGAATCAGTACATACCGACATTTTAAGTGTCTCCATTCTCATTTTCAATACGGTGCGAGTCGATAGATGTCACCCCCACACAGAGGCCCCTGGGGGGCCTCCCTGGCCCTGAAGAGCACACAGGTTGCCCTGGCCAGCATGGCTCAGTGGTAAGAGCGTCGGCCCAGGCACTGAAGGTTCGCGGGTTTGATTCCCCGTCAAGGGCACGTGCCTGGGGAGCAGGTTCGATCCCCGGTCCTGGTTGGGGCTTGTGCGGGAGGCAACCAATCGCTGTGTCTCTCTCACGTCGATGTTTCTCTCTCGTCCCTTTCTTTCTCTCCCCCTCCCCCCTCTCTTCCACTCCCTCTGAAAATCAATAGAAAAAGTACTCTTGGGTGAGGATTTAACAAAATACCGAAACACCGAGAGTGCAAAGATTTTCCTTGATGAACGTCCCACACGGCCGTTACCGGCAGCCGGCAGCCCCCGTGCCGAAGGGACCCCGCTTCCTGCTGGTGTCTGCGCGGGGCGCGCCTCCCGTGGCGACCGTGGTGGGTGCTCCGTGGGCAAACAGATGGACAGGAGAACGGCAACATCCTGTTCCACGGGTCTTCCCTTTGGGCGGGACAGTCACAGAGCCTCAAGTCACAGCCTCCAGCGAGACCCTGGCCCTCTCTGCTCTTCCTTCGGGAGCAGCGGGAGGGGGAGCCCTGCCCCTCCAGACCCAGCATGGGGTGCCCGGGCTCTGGGAGCCCACAGCCTCGCTGACACAGCGGACGCCTTGGCCATCAGCTCCCTGAGCCCCGCCGCTAATTGAGGTTTCATTGAAGCCAACCCGAAAGAATCAATGTGCGTTTTAAATTTTTGAAAAATAATTAAGACTATTGGACTAAATAGCTACATTAAAGCATAAGTGGCATTTAATTGTCTAGAAGAATCCGCGTTGGCTATGAGTGGTCAAGCCTCCAGGACCAAGCAGGTGAAGGGTTTTCTACGCTGAGCAGCCGCAGAGACGCCCGCCCCAAGGCCCCCCGGGTCGCCCCGCTCCCAGGCCGGGCTTGGTTAAATCCTGGCTGGTGACTGAATAGATTGAGGACTCCTGTGTGTGATTAAGCAATAAGCTGAGGAGGCTCTGGGAGCTGCCGGGTGCCCGCCCGTGGGGTGTTCGCAGAACCAGCTGGGCCAGAGCCTGTGCTTCTGCCCAGGGAGGAAGCTGGCAGCCTGGGCTCCTCACAGGCCCCCCACGGCCAGGCCACCCCTGCCTCCAGACTGCTGTGGCTGCCATGACAGGGGCACAGCGCCCGCCCTGCCTTACCTGAGCTCCATCCCGGATGGCCATGACGCCGTTGCCCCATTTTGCTTCCATTAAAAATGTCTGTGTATTTCCAACCCTCAGCCACCGGCTTCCACCAGCGGAGGCAGCCTGCGCCCTGGGCGAGGTCACCCCAAGGAGACCAGGGGCCTGTGGCTGCGACAGAGGTGGTTGTGAGCACAGGGGCGGGGGTTGGGGCCACACGAAGGCTCCAGGGTCTTCACGGCCTGGCAGGCCGCCCAAGGACCCTGCTCAGAGGAGAGGGACGCCGGCCTGGGCGGGGAGGGTCCCGGGTGCTGAGACGGCGCCCCTAGGATCGCCCTGGCTCAGCCTGACTGGCTCACGCTGGCACCGGCAAAGCCCCCTGGGACACCCCATCAGCCACCAAACAGGAGCAGATAAGCCGCCCTCAGCGGGTCTCCTGTGCTGTGCGCTTCCTCCTCACCCAGAGGGAGCCACCGAGGCGGAGGGGAGGGGAGGGCGGTGCGCGGTGCGGTCTCACCAGGCGCCTCCCAAAGCCGGTGCTGGGTGTTCGGGTGGATGCTGGACGAGGGGTCCGGCTCGTTCTTCCAAGAACCCACAGTCCCGTGGCTCTTCGTTCCCAACAACAGGAAGGCCACGGAAACGAACACTCCGTTTCTCCCCCCGCAGATGGGCACACCGTCCGCAGGCCGGAGGCGCTGGGCTGGGCTGGGAGCAGGCGCTGCACCCCAGGTGGGTGTGGAAGCCGCAGCATCGCGAGGGACCTGTCCCCACAGGTCGGGAGACACAGGGGCCCGCAGCCCCAGCTCGGCAACTCGGGCACACCGGCCACCTGCACAGCGACCTACATGTACCATGGCTCCCGGGACAGAGCCCGCAGGGCAGAGGGCGGGAGGGCCTGGGTTATGGCGCCCGGGCTGCTGGGACACGCGGCAGCTCTGAGCGAGGGCAAGCTGCATGCTGCTGTGAGGTCATCAGAGCATGAGGCCAAGCGAGAAGCAAAATACAGACCTGCAGGGGTGGGGGGAGAATGTGCGAGCCTGTGCTTCTATTTACATAAACAAACAAAAAGTGACACAGCTGATGAGGGAACTGGGTGTGGCAGACATCTCTAAGATCATGCTGGGCTTAGAACTTCAAGCTAACACCCGGCCGGCTGGTGTGGCTCAGTGGATTGAGCATCGATCTGTGAACCAAGAGGTCCCGGGTTTGATTCCCAGTCAGAGCACAGGCCCGGGTTGTGGGCTCGATCCCCAGTAGAGGGCGTGCAGGAGGCAGCCAATCAATGAGTCTCTCTCATCATTGCTGTTTCTATCCCTCTCTCCCTCTCCCTTCCTCTCTGAAATCATATATATATATGGCTATCATCCGGCTCATCAGAAAGTTAAAGCCTCAGTAACAGCTTGAGATTCAGGTCAGTGTTTCGCCCATCTCTGTCTCCCCTCCCCCTTCTCCATGGCTTCCTCCCTCCGACCCCCCTTCAGCTCCCCCTTCCCTTCTCCATGGCACCCTCCCCTCCCCCTTCTCCATGCCACCCTCCCCTTCCCCTTCTCCATGGCACCCTCCCCTCCCCCTTCTCCATGACACCCTCCCCTTCCCCTTCTCCATGGCACCCTCCCCTTCGCCTTCTCCATGACACCCTCCCCTTCTCCTTCTCCATGGCACCCTCCCCCTACCCCTTCTCCATGACACCCTCCCCTTCCCCTTCTCCATGACACCCTCCTCCTTCCCTTCTCCATGGCACCCTCCCCCTCCCCCTTCTCAATGGCACCCTCCCCTTCCCCTTCTCCATGGCACCCTCCCCTTCGCCTTCTCCATGACACCCTCCCCTTCGCCTTCTCCATGGCACCCTCCCCTTCCCCTTCTCCATGGCACCCTCCCCTTCGCCTTCTCCATGACACCCTCCCCTTCTCCTTCTCCATGGCACCCTCCCCCTCCCCCTTCTCAATGGCACCCTCCCCCTTCTCTGTGGCACCCCCTCTCCCCCCTCCTTCGTGGCATCCTTTGAAGCCCCGTTCTGATGCCTGCTCCTCCCGACGCCCCACCAGCTGTCATCACTGTCTCCCTGCGTCTCCATAATGCACGTCTATACGTTTATTAAAGCATTTATTTCGCTCAGCCTTCCACAATAGTAATTAACCTGCCTGTCTCCCCCAAATGACAGATTCCCGAGGGACAGAGTTCATCACAGCGTGGCGGTGGGGCACTGGCTGAGGAGGGAGTAATTAGGGGACCCCTGAGAGTGCTCCGCCCATGAGGTGACTGGGGTTCTCTGGGACTGAACTGGGAGCGGGTCCTGCGGGAACAGGTGCCCGTCTCTGGGTTGACCGTGGGATGCCGTGTGCGGGCCAGGCCCCCTCTTCCTGCTTCAGGCTGTGGGGTCGGCATAAGGCAGAGTGGGGCGCCTGGCTATCTGGTGGCCTGGGTTCCGGGTCCAGGTGAGGCCCAGGTGGTCACACAGCCGGGGAGGACACGAGCAGGGCTGCCCCTGACCAGCCCCCAAAGGGACCTGGGAACTCCGCGCCCCCATCCCCCGCCCCTGCCAGCTGTGCCCACCTCGCTGTGACTGCCCCTCGGGGCATCTGTAACTCCCACTCGAAAGTGCTCCTGGGTCGGAAGAAGGAAGAGAAAACAACCTCAAATATTTTCAATTGAGGGGTTATTTTAAAGCAAATAGATGAACCTGGTGAAAGGGAGAGAGAGAGTGAGAAGGGAGTGTGGGAAAGAGAGGCTTTGTAATGACTTCCACGTGAGGACAGCCTGGGACCCCTTTCTCCAACCTCATCTCCTTCCATCCTTTCTTTCACTTTATGGTTGGAACACATCACAATTCCCCCACTTGTACACTATGTCAAGCCTCTGGGGTCTTGCTTGGACTGCTCTGTGTCCATGTAGAGTTCTTTTTTTCCTCCTTTTGGTACGGATTCCAAACCCTCTGCCTTCCTCCTTTCCTTCTTCTAGGGAAAAAGAAGAGAGGAGAAGAGCCCGGAGTGCTTTGGCTCAGTGGATAAAGCGTCGGCCTGTGGCCTCAAGGGTCCCAGGTTCCACTCTGGTCAAGGGTATGTACGCTAGGAGAGTCTTTCTAATTCCCTTTTCCTGTCTGTGCGAGGCACTCTCCCCTGGGGCCCAGTGCCAGCCTGTGCTTCTCTCTGTCATGGTTCTAGTCATGTTGGATGGAAATAATCACTCTGATCCTCTTTTCTGATTACAGTGCTTCTCAACCTTCCTAATGCCGGCACCTTGAATACGGTTCCTCATGTTGTGCTGACCCCAACCATAACATGATTTTCCTTGCTACTTCATAACTATATTTTTGCTACTGTTAGGAATCGTAATGTAAATATCTGGTATGCAGAATGTATTTTCATTCTTTGCGACCCACAGCTTGAGAACCACTGGTCAATAGAGGATCCAGAAATTGACTCAAGCTATTATACTCAATTAATATTTGACAGGAGGCAAAAGCATACAATGGAGTCAAAACAGCCTCTTTAATAAATGGTGCTTGGAAATTTGGTTAGATACATGCAAAAAAATGAAACTAGATCACCGACTTACACCATACACAAAAACAAACTCAAAATGGCTAAAGGACTTGAATGTAAGACGGGAAACCATAAAAACCCTACAAGACTCCATAGGAAGCAAAATTGCAGACATATGTCATAGCAATATCTTTACAGACACAGATCATAGGGCAAGAGAGAATAAGGAGAAAATAAACAAATGGGACTACATCAAAATAAAAAGCTTCTGCACAGCAAAAGAAACCATCAACAAAACAACAAGAAAGCCCACTGCATGGGAGAACATATTTGCCAATGTTATCTTCAATAAGGGTTTAGCCTCCAACATTTACAGGGAACTCATACAACTTAACAAAAGAAAGATAAACAACCCGATCAAAAAATGGGCAAAGGACCTAAGTAGACACTTTTCAAAAGAAGACATACAGAAGGCCAAGAGACACATGAAAACATGCTCAAAGTCATTAATCATCCGAGAGATGCAAATCAAAACAACAATGAGGTACCACCTCACACTGTCAGAATGGCTGTCATCAACAAATCAACAAATGACAAGTGCTGGGGAGGATGCGGAGAAAAAGGAACACTCGTGCACTGCTGGTGGGAATGCAGACTGGTGCAGCCACTGTGGAGAACAGTATGGTGTTTCCTCAAAACTTTAAAAATGGAACTGCCATTTGACCCAGTAATACTATGTCTAGGAATATATCCCAAGAAACCAGAAACACCCATCAGAAAGGATATATGCTCCCCTATGTTCATAGCAGCACAATTTACAATAACTAAAATTTGGAAACAGCCTAAGTGCCCATCAGCAGATGAATGGATTAGAAAACTGTGGTACATCTACACAATGGAATACTATGCTGCTGTAAAAAAGAAGATATTCTTACCATTTGCAGCAGCATGGATGGAACTGGACAGCATTATGCTAAGTGAAATAAGCCAGGCAGTGAAAGAAAAATACTACATGATCTCACTCATCCTATCTAATAAAAGATAAAAAGGGTAATTAACCATACCTCCGCTACGCTTCCCATTGGCTAATCAGGGCGATATGCAAATTAACTGCCAAGAAAGATGGCTGTTAACGGCCAACAAAGATGTCGGTTAATTTGCATACACACAATGATGGGAGCCCAAAGGGGAAAGACGGAGGAACGGTGATCGGAAACCCAGGCAGCAGGCAAGAGCTGGGGGGCGGGCAAAGGCTGCAGCCCCCTCTCCTGGTCCCCTAAGGGGCCCTCACGTTCCCTCTGTCCTCCATGCAGATCCCTGCACGGTCCTTGGTCTTCCCGGGAGCAGAGCCCCACCTTCAACCGTCCCTCCTGGCCATGGGGATGGGCGTGCAGAGCTCCAAAGAGGGAGGACAGGAGGGGGCAGGGGCAGGGCTCAGGATCCTGGCTACACAAAGGGCATGGCTGCCAATGTCCAAGGCCCTGGAGATCCTGTCAGGGCCTCCCTCCTCCTGGGAACCCCGGGTGGGCAGGCCCATGGGGGTGTGGCTGTTGGGGGCGGGGCCTTTGGGGGTGGGGCCTCTGGTGGGCAAGGTCATGTGTGTGGCGGGGCTGCTGGTGGGCATGGCCTGGAGTGGGCGTGTCCATGGGCGGGGCCGCAGGTAGGCAGAGCAGCTGTCCCTGTCCACTCGCACTCGCATTCACTCGGTGGCAGCAGCTTCGGGGAGTGACTCACAGGCATCGCTAAGTCAGGCCTCACTCGCCTGAACCCTCGCGGCGCCTAATCCAATCACCCTGAGCTTGACGGGGTTCCGCTCCCTTTAGCAGGAACAGTATTTTAAAATAACAGAACTTCCGCGGTGAGTGGACGGCGTCCCAAGTCCTTCTGCCAGGTCAGCTTCCAGCCGGCCCCTGCGGTTCCCTCCGGCCCTTCGTTCCGCTGAGGATGCCTGTAATTGTCAGCTGCTGCTGCAGTGACAAACAGCCCCACGCCCCAGGGGCTCCCCACCCGCAGTGATTTCTCCCCCCATCTCCCTGGGAATGCTCCCTCCCCCCACACCCCCGCAGCCCTGCCCCCTCCCAGGCAGCCCTGCCCCCCCTCGGCTTCCCTCAGAGCAGGCGGGGCTCAGCAGAGACCTGGGACCAAGCTCCGGGCCCAGCACTGGGGGTGAAGGGGGGAGGGGGAGGGGGAGGGGGGAGGGCACAGCGTCTTCTTGGAGCTCCCAGCAGAAAGGGCGCTGCCCTCGCTCCTGCCCTGGTGCTGCCGTGGGCCTGGCCGTGCCCTGGCCCCACTGACAGCGGAGGGTTTGGGTCAGGGTTCGAGCCTGGCAGCCTTGGGCACAGTGCTCTGCCTCTCGGAGCCTCGGTTTCCTCCTCTGCCGGACCCTGAGGCACAGCTCCCAGGACAGGGGCCTCCAGGCCGGGGCTGGTGCCTGAGAGAGGCAGGAGGACAGGAGGGGCCTTCGCTGGGCAGGAGAACGGGTGCTGGGGGGGTGGGGCCAGCTGGTAGGATGGGAGAGGACAGTCCCCACTCAGGCTCCCACGACTTAAATCCTGGCTGCACGCAGGAGCTCCCAGCATCAGCACCTCGTCTCACCCCCTCTCCCCACAGCCCCGTCGGAGCCTGGATAACCCACTTCAGGCCAAAAGCGTGGCTCTGCCCGCCCTGCCCGCCGCCCGCCCCGCTGCACACACACCAGCCCCTCACGGCAGGCAGGCCGCGCCCCAGCCCTGGCCCAGCGGATGCTGCTGCCTCTGCCCCCGCCTCTCACATCCACTCCCCGAGGGTCACGGAAGAAAAGTCAGACAGAAGCCGCGGGAGGGATGTGTGCATTTTGAGGAAGCTGCCTGGCCGGCTTTTCCAAAGGGCATTTTTGGGGGGAGAGTCTGGAGGGAAAGGAGACGTTTATGACACCCCCTAACCTCCCCCAAGTAGAAAGAAAAGCCTCCGGCACGGTGCCTGCGGCACAGGGCGACCTGCCCCCCCATGTCGTCCTGGAGGGGCGCCTGCACTCCCAGGGGGCAAGCCCCCAAGGCCTGGCCTCAGTGCACGTGGCTGTGTGTGGATCCGTGGCTGGCCCCACTCTGTGGCTTTAAACACATCCATCCTGAGTCCCTCCCAGACCGTGGGCTGGGCCAGCGTGGGCATGAGGGACATCGGGCGTGTCCTGTACAGACAGTTCCATGGGGGGGCCCTGCTGCCTGGGTGGCCTCCCTCTGCTCGCCCCCGGTCCCCGAGCAGGAGGAGGTTAGTGTATGAGCAGCAGCTCCGCGAGCTGGCGGGAAAGAACGCGTCCTCTGACGCCGCAGGCCCGCCAGCGAGAGAGCACAGTCATTCCAGGCCGTGTGTTTCCTGTCACGGGCTCCCTCCTGCCTCTGGCCTTGGGCACCCCCAAACTGCAATCCGGTCTTGGAAAGCGGCTTCTCTGGACATGAAAAGCCCAGAGAGGCTGACAGGAAAGCCCCCCCCCCGCCACAGCCTCTTGGTTTTTGTGGGGGCACCGGGGACACCCCATTCTACAGCTGCCGAGAGGCGGGCAGAGTCCGGGGTTAGGACTCAGCGACAGGAAAACTCGGGCGGCTGGTAAAGGTTGTTGGGGTCACTAGGGGGGTGAATGGGGCAGGTGTAAATGCTGACACCAGCCCCCACACTCTGAGAAGCCATCAGCGGGGGGTGGGGGGACCATGAGGGGTTGGCTGAGCGAGAACACTGGCCATGCACGGGGGAGGGACGATGTGCCCGGCAGGGCAGCTGCTGCGCCTGCGAGTCAGCGGCCCCTTGGCTCCCACCAAGACGGAGGGTCAGACGTCCGAGGCCCCGGCTGAGGAGAGTGAACAGATAGATGAGACAATGGTTCTCAGGACCTCGGCTCAGAGCGTGAAGGACAGCGGCCCCTGGACGATGGTAAACAAAGGGGTGAGCCCCTCCAGGGCCGCAGCTCACAGCCCCACAGGCCTGGCAGCACCGTGGACGAGGCCTGGGCAGAGCCTGTGGCCTCTGAATTGAGCAGACTTGGCTGCCAGTCCAGAGGCCAGACAGCTCCTGGCCACCCGGGGTCCCTTTCTTCTGCAGGGGACTCAGCCCCGGGCCGGCCTTGTCGAGTCTGTTCCGTCCTTGCATTTGCTCCAGCTTCTCCTGATTCCAGAGACGGGGAGAGAGAGGGACAAGGGAGGGAAGGAGGGAGGGAGAGGGAGGGGAAGGGAGGGAGGGAGAGAGGGAGGGAGGGAGGGAGGGAGGAGGGAGAGGGGGTGGGGGTAGACTTGCTGTGTCCTCCTTCCAGGATGGAGACAGCAGCAAATCTGGGGCAGAGCCGCCTCCTTGGTGTCAGCGTTTCCAGGCCCGTCCGCAGGCGGAAGGGGGCAGCGAGGCGCTGGAGACGCCCAGGTGTCAATTAGTGCAAATGATAGCCGAGCCGCCTGCACCCAGGGCTGAGGCTCTGACATAATGTGTCCAGGGCTGGCTCCCTGAACCACGGGAGTCCACCGTTCCTGCTTCTTGGGAAGATGTATGGCTGTTTTCAACGCGGAGAGAAGAAGGCTTCGAGTTCCTCTTCTGCTAAGAATGCTGAGGAGGCCCTGGGAAGAGGAGAGAGGCCAGCCTGCCTCCGGGGCCACCTGGGAAGACGCTGCCCACAGCGTTCAGATGGTGCCCGCCGCACGGCCGGGGACAGGTGCACAGGCGCAGCCTCAGCCCCTCCCAGGCCCGGTGACTGACCTCACCTGGCGGCCTGTGCGGGCCTGGGCCGGTGGACACTGTCCCGCATTAGGAGAACAGCTTCTGTTTCCCACACGACAGTCCACCCCCACCCGCCCCTCCCAAGGCCACACAGGGCTGCCTCGTGCCCATTCCACAGATGACTGACTGAGGCTCAGAGAGACAGGAGGGAGCTGACCACGGACTCCAAGCCTGTGGCAGGACAGCCTGGGTGCATCCCACCGCCTCGCCACCTCTGGGCACAGGGCACCAGGACTCGGTCCTCCTGTTCCGCGAGTGGGTGACAGCGCACACCTGTCCTAGCAAGGCCGTCAGGAGATGGGGAGAGAGGACGGAGCCGCCCACGGCAGGTGCCAGGGCAGGTGGAAGAGAAACACTGTAACAGGAGCCCTCAGTCACAGCCCAGCGGGGTCCTGGTCAGCAGACCACTCCATTCCGCCAGCCGCTCAGGAGCCAGGCAGGGTGAGTCTGTCCCCAGCCCTTGCTGTGGGGGTACTGTGCTGGCCCCGCCCATCACGCTGATACTGCCCACCGGGCTGGTCCCACCCACTGTGCTGGCCCCGCCCATCACGCTGATTCTGCCCACTGTGCTGGTCCCACCCACTGTGCTGGCCCCGCCCATCACGCTGATCCGGCCCCGCCCATCATGCTGGCCCCGCCCACCGTGCAGACTGGTGGCTGCTGCCTGGGCTGCTGACAGAGGGGCACAGCCTTGCACATGGGTGTGTAAACACCACTGCCCCAAGGCACTGTGACTCCCTGCTGGCTCCCCATCTCTCCTCCAGGACCTGAGTCTCCCCCACACCCAGCAAATAAGGGAGGGTGGCAGGCACACAGGGCCCAGCCCCCGGGGTGCCCCTGGCTGTCCCCCCTGAGTTGCTTGGCTCAGTGAGTCCTGCTGCCCTCACGGGCGAACACATGGTTTACCTTCCACTTTACGAAAGGGAAGCTGAGGCTCTGAGTGCCTGTGACACTTGCCAAGGCCATGGGCAATGGGGCGGGACAGGAGGGCAGCCCAGGCTCCCCTGAGCCGGCCATTCTCTGGTGTCCTCTCAGCAGCCGGGACTGAAGCTGGGGGACAGCCCGGCTCGGGGAGCTGACGGGGACCTGGAGTCCCAGCCGAGCTCACCTCTGGCCCACTTCTCCTTCACCTCCAGGCACCTCTGGGTCTGTGATGGGCCCCAAGGAGGAAGACGGGGTGGGCTGAGGCGGCCATGGTGCTGGTGATACTGCAGGGGTACCCATCTCTTGCCCACCTGCTCCGGGGGTCCCCCAAGTCCTGCCCATGCTGCTCTCTGCAAAGCCCCACCCCACGCAGAGGGGGCAGGCACAGGGGGCTTCCCCTAATGGGTGCGGGTGCAGGGGCCCTCAGGTGGTGGGGGTTGGGGGGAGGGCAGGGGCCTTTAGGAGCTGCCAGATGCCCAAGGCAGACAGACAGACGGACGCCCGCTGCCTCCGCTGCCTCCCGCTTCCACAGCTGCTGCTTTCATGTTGTCTTTTTTCGCATTTAAAAATATATATTTTTGCATTTCCCCTTCCCATCTGGTCCCTGCGCCCAGGGCCGCAGCCAGGCTCAGCTGTGGCTAATCGAAAATGCCATTAATATAAATTGGGGCTAATTACTCAGCCCCCTCGGCCATCCCACCCCGGCTTCGGGAGGCAGGCCTGCTGGAACATTCTGGGAGCTTCCCGGGAAGGCTGAGCCTCCTGCGCATACTCCCCGGCTCCCAGCTTTCTCAGGAACAGGCAGCCTCGGGGGGGGGGGGTCTCTCTCCCTCCGGCTGCGCGGGGCACATGCTCAGATCAGGAGCCCATGAAAGATGGATGTCCTGCTTCGCGTGCCAGGCGGGAGCCGCCCTGCGACGGCGGCGGCTCCGAACCGGCTTTCCTCCTCAGAGCCTTCCTCTCGGCAAAGCTCTATGATCACATATTCATCAGCTCAGGTTTGCAGTGAGCTGTCGGGGTGGGGGTGGGTGCTCCGGACACAGCCGCTCTTTCCTGCTCCTTCAAGTGAACGTCCAAGCAGAGGCAGCACCCTCCGGGGTGCAGGAGCCCAGGGCTGATGTTGGGGGGGGCGGGGAGAGGAGAGCAGTGGTTCTCAACCATGGCTGCACATTAGAATCAGCTGGGAATCTTTTTAAAATCCTGATTTCTGGGCCTCATCCTCCGGAAATTCTGTTTCCTTGTGACTAATGTTGTGGCCCCACCCCATCACAAAGAAACAGAATTTCCGGAGGATGAGGCCCAGAAATCAGGATTTTAAAAAGATTCCCAGGTGATTCTAATGTGCAGCCAAGGTTGAGAACCGCTGGTGTAGAGGGTCAGGCCAGTGAAGACCCGCCTTGAGGAGCTTCTGCCTGAGACCAGCCTGGGAGCTCCGTGTGACAGCAGGTGGTCCAGAGCTGGGAGCTGAGATGCCTCAACTTGGGGGAGAGATGGAGGGGCTGTGTCATTGCATTGCATTCTGGGAATATCCCTTTGTCATCTAAGGCAACGTGGGATGGAGTCTTTAAATATCTCCAATGCGTGGCATCTATCTCCTGCCGCAGCCAGCGAAGAAAGCCATGGCGTGTGGGCAGGGGTGGGATGGGGCGGCCTTCCGTGCCTTCATCACACTCACGGGGGATCCACGGCCCCACAGGCACTCCCGTCACCTGGCCCAGGACCCAGCAGCCCCAAGCCCCACACCAGAGCCTGGTCACATCCACGCACCTGGCGGCTCTATCCGCCGCGCTGTGAGGGCGCTGGCGTGCACAGCGCTGACTCGCACTAAGTGTCCGAGAGTGTGGGGGCCAGACGCCTGTCAGCCCTCACCTGTCCCCTCCGAGCTCCGCGAGCCTGGACTCTGTGCCTCACGTCCGCCCTTCTCGGCCAGCAGCGCTCGCCCCAGCGGCCGCAGGTGTGCGGTTCTGAGTGACGCCTCTTCGTTTTGTCTCCTCTCTGCCCGCGGTGACAGAGGTGACACTTATCAGTTCTGTGCCGGGAGTTGTAATTTGGTGTTTGTCAAGATTAGCTCACTCGGGTGACCGGGGCAGTCACTTCGCTTTTCTGAAAATGAACTAAAAGCTTCCACGGTGGCCTGTCAGCACTGGAAAGCCTCGCAGGCCATCACCCCCTGGGGACCCGGCAATCCGATCGGCTCCAGCGAGCTCAGCGCTCAGACCGTCGCCGCTGTGCTTTCTCAGCCTCCTCTTCTGCTGCGCGGGCAGGGTCCGCAGCCCCGCCGGCCCGGCTCACGGGCTCACAGGCTCATGGGCTCACGGGCTCACAGGCTCATGGGTTCATGACACCTGGACTCACAGGCACATGGGCTCACGGGCTCATGGTACACAGGCTCATGGTACACAGGCTCACAGGCTCATGGGCTCACGGACACCTGGACTCATGGACACATGGGCTCATGGACACATGGGCTCACGGACACATGGGCTCACGGACACATGGACTCACGGACACATGGGCTCATGGACTCACGGACACATGGGCTCACACACACATGGGCTCACGGGCACATGAACTCACGGACACATGGGCTCATGGACACATGGGTTCACGGGCACATGGACTCACAGACACATGGGCTCACGGGCACACAGGCTCACAGACACACAGGCTCACAGACACACAGGCTCACGGGCACATGGACTCACAGACACACAGGCTCACAGACACATGGGCTCAAGGGCACATGGGCTCACGGGCTCACGGGCTCATGGTACACAGGCTTACGGGCTCACGGGCTCACTCAGGCTTGCGCTCTGTGTGTGTTCGGGAGTGGGAGTCCATGCGCTGCGTACGTTGTTCCCCTTATCCGTGCTGTGCTGGCTGGTTCCTTCTGTATCACTACCCTGTCCTTTCATCCTGCTTTTCAACCGTTGATCCTTGGGAACTTGGGAAGATTCCAGGGGAAGCACAGGTGTTTACACAGCGAACAGTAACATGCCCGTGTCTGAAAGTGCCACGGACCCCGAGCAGAGGCACCGGGGAGTTTCTGCTCCGGGAAGCGGCCCAGACTGTGGCCCAGCTCGGTGTTCACGAGCTGGGAGGGTAAAAGCGTGATGCTGCTGCTGCTTCTGCGCGTGTGTGCAAACACACTGTTTGCTGCTTCTTCCGCTGTAACAACCAGCACCTGTGGACTCAGCACGGTCGCCGGGGTCAGCCAGGGTCAGCTGGGGTCAGCCAGGGTCAGCTGGGGTCAGCCAGGGTCGGCCGGGGTCAGCCAGTGTCAGCTGGGGTCAGCCAGTGTCGGCCGGGGTCAGCCAGGGTCAGCTGGGGTCAGCCAGGGTCGGCCGGGGTCAGCCAGTGTCGGCCGGGGTCAGCCAGGGTCGGCCGGGGTCAGCCAGTGTCGGCCGGGGTCAGCCAGGGTCGGCCGGGGTCGGTCGGGGTCAGCTAGGTTCGGCAGACCAGCGTGGAGAAACGGGCGCCCATCTCCCCACGGCTGTGGGGCCGTTGGAGCCAGGGCCACGTGGAGGTCACCAGGAGCGCCCAGGTGACCCTCTGCAAGGGAACTGGAGAGTTGAGATCTGGGTTCACGTCCTCGAACCCTGAGAGCGAGCCAGGGGGCAGCCCCTCTGGGCTTCCGCCTCCCGGGTGAAATACAGGAATGAAACGTGCTTTAATCTTTTTATAGTAAGATTCAAAGGGTACCATTTTTTATTGATTTGGGAGAGAGAAGAGAGAGGGAGAGAGAAACATTGATCGCTTGCCTCCCATATGCACGGGGACTGGGGATGGAACCCGAAACCCGGATACGGGCCCGGACCGGATGGAACCGGCCACCTTTCGGTGCACGGGGCGGACGCCTGCTTTAGATTTCCAAGGCATCATGGGCTCAGTCTCTGTACACACCTCCCCGCCCAGAGCAGGCACTCACTCCCGGCTGCTGTTACCACCCATTAGAAAGCAATCAGTTGATGAGAATATTAACCTCAGAACCTCACTGAAAACTGAAAGCTCCCGGACTGAGAAGCGCTCATCATTCTTCTCTCATGAGCCAGCTGCTCCCTCCCCCTAAAACGGCTGGCAGGGGAGTGAGGGTGGAGCAGGATCGCACCCACCGGGGGACCAGCGAGCTCTCACCTACCACCCCCTCATCCCCTGGGGAATCTGGGCAGAAGGGCAGTTTGCTGTGTGCATTCGTGACAGTTTACTTTTGGCTCAGAAGGTGCTTCTTCCTCGTTAAATATTTACAAGGTGTTTTTATTTATTATTTACGAGGCGCTGGGGAAAGTCTGATTTCGGCTTTGTGGATGGGATCGGCAGCATGGATTTTCTCTTTCACTCCAGAAGGCTGGCTCCCGGCCCAGCCAGGGAGGAGCGGGCCTGGGACCCGGGGCTGCGCCCTCCTGCCCCTCTCCTGCTGCTGCTGCCACCTCCCTCTCTCTGCATCCTGCTGTGGCTGCCACCTTCCCAGGGGGCGAAGGAGCTGGGCCTCCCTGTCCTCAGTGCCTCACTCTGACGCAGCTGACGCCCTTTATCTTCCCCAAGTCAAAGAGAGACGCCCGCCTCTCTCCCGGGCGTGTCCATGATGTCACTTGGTCTCTGGAGGATTCAGCTCCCCATCCTTCACCCTCCATTCTAATTGATTTATTAACCTTTAAACATGTACCCAGAAAATAAATGGCTTAATAAAATAAATTATGTCGTCCTCCGTGACGCCTGAAATCCACTGAAACTTGAGAAGGGACTAATGAAGCGGCAAAGGAATGATTAATGAAGGAAACACACTTAATAAAGAATAATTTATTAGTGATTGCAAGCGCCTCACACTGCCCTGGGGGTTCCTGGGAGATGATGCTGCAATTTCTCGAACTCCTGGGATGGAGGAGGCAGACCCACGGGCACGTGGGCACTGTGGACCGGCAGGGAGAACAGGAGGCAGGAGACCCCTCAGCTGAGAGCGTGGCGGTGCCGGATGCTGTGTGGGCCCGTGCACTGGGTGCTTCATCTGATCCTCATGCAAACCTTGGCCAGTGGAGCCATTCCCAGGCCTCAGGGCCCTGGGCTCCTTACCCATGTGTTTGCATCCCACTCATCATACCTCTCCCACACCCACAGCAGTCATCCATCCATCTTTCCATCCATCCTTCCATCCTTCCATCCATCCATCCTTCCTTCCATCCATCCATCCATCCATCTATCTATCCATCCATTCATCCTTCCATCCATCCATCCATCCATCCATCCTTCCATCCATCCATCCATCCATCCTTCCATCCATCCATCCTTCCATCCATCCATCCATCCTTCCTTCCATCCATCCATCCTTCCATCCATCCATTCTTCCATCCTTCCATTCTTCCATCTATCCATCCTTCCATCCATCCATCCATCCATCCTTCCATCCATCCATCCATCCTTCCATCCATCCATCCATCCTTCCTTCCATCCATCCATCCTTCCATCCTTCCATTCTTCCATCTATCCATCCTTCCATCCATCCATCCATCCATCCTTCCATCCATCCATCTATCCATCCACCCACCATTTATACATCCATTCATCCATCCACCCATCATTATCCATTCATCCACCCTACCATCCTTCCATCCATCCATCCATCCATCCATCTATCCATCCATATATTCATACATCCACCATTTATCCATCCACCATATATTCTTCCATTCATCCATCCATCCATCTATCCATCCACCCACCCACCCATCCACCATTTATACATCCATTCATCCATCCATCCATCCATTCACCCACCCATACACCCTTCTATACATCCATCCTTTATCCATCTATCCATTCTTCTATACATTTATTTGTCTATCTCTTCACCCATTTGTTCTTTCATCCATCCATTCATTTATCCATCCATCCACTCTTCCACTCATCCATCCATCTATTCAGCCACCACCATTACTCACTCACTGACCAATATTCACCGGTTATCTATAAACAGGACCCCCCCCTCCATCCTTGTCTCCCCAGCAAGTGATCCTCACCTCACATTACGTCACAAACAGTTTTGCTAAACCAGCACCATCATCAGTTTCCACTCAGGGGTCCATCACCCCAAGAGCAATGGTGCCAGCCCTTGGGGAACCTCAAGCCTTTCCTGTGGTTCCTTTAACCTAGAGGTAGACCTGTCTGTGCCGCCACCCAGACTCTAGCCCATTCACTCACATTAGGCCTGTGCTGGGAGAGGTGGAGAAAGGCCGTGTGCCTGGGGACGGGCAGGGAATCCCTTGAGGCTCCGGGCGGCTCTGGAGCGTGCTGTCAGGTGGGAACTGGCTCACCCCCGTCCTACAAGCGCATGTCTCTATGAAAATGGAAGGAGCCCCGCTGAGCGTGTCTAGGCCTCATCCCTCTCGGCCAAGGGGCAGAGCCGTGTATGTGGAGAATTTAGCCTCCCCAGTGAGAGGTCTGGTGCTTGCCTCGGCCTCTGGGAGGCATCTCCGAGTGTCCTGTGTACCTGGGGGTCTGGGGCCACGCCAGACACTCTAACAATGTGACTCAGGGTGGGGCCCTCCGGACACGTGGTATCCGCTCCCCCTTGAGGGGCCTGGAGCCTGAGGTCAGCCATAGGAGTGACCAGCCAGGTCCCGCGGGACCCCCGGGCTGGGGAGCGTTTCCGGCGGGGGCACTCCCGGGCATCGTCACACGTCGTTTCTACAGGAGTTGGCGCTGTGCGTGGCTTCATGGGGGGAACAGCTGGAAGCTCTGCCGGGGACCCTTTCTTCCTGCGTCCCAGGCGTCTCGCTGGCGGATTTGAACCTGTCTTTTCACTTCCCGAAACCACAGCTGCGAGGGTCGCAGGTTCCAGGGAGTCCCCCGGGCCCTCCTAGGGAATCGCTAAACCTGAGGGCCTGGGAGCTCCGTGTGACGACGCCCGTGGAGCGCCACCCACCAGGAGAGACCACGGGCTCCGCAGGTGGTCGGAAGCAAGGATGCTCGTGTGGACACTTCCCTTACGCTACAGGCAGCTTCCCATCCGGTTCCCGCCAGGACTTGGTGATGGAGGTGCCGGGGCTGCGCGTCCACAGGCAGCTGGGAGGCGGGCCAGCCTCTGCGCGGAGCTGGGATGATCCCCGGGGTGTGCGCAGGTGCCTCTCACGGCCTCGGTCCCCCGCAGCCCCCCTCCCTCCCCATCGTTACTGTCATGTTTTATAGGCAGAGCTGGATGGAGTGAGTGGAAAGCACTTTCGCTTGAGTTTCATCAAAGGAAGTCATAAGAAATCCATAATCTTATAAATAGGTGATAAGACGAGTCTTTAAAATAAATGAGGTAACAGCTTAATTACATGTAGGGCAGAGGCGTGGGGACAGCGCTGGCTCCAGCTGCTCCTCCCTTTAATGGGCCCTCGCCAAGAAAGAAAGTGGGGCGCCCTTTATCACCCCCAGCCTGGGAACCCAATGCACCCCCTGACTCCGCCCTCACAGCCACCAGAGAGGGAGGTGGCCTTCCCCAGGAGCTCAAGGGGCACAGCTGGGTCCCCTGACCCCATGGCCAGAGGCCTCCTCCATCGGCCATCGGCTCCCAAAGAACATGCCCGGATCTGGGCACAACGTTCCAGGAAGTCCATGGAGAGGCCGTGGGGTGGAGGTCTGGCTACACCCCTGCCGGCCCCACAGCTCTGGGGTCCAGATGCCCCCGCTCCACCTCCTGAGATAGAACACCCCCCAGCACCTCTCCCACTCCCCCCACAATCCCAGCTACCCCTCCTAACCCCACCCACCGTATCTCCATCCCCACGGGGACAGGTCCAGGTCAGATGGTTTCCTCAGATGATCACAGCACTCCCCTTTTCCCCCAATACAGACTGAATATTTGTGTCCCCAAAATTCATATGTTGAACCCTAAACCCCCAGTGGGATGGTGTTTGGAGGAGGCGGCTTTGGGTAACCATAAGAAATACCACAGACCAGAGTCTTTTATTTTTTTTACAAGATTGTATTTTTTTCATTTTTAAATATATTTTTATTGTTGATAGTATTACAGATACGTCCCATCCCCCCCCCCCTTTCCTCCCCTCGCCCCGGCCCCTACCCACCCCCCAGGTCTTCACCACCCTATGGCCCCTGTCCATGGGCGGTGCATCTAAGTATATAAGTTCTCTGGCTTATCGCTTCTCGTGTCCCCATCCCACATCGAGGCGTGTCAGTCCGTTCCCTGCCTCCCAGATCAGAGTCTTAAACCAGGGAAATGTGCTCTCTCCCAGCCCTGGAGGCGGGAAGCCCCAGAGCCAGGGGTGAGCAGGTCGGTCCTCCCCGGGCCTCTCTCCTGGGCGTGCAGGCGGGTGCCGGCTCCCTGTGTCCTCACGTGGTTCCCCTCTGTGTGTCTGTGTCCTGATCTCCTCCTCTTAGAAGGACACAGTCCTGCTGGATTAGGCCAACCCGGTGACCTCATTTTACCTTAATCTCCTCTTTAAAGACCCCAACTCCACATACAGTCACATGCTGAGGTCCTGGGGGTTGGGACTTCATAAATGAACTTGGGGGACACAACTCAGCCCATAACACACCCTCACTGGGGGAATGAGCAAAAGACATAAATAGAAGAGTCACAGATTCAGGAAGACAAAAAAGGGCAGACACTTGTAAGCACATACGTGTCACTGTCAATGAAACACCAGGTTTCCCCTCGGGGTTTCCACAGGCTGCTCACAGGGGTGGTGACCGTCTGCCCTGGTTGCCAGGTCCTGGGACCGCAAAGATGACCAGGACCAACTTCTTTTAACGCCAGGAGCCCACTTTTGGAAGCACCTGCCAACCCATCCACGATCCACGGAGAAATGGAGAGAGACATTCATTGGTGCTGCACCTGACGGACAGCTCAGAGGTGGCCCCGGTGGCCCTCCTCCTGGCCTTGCCCTCATGCGGCCTCCCCTGGAGCGTGGGCTGCTGGTGACTTGCTCCTAAGGAATAGACCATGGCAAAGCGATGACCAACACTCCCGGGATCGGCTTACCCTCTCACTTCCGTCTGCTGGTTCTCCGTCTCTCGCCCTTGTGCTTTGCTCTGACGAACAAGCTGCTGGGCTGGGAGCTGCAAGGAGGCCTCAGTGCCCAGGCCCTGAGGGAGTCTCTGGCCGATAGTCGGAACGATACTCAGGCCGTCGGTCAACAGCCTGGAGCGCCTGACTGCTGCCGTCAACCACTGGGTGAGCCTCGATGTGAGCCCTTCCCCGGTCCA
This sequence comes from Myotis nattereri, assembly GCF_964212035.1. Classification (NCBI taxonomy): domain Eukaryota; kingdom Metazoa; phylum Chordata; class Mammalia; order Chiroptera; family Vespertilionidae; genus Myotis; species Myotis nattereri. Next base: position 214,010,465 of record NC_138077.1, on the reverse strand, counting down.
GCCTTCCGATCAGACCTCAGCCCTGGCCGCCTTCTGGAGCGCAGCCTGTAGGAGACCCTGAAGCAGAGGAGTCGCTGAACTCCTGACCTCGCAAACTGTGCCACAATCCACATGTGTTGAGTTCAGGGCTACTCGTTATGCAGCAATAGAGAACTGATACATGGCCCCGCGCACACTCCCTGCAGCCTGGCTCCACAGCTGTGTCCACAGTCCCTTCACTCCCCCACACTGGGCTGCCTCCTCCTCACTCTCAGGAACCACCAGATCAGTCCACAAAAGTGGGTTCTTGAGAGAAAGGCCACGTGCCCGTGGCTGTGAGCTCAGAGAGAGCCCCGTCTGACTTCTTCCCCCAGCCCCGTGCCTGGCACCAGGTGAGTGCTCAGCAGATGGTCTGCGTGGGCAGCCGCGCTCATGGGGACCTCAGCCCTGAGAATTCACTCGTGCAGGGGTGCAATGTGTTCACGGGAACCCCGCCCTCACAAACGCCCGTGCAGGTGGGCACTGCAGGGTGAGCCCCTTCATTCATTTTAAACCCACTTCCTGGGCCTCCGGACCTGCGTGCTAGGGGTGCTGGCCGTGAATGACGCCAGGCTTGTGGGGAAGGGACGGGAAACAGTCCTAGGCTTGACCAGCAGGAGGTCAGGGGCTCACACAGCCCCTGCTCCCTCCAGGCCTGGGCACTACCGGCCCTCAGGAGGTGTCTCGCTCTGGCCTCCCCCTCGAGGCTGGTTGCAGAACAGTGACCCCCACAGGGACACCAGGCGTGTGCTCCCGACGCCCCCTTCACTCAGCCCCCAGCCGCCTCGCCCCAAAACCGGCCTGGAGATTGGTGTGGGAAGATGCCAGCTCCCGGCCCATCACTCATGTTCAGTAACCAAATTATTTTTCTTTGGCGGCATGAAGGGCAGATCGGGCTTAATGAATCCAGCCCCCTGGATGGCGGCTGCTCCTTCCATTAGGCATTTACAAGGTTCTTGCAAATTAAAAATGGGAAAAGGCATCCCTCCCCGGCCACCTGCGCCTCCTCCGGGCAGGAGCCGCCTGATGGCTGCGATTTCCATGTCCCCGCCGCCCTGATCTCGCGGAAAAATCATTCCGTAATTTTTATGAGGCTCCCGGTAATCCAGGCGACGCTGAGCGATGGCCCTGGACCGTGTCCCCGCTCCTCCGCAGCTCCCGGGGGGTGTGGGGGGGCGGGGGAGATGCTCCCTTTAATTTACTGTTTGCAATAAGCAAGGCCTCATCCACACCCTCCGACACATCATTCTCGCCGCCCGGCCTGCTGTGGCCGGGAGGGCGGCAGGAGCCCCAGGTAGGGTGACAATGCCATCTTGTCGCCCTCAGCCCCAAGCCAGCTGGGACCCGCCAGGTGGCTGCGGGAGGGGCTGGGTCCCGGGCTGGGGGCCAGGAGAGTGAGGAAGGCCTAGGTCCTCCAGGGCCTGGACAGCGAGGGGAAGGGGCAGCCCACCGGAGCTTCGCCAAGGAGATGAGACGTCCGGTCAACCGCCCACCTTCCTTCCGCTCCCCTGGACCCAGTGGGACGCCTGTGCCTGGCTCCGCGAACCAGGCTGCTCCGAGCCGCGGGGAGGCTGGGAGACTTGGTGACGGCTTTGGGTGACCGGAGGGGTAGCGGAGCCTGTCACCTTGGCCTGGGCCTGGTCTTGCTCTGAGGGGGGTGGGACCAGCAGGGATGGGGGCTTTGCGGTCTGTCCGTCGAGCCCGCCCCCGGCTCGGACGTTGGTTCTGGGAGCTGCATGTCACCCGGCGCCGGCAGCGAGCGTCCAGGCCAAACCTCCATCCTCAGGCAGCAGCGCGGCCAGAAGGGGCAGCTCGCACAGCTGACCTGCCCGTGTGGCCTTGAAAGAAAAAATGAAGACAATCCTGCTTCTGGGGAGTCTCAGGGGAGAAAAAAATACTCCGGGAAGTGGGAGTCCGTAACCCAAGCCCACAGATTTCAACACAAAACCAAGGAACAGGAACCCCTCTGAGCTTGGCCACAGGCAGGCGGGAGGAGGGGGGTGCGGGGGGACCCTCCTTTAGGAAGTGCCTTCTAGGACACCCCCCTCTCTCCTAAAACGTCCTCATGGCCGCAGAGGAGAGCCACTGGGTCAGTAGCGCTGACGCATGGCACCCCCATCGAGCTCGGCATGGTCCCCGCTGCAGCACGAAGTGGGGCTCCCGCCAGCGCTCGGGGAGTGGCTCTCATTAACCCGGGACGGCCCCGCAGCCTGAGCGCCCGGCACCCGGCCTGGACGGGGCCAGCAGTGGGTGCCCTGACCACGGGGGGACAGCGCGTCACAAAATCAAGTGACTGCTCGAGCCTGCGGCACAGCGCGGGAACAGGGTTCATGGGTTGTCCGCAGCGGGGCTGAGCCCGCGGGCGTGGGGGAGGGAGGCCGCCTGGTCGTCCACGGCCGTCCGCGGCCTGGCGCTGTAATTAGCTCATCCATGACTGCACGCCCGCACCACCGCCCTGGTGCTCATTAGTCACAACCACAGCCTTCACACCCCACAGGCGGCGAAACAAACGGGGTTTTGCCGAGAGCCTGGCTCCCGTGCGACAGTGGGCCCTCGCGCCATGTGTCCCGATCGGGGACACTTTCATCAGGTGACAGGGGCCGGGTCGCGTTGTCTGCGTGACTCTGTAACGTTCCCAGCCCCGTGGCATTCTGGAGCGGCATCAGCTGGGATAGCATGGCAAGGTGTCAGCAGCCTCCCTCCTCGACTGAGGGAAGATCAGGGGTCCTCCCGGCCCCCGGCCCCCAGCCCCTGCAGCCCAGCCAGGCCCCCAGCCCCTGTGGCCCAGCCAGGCCCTCAGCCCTAGGGCTGGCTGATGCTGGAGGTTCCAGGGAGGGGCGAGGTCACCTGTTTCAGACACACGGTTTCTTTAAAGGTTCAGAATGGACATTTTCAGCCTGTCTTAGTCAGTTCAGGCTGCGTAACAAAAATACCATAGACTGGGCCCGGCCGGTGTGGCTCAGTGGTTAGTGTGGATCTGTGAGCCAGGAGGTCACGGTTCAATTCCCAGTCAGGGCACATGCCTGGGTTGTGGGCTGGATCCCCAGTAGGGGGCGTGCAGGACCCCAGGGGCAGGGCCACCAGGAAACTCAGCACCCTCGGGAGTAAGCACCAAGAGTCCCATTCATTTCAGATGGAGATGCCCGTGTCCCCTGTCTCGTGTCCGTGTCCCGGGCGGGGGGAGGGGGGCAGCCTGGCAGAGAAGAAAGATGTGGTCCAGGCGGGAGGGCCAAGGTCAGGACCCCTGTCCAGCCTCCGACCCAGAGCCCCTGCTTCCAGAATGTTCTCCACTGAGCGCACCCCCTCACCCCACCAGCTCCCCCAGGTCCTGCCGTTCCAGCCGCCTGCTGTGAGCTCATGATGGCACGGTGAGGAGGGAGCCTGGACCTTGGAGGTGCAACTCGCGGCGCGGGACGAGCTCGCTCCCTCCCCTTCCCCCTAGGGACGTCCCCTGAGCCCGGACCGGAGCTAAAGACAGCCACGCCGCCACGTAGGAATGGAGGCCGGTTTCCTTTTGTATCGATGTCAGAGCGGACGGGAGAGGGAGAGAGAGAAACATCAATGATGAGAGAGAATCACGGATCGGCTGCCTCCTGCACGCCCCACGCTGGGGATCGAGCCTGCAACCCGGGCCTGTGCCCTGACCGGAATCAAGCCATGGCCTCCTGGTTCCTAGGTCAACGCTCAACCCCTGAGCCACGCCGGCCGGTCAAGGTTGATTTCCTAAGGAAACCTCGTTTCACAGAGCTTCATTTTTCTTTCTTTTTGGCTCCTTTGGGGAAAGAACACGGACGTCCTGTCCCGGCAGGAGGATAGACCCCTCGGAGGACGGAGGCTGCCCCATCCAGACCATTAACATTTTTAATCAAGGGTTTCGGTGACTGCGCTGCCCGGGGCTGGCTGTTGTCTGGCACCGAAATCCATCTCGGTCCAAATAAAACGAATTAGTGCGAGCTGCCAGAGGACGCGTGGTCCCCGGGCGCTGATGTTCCACGCTGCGCATGGCGGCGCCAGGGGCCTCCGGGGTGCAGCACAGTGACAGGTGGGGGACCCGGGCCAGGAGCTGGGAGGGAGCCAGGCTCTCAGAGGCCCAGCACCGCTGGCCTGGCCGGTGCCAGCCAAGCCCCTCTCCCCCCGCTTCCACAGGGTCCATGTGCAGGTGCCAGGGCGCCCGCCCCAGCGTGATGCTCCTGCTCCTCCGTCAGCTCCCCGACGGCTCCCGTGGGGGCCTTTCCCTCTGGCCCAGCCCGCTCTCCCGTCCTCGGGGCCACATTCTCCTGCCTCCTTCCCTCCTGCGGGCTCCCCAGGGCCCGCCTCAGCCTGAGGGAGCCCCACTGCGGGCCATAAAGGGAGCCGCTGAGGCACACGGAGCCACGTGAGTGCAGAACTGTCCCAGGCGCGTGGAGAGTCGGCACATTTCCCCAGCACGCAGACCGGGCCTGAGGGGCCGCCACGGACAGCAGGATCTGTCTCAGGTGGACGGGCATCCGTCTTCTCCACAGAGCAAAGCCTGAGAGCCTCCCAGAGAGGGAGGGCCAGCGGGGAGGGGGGAGCGGGGAGCGGGGAGCAGGGGGAGCAGGGAGGGAGGAGCAGGGAGCAGGGAGAGCAGGGAGCAGGGAGCTGGGAGGGGGGAGCAGGAAGCAGAGGGAGGGGGAGCGGGGAGGGGGGAGCAGGGAGCGGGGAGCAGGGGGACTGAGGAGCAGGGAGAGCAGGGAGCTGGGAGCGGGGAGCAGGGCCCTCTGGGCGCCCACTTGCTGGAGGCACAGCTTTCTGCGGCCCTGAGCAGCCCTGGGTGGGCAGGACCCTGACCGGCATTTCTCCTCCTGCCTCTAGCCCCGCCCTGGGTCCCACACTCCCCGCTGCACGGAGATGCTGCCTGAGGGGGAAAGTGGGCTGCAAGGAGGACCCCAACATCGCAGAGCAGCCCCCAGCCCTCTGAAGCTGAAGGGTGGCCAAGTCAGGGCAGAGGGTGACCGGCATCCTGGGGCGCTGCTCACAGGCCCCGGTGGAACCTCCACCCCGTCTCCTGACCCCCTCGGCCCCATAGAGGTACTGAGTGCAACCCGGACGCCAAGACCGAGTCCAGCCACTGCCCTCCAGGGGCTCAGCCGGGAGGGAGGACCCTCTGTGCAAGGACAGAGCAGCGAGCAGGGGCCTGAGCCCAGGAGTCACCCAGCCCTGGCTAGTGGCCTCCGGGTCAAGGGCACAGCTTGTCCTGGGCTCCCCCCCCACCCCCACCCCCACCATACCTCTCCCACATGCCTCTCCCACGTACCTCTCCCACGTGCCTCTCCCACGTGCCTCTCCCACGTGCTTCTGGAGAACAGAGACCTGCTCCCTCCTGGTGCCCTCAGCCCATGTCTGCAACCTGCAGGGCGAGGCCCCACCTGGAAGGGCCCAGCGACTGTGGAGACAGTTCACAGGTAACATTAGCCCCCAAAGGAGGCCTGCCGCAGCCACAATCAGAGTGACAGCGGGGACCAGGCGGGGCCTCCAGAGAAGATGATGGAGCCCGGGGGGAAGGAGCCAGTCACGCAGCGCCACGCAGGGCCACGCAGGGCCACGGCACGGGAAAGGGCCCACACAGCTCCAAGGTCGGGCTCACTGGGCGTGCAGGGGACCATGGCTGCATTGCGGGGGCGGGACACCCCACGCCACGCCCACGCCCATGCCACACACTTCCCGGCCACACCCAGGGCCACGCCAGCACCCACGCCAGCAGGGCGGTGACTGGCTTTGCTCATGTTCCCCGGCCCCGCACATGGCAAGCGCCAGCTTGTCCCGTCTGCCTCAGTGTGGCCACTGGTGACTGAGCTTTTCCAGGCTCATTCGCTCTGCGGTCCCCTCGCCCACCTGGCAGCCCGGACATTCAGGGCGCAGACAGGACGCAGCCCCGCCTTCTCCCGCCGCTGCCGAGGCCGCCCTCGAAGGCTTCGCTCCAGTGGCGCCGGCGTCCTGTTGGTCTGCCCGGGGCTTTGTGAGGCTGTGCGCCAGGTTCACAGGAGGCGTGAGGAGTCGCCCCTTCACTGACTATGATCACATAACGCTCCCCCAGCCTGGGAGGCTCCTGTCCTTCCGCCCCGTCTTCAACCTCAGAACCGGGAGCCAGACCGGCCATGGACTCCGGGAGGGCTGGGTGCCTCCTCGCCCCGTGCACTCCGATCGGGTCTAGAAGAGGGAAGCCCTGTGTTCCGACTCCTTGGGTTTATTTCCCGATCGAAGCCTGTTAGCCTGACGCGCACAGCAGGGGCTTAGGCGTCTGTGCCTTCGAAGAGGCCCCGTGATGCCCGAGACCCACCGGGCACCGCACAGGGACTGCAGCGCTGCTGCCTGCCCTCCGCGTGCTGTGCCTCAGGCCGATGGCCAGTGAGCACGAGTGTCCACCATCCTCGGAGGCCGGCCCCCTGCCGAGTCAGCGAGGCTGTGCCCCACCCCCTCCCTCCCTGCCCTGCCCCTGCCCTGCCCCACACCCGCACCTGCCCCGTGGGCGGAAGGTGTGGGTGGGGCTCCTGGGGAGGGAATCGCAGGGCCATCCCTGGGACCGAGTGCCCCACCTGGTGGCAGTTAGAGGACAGTGTCCCCCGAAGCTGTGTGGCTGAGCATGGGCCACGCACAGAGGGTGGTCCAGGTAGGAGGGGGGTGCGGCCCAGCTCTCCCAGGGAGAGGAGGTTCTGGAAGGCTCCCCGGCCTTGTTGGTTCGACAGCAGAGGGGAGGAGGCAGAGCACCCACCAGCTCAGCTCTGAGGTCCTGAGGCCTGCACATGAGAGCCGAGGGGCCCAGAGCCACCCCAGGTGCCCGGAGCGCACATTAATCACCCCCACCCCCCCACCCCCCACGGGGATGAGGGCGGGCGGGACTCCGTGCTGGAGAGTAACGCATTCCCGCCTGGGTGCCGGCCTCTTAAATGCTGTTATCCATCTGAATTACACTGAGGGTTTTAATAACAGCCCGTCCAGTGGCGGCCCTCCCCGCTCTGCCATCTCCCGGACCGGCTGCCAGAGGAGAGAAATGAAGCCAAGGGGGGCACTGAGTAACCATCCTGCAGACGCGCCTGGTCCTGGGCGTTTACGTGGGAAAGAGCAGCGGCACCTGGCAAACCCGAGGGACTGGCAAGAATCGGGGTTCCCAGCAGGGGCCTAGGCTGCTGGCCGGAGCCCCACACCCGCGACCACTGGGTCACACCGGGAGCCTGGAGGACACGCCACCGCAGGGCCTGGGACTCTGCATTCTGCAGCCCGACCGGTCGCTCTGATGTCCTGCCTGCCCCCTGCAGGCCCCCCAGGCGCCCTCACGCAGGGGCCCTGGGACATGAGGCCACTCCCTCACGCCTCACCCCCACCCCTCACCCTCACCCTCACCCCTCACCCTTCACCTCTCAGTGAAAGCCCGGCCCCAGGGGCTTCCCAAGGTGCCCCTCCCAGAGGCTGTGAGCTGTGATTTATACGAAACAGACACTTGGTCTTCGTCCCAGTTCCTGGCACTGAGCTCCTAAACCCGGGATTTCCCAAGTGAGCAGAGCAACGAAGGCGTCTTTGTGAGGCGAACAGGTGACCTCTAAAGCACCTGAGCTGGGCTGGGTGCCAGGTGTGAAAGGTGCGGTGGTGAGCAGGGGCAGGTGCTGGGGCTGTAGCCCCGAGAGCAGGGAGGTCTGCACCCACCCCAGGCCTCGTCCTGTCCCCACCCCACACCTCTCCCATCCAGCTGCTCCCCAGTCGTGTCCTTTAACAATAAGCCGGTGACCTGCTGGTAACATGAGCTGCTCACCACATTAACTAAACCCCAGGCCCCTGTGACCTCTACAGGCAGGTGGCCAGAAGCACCTGGTGGCCAGACAGCACCTATCCCGCGGGGCAGGATCTGTCTCCATGCAGATCCGGTCAGAATCGGACTGAACTGCAGGCCGCCAGCTAGTGTGTGAGACTTGCCTGGTGGTGTGGACCCCCCCCCCCCCGCGCCACACACACACACGCACATGCACACACACTCACACGCACGCAAATGCACACACACTCACACACACGCACACACACGCGCGCACACACGCGCACACACGCACACACACTCACACGCACTCACACACACGTGCGCACACGCACATACTCTCACACACACGCACACTCACACGCGCACGCACACTCACACATGCACACACGCACACACGCACACGCACACATGCACACACATGCGCGCACACTCACACAAATGCACTCACACACGCGCACACGCACATACACACTCACACGTGCACGCACACACTGACGCACACACTCACACATGCACACACACTCACACACAAATACGCATGCACACATGCACACTCACACACTCACACACACACACACACACACCAGAATTGCAGTCAGAGTTTCGGAGTCCGAATACGTCTGGGAATTGGAGCTGTTGGCTCCCCAGTTCCCTGGCAGCGAGGCCCTCGTTGCTTGTCTCCAAGACACACAGAGGGAGGTCCCACCGTAGGAACTGTCTTCCCCCGAAAAGTGAAGCTAGTGAGGCTGTCAGCACAGCCCTGCCCGCGTGCCCGTGGCAGGCGGGATGACTAGGCGCCTGTCTGCCTCACGTTTAGGAGGAACCGGATTGAGTCTTTGGGTCCCAGTGAGGCCCCCGCCCCCCGGCCTGCTAACTGGGGCTCCGTGGGGGTAAAACGTGGACATTGGCAATGGGTAGGCCGGGAGAGGCGCATCGCCTACCCAAGGCCACGCGGCTGGGGCTGGCGCTCAGCGGTTGATCCTGCCCCCGGGCCCTTGTGCTCCCAGGGCCGACGGGAGCGGCAGCTAAGCCAGAGGACCAGTCCCAGGCGGGCAAGGGCACAGGACAGAGGAGCCAGGGACCAGGGGAGGCGACCTGGACGCTGCAGTTGAGGTGGGATGTGGCCGCAGCTCCATGCAGACCCCACAGAGCGGGGCAGACAGGGGAGGGAGCACACGGGTTCCTGGAGGGCGATGCAGGAACCGTGGGCAGCTTGCGGAGAAGAACCAGGCTTCACTTCTCGCAGCTGCTTCTCACGGCGGTGCCAGCGACAGTCAGGGCAGGGAGGAGGCGGCGGCTCAGCTGAGACGGGGTCCTGTGCTCTGAACAGGGCCCTGGACCGGCTCTGAGCTCCAGAGAGAGAATGAACGGGAGCACCCAGGGGTGTGGGCCGGTGCTCACCCTGCGAATGACCATCTATTTCCAAAAGCAATTGTTGGCCTTTGTTAGGGGATGGCAGGGGTGGGGAACGTCCGGCCCACGGGCCGTGTAACGCCCGAGAAATCATTTGGTCTGGCCCTGCCGAGGCATTAGGGTGAGTTAATTAAATGTAGGACCAAATACAACCGGCTAAGTTGATAATTTTGTGTGGCCCGAGAATGATGGCAGAGAAAATGTCCCACCTGCTCTGGTGGCTGACGATGGATGGGTGTTTCAGTTAGATCAGTGGTCGGCAAACTCCTTAGTCAACAGAGCCAAATATCAGCAGTACAACGATTGAAGTTTCTTTTGAGAGCCAAATTTTTTAAACTTAAACTATCTAGGTAGGCACATTGTAATTAACTTAATTAGGGTGCTCCTAAGCTGACCTTTGCTGAAAACGTCCTCAATCGGATTGAGGTACGTTCGCTGAGGTCGGCCCCTTCCAACTCTCCCATCCACACTCGTCTTGTGTACTTGTTTCGTCTGTCTCCTTTCGTTCATCCTCTCTCTATGTCCAAACCATCTCACCACACCTTTCTCCATCCTCGACACTACATCTTCTTTCACTCCACAGCCTTCCCTAAAATTAACTTAAGAAACTTTAAGTTTTAAGTCAACTTCGCACTGTACGTGCGCGCCCGCACATGGTATTTCATGGAAGAGCCACACTCAAGGGGCCAAAGAGCCGAATGTGGCTCGCGAGCCGCAGTTTGCCGGCCACTGGGTTAGGTCGACCAGATGTCCAGAGGAGGAGCTGAACCAAAACTCCTGCCAGTATCCAGGGTCCCCACCCGCAGGGAGAGGCCGCAGGCAGCTGAGTGTTTGCTCACAGCGTGGCCTTGGCTTCATTTCAAAAGATAAAGCCTTTGTGACCACATCTCCCAAGTTCCGTGCGCTAGAGCCTGGCCCTGGATGCGGACCGCTACCCGTCACCCACCACCCGCCACCCGCATGCCCGCTGAGGAAACCCCTCAGGTGCTGCCCAGAGCTTCCGGCTTTCGTGCCAGGAGTCCCCAGGCGCCTCCGGATGAAACAGCTCGGAAATGAGCTCCGACAATGGAATAAATCAATCTTCTTTATAGAGTTGTTGTTCATGTGAATGTAATTAGATTCTCGCACGCCTCGCTTCAATTTTTTAAAACCCAATAGGATCGAGGGGGAGGCCTTCTCCCTTGTTTTTTATTTCTTCGTTCTTGTGGGAGAAGAACAACGTGCTAATGGTTTTCTTCTGGTTTAATAACGAAGCAGTAACAAACATTTACACCTTCGAGAGAACAAGGAGGCACATTTGAGTATTGTCGCCAGGGCAGCACGCAACTAACTGGTTCGGACGCCTTGCTGGGGAGACAAAGGTCACCTCTCAAGGCACAGGGATCCCGGAGCCCCCTCACCTCCTCGGGTCTTTGTTCAAGTCTCTCACACTCTCCCTCCCTCCCCCACCTGGAGTTTCCCAGGTGAACGTCCCTCCTCCACCCCAGCACCACGTAAGGCTCACGTAAGAATTGAATGAGTGCCCTGGCCAGTGTGGCTCAGTAGTTGGGGCATCGTCCCACGCACCAAGAGGTTGCCGGTTCGATTGCCAGCCGGGCACATGCCCAGATTGCAGGCTTGACCCCCAGTAGGGGGTGTGCAGGAGGCAGCCAATAGATGTTTCTATCTCTCTCTCCTCACTTCCCCTCTCTCTCTAAAATCAATAAAAAAAAAAAACATTTTTTTAAAAGAATTAAATGCGCCCAGCTGGTGTGGCTCAGTGGTTGAGCGTCGACCTCTGAACCAGGAGATCACGGTTGGATTCCCGATCAGGGCACACGCCCGGGGTTGTGGGCTCAATCCCCAGTAGGGGGCGTGTAGGAGGCAGCTGATTCATCATTTTCTCTCATCATTGATGTTTCTATCTCTCCCTTCGTCTCTGAAATCAATAAAAAATATTTTTCTAAAGAAAGAATTAAATGAGTTAAAATACTTATCATGCTTCTAATTGTGCCTGGCTCATAGCAACTCGTTACTTATATTTCATTGGGTTTAAGACCCGTCGATGGCGAAATGCTCCCGTACTTTTTATCTACCACTAAGAAAGAAAAAACGCCGCCAATTAAACTGGCACGATGCTTTCTTATCTCTTCTAACTTGTTTTATACTTATCGAAGGAGCGCTCTGGACTTAATTGGACGGGGGTTTTATAGGCTATCACTTCTGTGCGCACATAAAAAGAAAGATACACGCCAAACAAATCAGTTCAGGGATTCGTGAAACTTTTTCATGCGAAGTCCACGTCCTCTGATTTGATTTTCTGCCACGAGCCATCGAGGCCCGAGCTTGTCCCCACATCGGCGTCCTGGGAGCCGTGGGGAACATGGGGTGCAGCTCTGGCCAGGAGACATGCAGAAGATGGAGACGCCGTGGCCACTGTTGGGCCCCGCTGGCCTGGGGGGGGGACCTGTGCCAAACAGCTCACTGGCCTGGTCCTCCACTTCCCTGGCCACCTGGCCACACCTTCCGTGTCCTGGGGCCAACGTGCTGTCCCCGGAATTGTCTCCCCGGCCCACGCCCGTCCGCAAGCCTTGAGGCGGAGCAGGTGAATGAGTGGGTGGGTGGGTGAGCAGACGACCCTCCACCTGCACCCACACCGGGCCTGCGGGCCTGGTTCTGGCCCCGCAGAGCCCCGCCCGGCTTCCCCGCCAGGATCTGACCTGGGGTGCAGCGAGGCGCCCGTGCTGGGGACGAGTAAACGTGTCACGCAGACCCCTTTGCGAGAGCGTAAATCTCTTCCCAGCGAGGGATTGACTCTCCTCGTGCGACACGGTGTTTGCAAACTTCCCTGCCGTCCTGATCATCGCTGTTAGGTAGCAGTTGGCACAGCGTGGGCCGAGGAAGGGGATCTATTTTCCCAGCTAATAAGGTTTATTTTTACTCCGGCTGAATAATACATGATCAGTGTCAAAGGAAATTACAGTCCTTCCGTTACACGCGCGCTGCCCCGCGCCGCACCTGTGCCGCCGCCTCCCGCTCTCCCGCTCTTCCCTCCGGGAGGCGCCTCCCTCCCCACCCCCTCCTGCCAGTCACCCCCGGAGGCAGGAGAGAAGACGCATGGGCGCCTGGGGACCTGCGCTTCTGCGAGCGCGCGGCATTCGGAATGGTTCTGGGGCGATATAAAATGGAACAGCTCCGATCCCAGCCCACGCCGGTGTGTGCACGCCTGCGGTAAATAAAAACAGTAAGCGATTTGTCTAAGTGCTTGATTTTTTCCCATCAGCGGTTTATTCTACTACATTTCTGTAAAGGCCCATTTTTCCAGCTTTGGGGGAAATATATATATAGCCGCTATCCACTGAGCTGAGACGGAGGGAGAAGCTGTGTGTGGGGCGGCCCTGCCCGCCTCCCTACCAATCCCTGAGCCTCGGTTCCCCACTCCACCTCCCACAGCGGGGGAAACATTGCCATTTCCCAAAAGGCCACTTTCCAAGCCGAAAAGGAGGGAAGGGGCGCGCGCGAGGCCATGGCTGCCGGGTTTGGCGACGCCTCTGGACCACAGCAGCAGGAGGCACACCAGCGCCGTCACCAGCCCAGGAGGCAAGCGCTGGGCCGTGAGGGCAGGAGAGCCTTTCTGGGTGTAAAGACCAGAGGGCGAGCCCGGCCTGGAAGCCCTGTGTCCCGCGCCCGAGGCCATCGCGGGTCTCCCGGGCCATGGAGCACCCCAGGGCCTGGCGGCTCCCGGCAGGTTCGGCTGGGCTGCCCTCGTGGGTCGTGTACCTCTCCAGGTCACCCTCGCCTGTTGGAATGACACACTGATAACAAAGGCAAGAAGTTAGGTGGCTCTACTTAAAAAGAACAAAAAAAAACACGTTTTGCCCTGCCCATGTGGCTCAGTGGTTGAGCACTGACCTATGAACCAGGTGGTCACGGTTTGATTCCCGGTCAGGGCACATGCCCGGGTTGTGGGATTGATCCCAGTGGCCGGCGGGGGGCGGGGAGGGGGGTGTGTGCAGGAGGCAGCCGATACATGATTCTCTCTCATCATTGTTGTTTCTCTCACTCTTCCTCTCTCTTCCTCTCTGAAATCAATATCTGTATTTTTTAAAAAGATATATATTTTTATTAATTTCAGAGAGAAAGGGAGAGGGAGAGAGAGATAGAAACATTAATGATAAGAGAGAATCAATGATTGGCTGCCTCCTGCATGCCCCACACTGGGGATCAAGCCCACAACCCGGGCCTGTGCCCTGACCGGGAATGGAACCCTGACCTCCTGGTTCATGGGTCAACCTCAACCACTGAGCCACACCACCCGGCCGAGCTGTACTTTCCTTTTGACTTTTATAAATAAAGACAAGGACATGACCCCACAGAGAGAAAACCACCAGTGACATCAGCAGCGAGCTGGAGAAGCGTGTGGAGGGTGGAGGAGCCGCACGGGCCCCTCTTGCTCGGAGCAGCTTCCAGCTGCACGAAGGCCTGGCTCCCACAGCCTCTGGCCCTGGGCCCTCACCAGTGGGAGCACACGGGAGCACTTGCAACTGTTATTTCAGAAACTCGGGAAGCGATGGATCAGGCGCTGGACAAGGTACCAGGTGGCCAAGTTGTCCCACTGGTCTGGAGCCCAGATTGCTCACTCTCCCTTCTCAGGAGCCAGACACCGGGACTTGCAGCCCACACCTCCACGGCGGCTGACCACGGGGCGGGGGACGCCGCCCAAGTACTGAAAGGGGGTTGGGAAAGCCTTTAGAGCCGAGACGCGGGAAGTGAGGCCGCTGCAGGGACAGAACTGTGAGGCGGACAGATCGGAGCCCCTCCTGGCGCTCCACCTGCAGCCTTCCCTTTGGTTGATGTTGATGTTGTTGATCTGCACCTGAAGATATCTTTCCATTGATTTTTAGAGAGTGGAAGGGAGGGGGAGAGACAGAGAGAGACACATTGATTGGTTGCCTCCCACACACGCCCTGACCAGGGCCGGGGATGGAGCCTGCAACCCAGGTATGTGCCCTTGACCAGAATTAAACCAGGGACCCTTGGGTCTGCGGGTCGATGTTCTATCCACTGAGCCACACCAGCTAGGACTGAAGCCCCCTTCAATCCCTCTCCGGGAGGCGGGGTCAGCATTCGCTCCATCTTTTTTTTTTTTTTTGAAGATATTTTTTTTTAATTTATTGCTTAAAGTATTACAAAGGGTATTACATATGTGTCCATTTTATCCCCCCGCCCTAGACAGTCCCCTAGCCTCCCCTATCCCCCAATGTCTTATGTCCACTGGTTCCTGGAGCCGCCGGTTCCCACGCTGCAGAACCAGAGCTCGACTCCCTGCCTGGGACCCGGGAAAGGGAGAGGAGCCTGGGCTGTGTGCCCGACACGGGGCCAGCAGGTCACCTGCCCCTCATTCATCCCCGCGACAGCCCTGGAGGTGCAGCCTGCCGCGCCCTTGGCTCAGAGAAACTCCACCACATGCTCAAGGTCACCCGCTTGACAGATGGGCCGCCGAGCTTCGAGGCACACACTCTCTTCCCAGGGCCCACGGGGGACGTGGCCTGGGGTCCTGGGCTCCCCGAAAAGCCAGAGACAATGTGGGAGCACTTACAGCCTCAAGCCCTCTGTCCCCCACTTTTCCTCCCGGTGTCCTGGGGGCTCCGGAGCAGAGAAGCCGTGACCCAGCGGCTGCATCTGGAGAGGTGCTTGGGGTCCCACCCAGGGCCCCCGGCTCACTAGCTCCCCTCCCTCCGCCTGAGGGTCTTTCCACCTCCGGATGCTCAGGCCCAGCTGTGGCTGTGATGGGGCCTCTGCAACCAGCAAGGTCAGGTCCTCCGCGCATCTCACAGCCACAGGGGCCTCCCAGGGGCCGCGGCCGCACTCGGGACAGGACGGGGAACGCGTGTCTCTTACGGCCGGGGAGACCGATAACTCACGGCTGCAGGCGGGAGCGCAGGCGAGGGCAGGCCCCGGAGTGGGAGGAAAAGCAATCTCCATCCAGCGGGGCCGCGCGGCTCGGCCACAGGGGAGCACTTTGCTGCTGATGAAACAGCTGACACTTGTCTGCAGGAGCCCAAACTGAGAAAAACGGGGCAGGCGCCACTCATCCCAGCCGGAGATTACCGCGTCCTGACCCCGAGCCCCCGGGGTGCCAGCGGACAACCACCCGGAATACAGAAGCGGGAATCGGCGTGCTGCTTCCTCCCTCCACAGCCGGCTGCCTGGTTTCTTCCTGCACAAACCAGAGCTGACAAACAAGAGATAATGTGGCCCCCAGCTGGTGGGCCGCCCTCTGGTCTCCGCGTGCAGGTGCTGTGAGGCCCCGTTAGTGCAAGTCCATACGGATTGGGGCGGCTGAAGTGCCAGCACCGTCGGGAAAGGAGATTGGCTTTTTGGGGCCAATCCATAGTGTGGGCAGGCAGGGTTCAGGCGTCTTGGAGACATTCTGGGTCCACACCCGCCTACTGGGTGCAGCAGACGCTGGGGCCGTGCCCCACCCTGTCTCCCCGGCCCACCTGGATTCAGCACCACGGATGTGGACAGTTCCCCATTCACAGCCTCCCTCTTCCTTGCATCTGAGCTTTCTGGGAAATGAGGGAGGCCAGCCCTTGCCTACACACAGCCCAGAGCCGCGGGGGAGACAGCCACCCCAGATGCAACCCTGAAAAAACAGGGCGTGGGAGGGATGGACAAATGGCCCAGCCTCACCTCCTCCCGAGGTACCATCATGAACGAGCAGCCCTCGACACCTTCTTCGGGGTCCCGCAGGAGGAAAGCTCGGTGGAACGGAGCAGCAACCATCTCCATGGCAAGTCCTGTCATTTCATCTCCTGCCGCCCGGTCCCCTCCCGCCTTCCCTGCTCCTCCTCCCTGAGACCACATCCCCGTGAAAGCACCTGCCCCACACCCGTCTCGACCCTGCTTCTGGGGTTTCCACACCACACGCAGAGAGCTGCCCTCCGGGGGGAATCCTGGACGGTGTGGCTCCCTTGCGAGGCCGCAGCAAGGACCCAGGACTGAGCGATGAGTAGAGCGATGATGATCCCTGGTGGACAGTAGCCTCACGATGATCAGGCCTCTCAGGCGCCGTGAGCTGGGGAGGCACGGGGGAGGGACGCATTGGCCCTTGGAGCGTGTGGGACCCGCGGGCGCTGTCAGGGTGGGAGGCTTTGCTGGCTTTGTTAACCACCCTTGACTTGGTGCCAGAGAATGCCAAGTGCGGGTCAGCCAATTATCTGCTCGGGACACGCTGTCAACACCAGGAGGCCACCACGGCGTCATTAAAAGTGGCCTCTTGTCTCCTGTGGCCTGAGGGGAGATGGAGGAAGTCAGGGCTGTAATTACATGTGAGGTTGGAAAACTACAAAGGAGCCTGCGTGCGGCGCCCTGACAGGTCTCCCAGGCCGGTGTCAAGAACCGACAGGGAGCGCGTGGGACCCTGATCAAGGGATGGGGCCCTGGGAGGACGCACCTAAGAGTCCTCCGAGCCCTCCGGCCGGACCGCGAATCGTCCTCCCCTTTCCCAGCAGAAACCGCCTCTGAACCGGTGACCATCAACAGACACGTCTTCGAGTAATGATGCCCATAGATGACGTTTTCCTCCTCGGGAGCCACGCTTTTCCTCCCGACCAGGAACTAGTGCCAGTTGTCATCCCAGCCCACACAGGCTGAGACTCCCAGCATGGCAGACGGAGAAAAGAGATGATGGATTTTAGGACAAAACGCGACACTGAGCTGGCCGTTTCACAAATCCCTCGGGCTTGAGCCGCCCGGGAGAGAGTCCGGCCAGCCCCACCGTGAACATTCTGTGATCAAGTGGGCGTAGTGGGGGACACACGCAGACCTGAAGGGTCAGGGGGTGGGGTGCCGCCGCCAACACACCCTTGACTACCAGCTTTCAGCACTGCCTCATAGACAGTTCCATGCACCTACTCATCCCTCAGGTGCCCCGATATCCCTAGGCCAGGATGTGCTGGGCACCACCGTCATCCTGGACGAGGGCTGCCCTAATGACCCATCTTAACTGGATTGACACCTGCAATGACCCCATTTCCAGATGAGGCTGTAGCCACGGGGACTTGGAGACAGGACTTGAACGGACCATTTTGAAGGACATAATTCAACCCACAACAATGTCCGCCTAAACCTATTGAGTTCGGAGAGATTGCCGAATAATGAGACAGAACGACATGCACGCGGGTGAAGACGCTAATGCTGCCCTCACTGCCACGGTGGCCAGTGAGACAAAAGTCCTGGCCAGTTGTCAGTGTCCAGTGCTTCCTGTGGACTCTCCGCCCACGTGGGAGGGGAAGGCCTGACCGGGGGACTGGGTGTCTTCCGCTCCAGCCTTGGGGTGTCACCCATAGCAGCTAGCTCTTGCATTTGCCTGGCCACGCCACCGTGCCTTGCCAACAGAACGTGTGTGGGGGTGACCTGTACCCTTTGCTGGCAAACGCTGTCAAGAGTGGCCTTAGCCCAGCCAGTGTGGCTCAGTGGATTGAGCACCCACCCACCAAGCAGTCACCTGCTCGATTCCTGGTTGGGGCACATGCCCAGGTTGCAGGGCAGTTAACAAAGCCAAAAAAGCAGCAGGGGAATCAGGAGATTCAGGGGATGTGCAGGAAGCAGCCAATCGATGTTGATGTTCTCTCATCAATGTTTCTCTCTCTCTCTCTCTCTCTCTCTCTCTCTCTCTCTCTCTCTCTCTCTCTCCCTCTCCCTTTCTCTCTCCCTAAAATCAATAAAAACATTTAAAAAAAAAAAAGAGAGAGAGAGGGCTTAATTTTCCACACTCTTCCCCCTTCTGCCGAAAGGTGCCGACACTGGAGAGGGCCTGGGGGGATGCTTAACCCAGGTGTCAGACATTCAGGCGGGAAATGAACTCTACGCTTACCTAACGTTCACCCTCCTCTAGCTCAGTGGTTCTCAACCTGTGGGCCTCGACCCCTTTGGCGGTCAAACAACCCTTTCACAGGGGTCACCCAAGACCATCCTGCATATCAGATATTTACATGACGATTCATCACAGTAGTAACATTACAGTTATGAAGTAGCAACGAAAATAATTTTATGTTTGGGTCACAACATGAGGAGCTGTATTTAAAGGGCCAGAGGTTGAGAACCGCTGCCTGACACTCAGCACCTCCCTCAGTTACGGACACAGACATGCGCTGTACCCGTGGCTCCAAGACACACTGACATCTGGCACCTTCCTGTCAAATGCAGCGACTGCAGACACGGGAACCTCCTCGCTCCCACCGCACCCCGGCCATGGGTGTGGGACCGGCCGTTGCCCGGCGATGCGTGAATGAAGCAGCATTACCACACGGCAATCAACTACATTCCCACGTAAGCGATTTCCTTCCTAACGTTACACTTGTTACTTTTTCATTTTAAAAACGTTTTTGGAGAAGAGGCCGAGGGGCCTCACCAGCCCTCCTTCCTCGGGTGTCTGTGGGCGCAGGAAGCAGGAAGGCGGAGGGAGCGGCCCTGCGCCTGCCCCGCCAGCACCCCCGCTGGACCGTCACCTGCGGGAGATCGGAGCAAACCTGCGCTGTGTGCCGTCGCCGGTGACGTCGGGTCCACTTGTTACAGCAGCCAGCTCCTCGCCTAGTGGATACGCCGCCAGACACGGGGCCCGCACTCAGCTCCCGTCCACGGCCACAGGGGAGGAGCCACCAGCGCCCCTCAGGGGAAGCTCTGTGCACCAGCTCCGCACGCGCCCCACCCCACCCCCCCACCCCCCCGGGGTCCCAGGGCCCAGCTCAGGGGCTGCCCCAGAGGCCACTCCAGGCCTGGTCTCCCTAATATTTCTGGCCTCTGGGGCGCCCTTGGGCTGGGTCCTGGGACCCCGGGGGTGGGGGGGGTGTGGTCCTGTGAGCCTGGGATGAGACCAGCAGCCTGAAGTGACCACCGTGGCTGGTGGGGGGACTGCACTCATGGAATAAGAGAGGCAGGAAGTGAGGGCAGGGGCTGGGACCCCTGTTTCCATTCCCAGGGATGAACCCCTGGAATCTCACCAAGGCCCAGGTCCTGCCCTCCCCGCACCCCACCACCACAGGCCCCACAACCTGCCGGGGCTGTGACCACAGCCAGACTCCTCTCACCGCCCCCCCATCTGTGCAAGGGAATAGCGGTCCACTGTGTCCGTCAGATCAGCTAAAGGCTCGGGTATGCGTAACCACCTGTTCGTTTAGGGGAGAGTTTACAATTACAGTTAGAAATGCAATGTGCCCTCTGTAGCTGAGGAGTTCTCAGGATCCCCCTTGGAAGTAGGGTGTCAATACCTTTCTCAGAGACTCAGCCAGTGCTTGAGTTGCTGCGGCCATTCCTCCTAAAGTGCCCGTTCAACGAGGAGGGTTTTAATGTTTGGCTGGGGGGGCAGGGGGGGCCGGCAGTCACACACCAGCGAGGAGCCAGGCTTTCCCCCCAAGCCTGGGAGACCAGGTCCCACCTCACCCCCACACCCCGCACCCCACCCGCCCCTGCCTGGCGTGGCTCCGGCTGGGACCAGGCCCCTGGCGGCAGGGATGGGCGCTGGGTGTAAGCAATGCGGCAGGGGAAGCAGGTCAGTGGGAGCCAGGGAGGTTCAGAGACGCAGCCCAGCCCAGCACCCACCCATCCCGCACTCCACCTGCGGTCTGTCCCCGTGGGCCCACAGGAAGTGCCCGCCATGTGTGCCGCCAGCCCCGGCTCCTGGTGAAGGACACGAAGCCCAGAACCAGCGAGCAGGTGAAGGGGTGGTGCCTGGGAGGAGAGAGGGCCTGCCTGCGCTGCCAGCTCCCGGCGGGGGCCCCGGGGTCGGGGAGCAGACGCTGGACCTTTCGGGGCCAGCCGCCGTCTCTGCGTGACCGCCCGGGGCCCATGGCGGCTCAGCGTGTGTAACAAAGACTCACAAACAGGCCTGTGTTTTCCCGTGCGGCCGACCAGCAGCAGCCGTGCGTTATCCGTCGCGCCAAGGAGGCCATGCGGGCCCTGCCACGCGGCTGAGCGCCGAGAGCCTGTGTCTTCTGAGCAGACTCACCATCGCAGCGCTGTGGGCGTTCCCCTGGGTGGGGAGGAGGGTGTGAGCTTTCTTCACCAAGCACCCCAAGTTTCATGTGAGGAGAGAGAAACCAGACGGGGGTCCCCCTGCGATGGCATCTCAAGCCAGGGGGCTCCCCGTTGATGTCGTTTCTCTCTGTGTGCCCCGCCTCTGTCGTTTCCACACGCCACCCAACCACATCTACAGACGTGACCAGGTCCCAGCTCCATGAGAAATGGCGTCGGAAGACGCACAAAGCAACATCAAAGGCTTCTCCATCCAGGTGGCCTCCCCCTGCCTCCCGGGGGCCCAGGCCTCGGAATTCTCTCCTCCTTCATGAAAGAGGCCTCACTGGGGGAGGCCAGCGGGGGGGGGGGGGGGGGGGGCTGAGGCCACCGTCTGATGACAGCGCAGAGGGAGGGTGGCCGAGGAGCCAAGCCTTCGCCGCACACTGTCCATCACGCTGCGTGTCCTGGCTGGATGGGGGCAGCTTTCCATCCAGGCGGAAAGAGGAATGGCTGTTTGCAGCATTCCGGAGCTCACCCAGACAGCTCAGGAGGAGAGAGCCGGGAGGGAGGGCAGAGGAGACAGGGGGGCTGAGGCCCTGGGGAAGGGGAGAGGGGGAGGGGAACAGTCATCTCCGGGTCCTGCATCAGCCGAGGCCCCTGGATGGGGTTCAGGGTCGGACCCCACATCAGCCCCAGGTGCCAGGCACCTCCCTTCCTCCCAACCTCCTCCCATCTGGCTTCCTCCACCACCCCTCCCCCTGGGGGTGCCCCAGTCCCGGGAGGACGCAAGGGGAGGGTGTCCGTGCCCTGGAAACCTGGCCTTGCTTGCTGCAAAGCAGGCGGCCCCTGGACGCGGGGAGCAGCTGCGGCTGGGCTGCCTGGGGTGAGGAGGAAGAGAAGGCAATTTGCAATTTCAAATCCGAGCTCCTCTCCAGCCGGCCCGTGGTCTCGCTCCCAAGACAGCTGGCGAGGAAGCGGCCAGGAGCGCGTGACAGCTCTTCCCTGAGCGCCAAGCCTGCCTCTCACCGCACCTGGAGGGCTCCTGGGGGGACAAGGGGTCAGGGGCTGGGGCAGGGGGGACCCCAAAGCAGGCGTGACCCAAAGCCAGGTGGGACATCTGGCCGCGCTCAGCACAGCCAGGGGTGAACCTGAGGGGGGCGGGCGGTGAAGGATGAAGAAGACAGCCGAGGATAAAGCTGGGGCCGGGTGGGACGCTGCTCTCGGACGGAGAGACAGGCCACGGCCTGCGAGCTGAGTCTTTATTTTATAGCAGATTCCACGAGGCAAAGCCAGGGCGGGTCAAGATGTTTACAACGTTCCCGCAGGTTTCGAATCCACTCAATCACATGCACCTGGTCGAGCTTTGTTTCCTCGCTGCACCCCCCGCAGCCCACACCACTCAGCCACGTGGGGCCACAGGTTCAGACCATACGGTCAAGCTCACAGCCATAGCCTTTGGCTGTAATTGTGCTGGGAGGGCTTTGGCACAAGAGGACCGTGTCCTCTCATCAGTCCAAGGCTTGAACCCGTCCAAACACTGCAGCCGCTCTCCACAGACATCAAAGCCAGGCGGGACCAGAAGCCTAGGTGAGGGGCTCTGGAAAGTGGGGTGTCAGGGAAAGGAGTTTCCTGGGAGATGGAACTACCTGAACAGAAACACAGCTGGGGGACAGCTCAGGGTTTGGTCAAAAAATTCCATGGGCCCTAGCTGGTGTGGCCCAATGGATAGAGCGTTGGCCTACGGACTGAAGGGTCCCGGGTTCCATTCTGGTCAGGGCACATGCCTGGGTTTCGGGCTCGATCCCCAGTAGTGGGCATGCCAATCAATAATTCTCTTTCATCACTGATGTTTCTCTCTCTCCCTCTCCCTTCCTCCCTGAAATCAATAAAAAAATATTTTTTTTAAATTCCATGGCCGAGTTCTCAATGCAAATTGGATATTTTTAAGGAGACACAAACAAAAATGATCGATGAGAGATAAAAGTTAAAGTGCACACACACATGTAAGTGCAACAGTGGGGGTGAGCCGGCTGGGAGTGAAGGAGAGAGGACCGCCGGGCCCCGCGCAGGGACCTGTCCTGCCGAGAGCCGCCACCAGAGCGACTGTCCCAGCAGAAACCCGTGAGCTAGAGCAGCGAATCCGGAAGGTTCCACGCACCCGACGCTGCTCTGTGATATGGCCAGTATGTTCAGTCGTCCTGAGCACCAAAGGGTCACAGGTTTGATTCCTGGTCAAGGGCATGTACCTGGGTTGCAGGTTTGATCCCCAGCCTTGGTCAAGACGTGTGGGAGGCAACCAATTGACATGTCTCTCTCACATCAGTTTCTCTCTCTCTCTCTCCCCTCCCCCCCCCCTTCCTCCCTTCCACTCTCTCTAAAAATCAATGGGAAAATATCCTCGGGTGAGGCTTAACCAAAAAAAAAAGACCAGCTCTTCAGAGGTAACAGAAAACAACGCGGTGGCCCCTTGGTGAGCGGGTCTGGCATTTCATCCGAACTCCATGCTGAATAATTTACAGAAAGGCTTTATGGGAGCCCAGCGCCCACAATAAATGTTCCATGAGAACACAGGCAACTCTTCCAACATCGATTTCTCTCCGGCGGGTTCGGCTGGCAGGCCGGCCAGATTGGAGTTGCCACGCTGCTTATGTGGAAACGATCATAATCTCACTTTCATTTGCATTTTTGCAGGCCTCGCGGGCATCGCGGCCACTCCTGCTGGAACCGGGAGGGGACAGAGTCCTGGGTTTGGGAACAGAAAGTGAGGGGAGAGCACAGCTGCCGCACCTTTCCGCCTGCGGGCAGCGTTCCGGGGGCACAGAAGCAGGAGGGCACGAGTCCTGGGCCACCCTGAGGGGGGGGGGCAGGAGGAGGGCAGAGTGGGCAGGGGGACAAGGATGCTTCACACCTGTGTCGTTAGGAAAGCACAGCTTAAAACAACAGCGAGACGGCATAACACACCTCCCGGGGCGGCCACAGTCCGCACGCTGACCGACCGGGGCGAGTGCGGGCGAGGACACGGCACAGCGGGGACCTCGCTCGGTGCCGGCGGGACCTGCAGCGGGCGCAGCCCCTTTGGAAGACAGTTGGGCAGATTCTTACAAAACGAACGATGCCCCCGCCACACGGCCCAGCAGTCCTGCTCCCTGGTATTTACCAAAAGGAGTTAAACACCCTGTCCAGGCAGGAACCTGCACAGACGTTCATGCAGCTTCATTCAGAAGCGACAGGACTCGGGAGCGACCGGCACGCCTTTCAGCCGGTGAGCGGATGCAGAAGCCGGGTCCATCCAGACAGCCGGGTGTTACTTAACGCTAAAAAGAAAGAGGCGATCGCGCCAGGAAAAGCCACAGAGGAAACGTCAAAGCGATGACCCACCCGAAAAGCCTGCATGTGGGTGGTCCCAGCCGCCGACACCAGCGGGGGGGCAGCGGGGGGGACGGACAGCAGGAAGGCCGTGGCTGGGGGGCTACGGGGTGGGGGGAGAGGCAAGTGCAGGGGACATTAGGGCAGTGAGACTGCTCTGCAGGTTGCTATGATGATGGACACACGTCATCTCACACTGCACCACCCACAGGATGCGCGCCACGCGCGTGAGCCCTCCGAGCACCCAGGGACTGGGGGTGACGGCGACGCGTCCCATCCTGGTCAGTGAAGCGACAATGCAGGAGGCTGTGTGGGGCCGGGGAGAACTCTCCGGACCTTCCCCTCGATGGTGCTGTGAGCCTTAAACCGTCCTAAAAAGGAAGTCTTTACAAAAAGAAGACAAAAGTGCCCGGTGGGCGGGGCTCAGTGGTTGCGCGTCGACCTATGAGCCAGGAGGTCACGGTTCCATTCCCGGTCGGCGCACAGGCCAGGGTTGCGGGCTCCATCCCCAGAGGGGGGCGTGCGGGAGGCAGCCGATCCACGCTTCTCTCTCATCACTGATGTTTCTCCCTCTCCCTCTCCCTCTCCCTTCGTCTCTGAAATCAATAAAAACATATTTTTTAAAAAGACGAGCGCTATCACCACTGTAGCCAGATTGCCGGTTGTGCCGCGGGGGTGGGGGGCGCCAAGCAGAGGGGCCTGGAGAGCCGGCCTGCGACTGGCACGTGACCAACGCGCCCGGGTGGGCCCCGCGGCCCGCAGCCTCCGCACCTGCCGGGAAAGCGCAGACTGAGTTCCCAAACTGTCAGCCCTAACTTCTCTCGCCAAGAAAAACAAAACCACCGGCAGCGGCTGCCAGCCATTCTCTCCGCTGTTCCCCGCGGCTCCTGGGTCCCCCGCCGCGCTGGCTGCGACCGGAGAGCAGCCTGGGCCGTGCAGACGGGCAGCGGGCCCCCTCCGGCTCCTCCTCACAGCTGCCCTGGGCGCAGCCTCCCACATTGGCCTCCCCGGAGGGCGACCCCACCCGGAGTCCGTCCGGCGCAGCAGCAGCAGCAAGTCTGTGATGACTCCCCGCTGCCTTAGCCCTTCCAGCTCTGCAGGTGTCTTACGTAACCGTAGCCCGTCACCAGGGAGACCAGCTCCGTGGGCACGCTTCCCCGCATGACCCGGCTGGTCTGGACCACAGGCCTTGCCCTTCGCCCAGCCACCGGCTCCCAATCCCCTCCCCACAGACTCTGCCCAGGCCAAGGGCTGCGACGCCAGGCCCAGGGCTCCAGGGGCCGGGCCCCTGGCATTTCCAGACACGCCTGCTGCCTATGGTCTCCGTGCCCTTTAAGAAGCTGGGTGTCGCCGAAACCGGTTTGGCTCAGTGAATAGAGCGTCGGCCTGAGGACTGAAAGGTCCCAGGTTCGATTCCGGTCAAGGGCATGTACCTTGGTTGCAGGCACATCCCCAGTGGGAAATGTGCAGGAGGCAGCTGATCGATGTTTCTCTCTCATCGATGTTTCTAACTCTCTATCTCTCTCCCTTCCTCTCTGTAAAAAATCAATAAAATATATTTAAAAAAAAAAAAAAGAAGAAGAAGCTGGGTGTCCAGGGAGGCGCGGTCCCTCCCCTGGGGCCCAGCCCAGCCTGGCGCCCCTTCGCATGATGGGCTCTAGACCCGGCCTGTCCCTCACTCCTCTAGCCAACCTTGCCCTTTGACCCACACTGCGTGATGTCCAGGGATTGGGCCCAAACCCTGCCTGTCGCCGGGGAGGTGGGTCCAGGTGGGCCAGCTGCCCCCTCCCCGGGGAGCAGGGCCGGCCAGCGGTGGCCGTGGAGACCACTGCCAGGCCCTGGCTGCCACTCCCGGTCTTCTCCTGGCCCTGCTGTCGGGGACCCGGGCACAGACCCTGTGGGGTGTGGGCTCCCCAGCTGTCATCCACATGCAGCCTTGCTCAGCACCCCCCGGGGGGACAGGGGCTGCTCCCCTGAGGAGACCACGTAGCGGTGAGAGAGGGATGTCAAGGCCAAGCCCCTGATGCTCCCAGGTCCCGGCTGTGTGACCTGGGCAAGGCACGTGGCTCCAGGCCTCATGTAAAGGGGGCCCCAGAGAACCCGTCTGGGAGGGGGTGCGATCACCAGATGAGATGATTCACAGAAGAGGCTTCGGTCGGAGGGGGTTGGGGGGGGCGGGGACTGGGGTATGATGGGCCTCGGGGCTGGACCACAGACCTCAGCAGCCATCCCGCCCTTCCCGAGAGTCGGGGCTCCTGGCGCTGAGCATCCTGGCAGCAAAGTTGGCAAAGCAATCGCCGAGAAAGCCCCACCGAGCACCTCTGCCCCTTGGGCGGCCGCGCCGGAACCATCAGGACTCACTGACCTGGAAACACCTCCCGGCGGGGGGGGGGGGGGGAGGGGACGGGACGAACCACACCAGGACCCACCTCTCACTGACAGGCAAGGCGGCCTCGGGGCTGGACGGACGAGTGGCCGGGTCCCTCTGGGTCCGGCCTCGCTGGGTCCCCGCGGTCCCGGGGAGGGACCAGGCTGAGCCCCGCAGCCTGGGGACCTGCTCCCATCGTCATGGTGAGACAGCGGGAGTTGTTTTAAAGCCACCGCCCCACGGCGGCCCCTGGGCCATCGCGGCGTCACTTCGGAGCCGCGCAAATATTAAAGCATCGTTACCTGCCCGCCACTCCGCTAGAGGAGGGCATCCCACAGCAACGGGATCGAGAGAATTGAGCAAATTAATCAATTAAAATCATCATTCACAGGAGGAGTCCCCTCTCGCCGAGACAAGGCAGGGGGCCTCTGCCTACCCCGAGGGAAAAGGCTCTGTAACCTTCACCTCGGCACTCAGGTGCGCAGCAGGGACCTCAGTTCCCGGGATTCAGCAGAAACCAGGAGAGACAAGAGGGCGCCACCAGCCGAGCGTCCCCTCCCCCGCGTGTGTGGGTGAATGTCCTCTGCCTCTGTCCCCTCTAGGACGTCCTGCGCCCCGGGTCAGGTTAGTCCAGTCATGTGGAGTGTGGGGGGGAGGGGGCAGCCATGCCTGTGACCTGAGGGAGGGGCTGACCTGCCACAAAGCCCCGCCTCCTGAGTCTGCGCGGGGCACCTCCCTCCCCTCTGCTCCAGCATCACGTGAACCCTGTGTGTCCCCTTCCTTCTCCTGTAACAACTCCCTCTGAACTGAGGGACCACCCACCCAGTATGCAGTCATCTCGGTCTTTACCTTGATGCCACCAGCAAAGACTCTATTCCCAAATGAGGGCACATTCTGAGGTTCTGGGGGACACGTTCAGCCCGCAGCTGGTGTGGCCACAGTCCCTCAGTCCATTCTGCAACCTGCACTTGGCTGCCCACTGCCCACGGCCGGGGGGGGGGGGGGTGGGCAGGAGCAGTGTGGAGAGACAGGCCGGCGTCCACGGCCCTCACTCTGCACGGTCTCCCACCCACCAGCTCAGACCCGGCTTTGCTTTGGGGTCAGAAGGGCCCACGTGGCGTGGCCAGCAGATGCGCCCTAACTGGTGGGCCTTAGCTGTACGCTGAGCCCCGCCCGCCTTCACCAGCGGGAAGGGCTTCCGAATCCATTGCCCCTCCGGCCACCACCCTGGAGGGCGGCTACCCCATGTGCCCAGTACACCAGACACTGACCGCCTGAACTCCCTCTCCAGGCAGGCCGATGCCCTCCCGGCCTCCCCTCCCCTCCCCTCCCCGCCTCCTCTCCCCTCCTCCCCCCCCTCCCTCCTCCCCTCCTCTCTCCCCTCCCCACCTCCCCTCCCCTCCCCGCCTCCTCTCCCCTCCTCTCTCTCCCCCCCCACCTCCTCTCTCCTCCCCTCCCCTCCCCTCCCCTCCCCGCCTCCGTTTCTCCAGGCAGGCCCTCAGCTTGCGTCCCTAGAGGTGAGAGTGAAAAGGCCGCGCCCAGGTTGAGGCCAGGGTTGCACACACCTGGACGCCCATCGGGAGGTGAAAGAGGCCGTGAAGCAAACGTAATGGCTGTTTTCCCAGCTTCTGGGAACTTGGGGCAACAGTTTTCAGAGGCGCCTTCGTTTACTTCTAAATAGAGTCAAACATAGCATTAAGTCATCAGCAGACGCAAAGCAGCGCCGGTAATCTGCCTTTCATTTGGCTCCATTTAGTGAAAAGGAGCTTTCAACAGGCGGGGGGGGGGGGGGGGGGGGGGGGGGGAGAGCAGGCGCGCTGAAAGCGCCCTTGATGGAAACGACCAGGTTCCGGAGACGGTGGGCGGTCTGTGTGCGAGGCCGGGCCCGGCCCAGTCCTGCAAACCGCAGGCCACGCGGGTGCCAGCTGGACGCGGGCCGCGGAGCCAGGGGGGACGGAAAAGCGGGTCCGGGGCCGGCCGAGCGCACTGTTTTGAAGGGAGAAGGGACCCTGGCTGTGAACTGAAAATTCATCGTAACCAAGAGATGCCGTTCTCTGTGAGGAAGGAGGAGGAGGGAGGCCGCACAGGGGGCAGGAAGCTTTGAAAGGCGCCCGATTCTCACTCCCCGGAGGGCTCGGCCTCACCTGTGACCTGTGCCCAGGAGCAGGAGCGGGCTCAGTGTGAGCTCGCAGACAC
Organism: Myotis nattereri; assembly: GCF_964212035.1. NCBI lineage: Eukaryota > Metazoa > Chordata > Mammalia > Chiroptera > Vespertilionidae > Myotis > Myotis nattereri. The sequence continues at coordinate 213,982,341 of NC_138077.1, read as the reverse complement.
GGGGAGGGGCTCCCGGACTGTGGGGGAGGGGCTGAGGGAAAGGATGGCGCCAGCTGCAAGGGGCTTTCCAGAGCCACCACAGGGAGCACTTCTGTGGGGTCTGACTGCGCCTGGGGAGGGGGGGTGGGGACAGCTCAGGCAGAGTCTGGGCCGCGTGACTGGGTTCTGGCCTTTGTCCATGTGACCTGAGCTGGAGGGGACCTTGCAGGTGGGATTAAGTTGCGGCCTGGGATGAGCTGTTACCCTGCTTTTCCGGGGGGACCAGAAGCAGAAGCAGGTCCAAGTCATGCCCCCTCCACCCACCAACTCTGAGCAGACGCCCAGGAGGCCACCGGCCACCGCCTGTCCCTCCACCACGCTGTCCCCAAGGGAAAACCAGGTTTACGCAGCAGAGAGAAAACCCGACGAGGCTGCAAACAGCAGAAAACACCCAAGAAAACTGTCCAAAGAGAAAAATGTGTAAAAGTTTACTATTTTCATACGTAACTTTAAAAAGATATATTCCCATATAAAACGTTGCATAGTAAATGACATGTTTGTAAAAACCCAGTAAGAAAACATCCTTTTATCATTTAAGCTGATTCTGAAAAAACCGTCGCTGAAAACAAATGGAAACGTCCTAGCCGGTGGCTCTCGTGTGCCCGAGCCCTGGCCGTGCAGCCGCGGCCCACGCTCTCGCCCCACTGAGAGCAGCAGCTCCACCAGAGCAGCCTTCCGAGCGCCAGGGCCTGCGACACCCACTCCCTGGCCACTGCTGTCCGCCGCTGGGAGGCCGCCACCCGTGGGGGTCCGTGGCGGCCATGGAGGCGGGGGAGGCCGGGAGGCCACGGAGGCCGGGCGGCCACGGAGGCTCCTTCACTGGTAGACGACCTTCACACAGAACGTCTCCTCATTCTTGTCCTCGTGGTCGTTGATGTGGATGAGCACCTCCCGCTCCCCGGCCCTCTGACTGGGCGCGAACCGCAGGCCGATGGTGTAGGTCTCTCCGCCCGCGACCTGGAAGAGGCGGCCGTCAGCGCCCAGCCCAGCGCCCTCTCCTCCAGCAACCTCCACCACCACGTGCTCCCTCCAGCCCTGGCCTGCGTGACCCACAGAGCACCTTGGCCTGGCTCCTGCCTCGGCCGTGGGCTGGGGGTCCTCCAGGCACCAGCTCTGAGCTGCGGTGCCCCTGCTCCTGAGGCCCACATGACCGCGTTCCATAACCCGGGGACACTCCCAGCCACAGAGGCACCCCCACTGCTTCCTGCCACCTTCCCTCCAACGCTCAAGACAGACAAGGGTCAATGTGGGGCAGTTCTGGTCAAACTTTGGAGAAACCACAGGTTGGGTCGGTCATCAGGCCCAGTCCCTGAAATGTCGCCTGGACGCGGGTCTCTCTGAGACGAAGCAGTGGCGCTCACAGAGGTGCCCTCCCCCCGCACCCTCCCCAGCACCGCACCAGAGCGCAGCCGCCCAGCTCGCCGCCCAGGGCTCGGTGGAGACGCCACTACCCGATGGCCTGGCTCCTACCTCCGTCCCCAGCCCAGGGCTCAGGCCCCAACCCGCACGGGGCCCACCTGGAAGGTGTCCTCCGTGAACTGCAGCAGATCAGGGTGGTCGCTGTGCAGGCGGTAGGCCCGGCGGAAGGGGTAGGGGTTGGTGTAGGTGATCTGCTTGTGGGCGCCCTTCCCCTCCCCCACGGCCATGGTGATCTCGAAGGCCTGTGGGAGGACGGCATGGGCTGGGCTCCTGCAGGGACTCCTGAGCCTGCTCTGCGGGGGGCCCAGCAGCTGGGACGCAGGACGGACAGCCCCCCCTCAGGGCTCCCAGGGGAGGGGCCCCCAGCACAGGAGCAGCCCCCCGTCCCCCCAGGGCCAGGAGGATGGGAGGAAGCTCCTGCCTGGAGCCAGGCCTGGTGGAGGACCAGGTGACCACCGTGCGCCCACGCCTGTGCCCACGCACGCCCCCTCCCAGACCTTGGAGATGAGAGGCGGCCGGCAGGAGAGGCACACGAGCCAGGAGGCCACCAGCTGGTGGAAGTCCACGTCGACCACGTTCAGGTGCACGAAGCGGCTGCCCGCCCGGCGGGGCCTCACGCCCACGTGCAGGTCCTGCACCCCGTGGGGCGGCAGCGCGAAGACGCCTTTGGGGTCCATCTTCAGAAACAGAGAGCGAGTGGGACGAGGGGTTCTGGCACCCGCCCCCAAGGGACCCGCTGCTGGGGGACCACCTGCTCGGGGCCCACGTGGCCGGCGTGCGGCAGAAAGGGCGGATCTCCGTCAGGGCCGGGCCACCGCGGTCACAGCCTGTTCACCACCGTGTCTGACGCCCTGTGTCGGGCAGGTCCCCTCCCACGTGGCGGCAACCCCTCTGGCTCTCACGGAGCCGCCGGCAGGAGCCCGCCCGGCCCTCTGAGCAGAGCGACTGGCTGCACTGACTCAGACTTAGTATCTCCTCCCGGCGACTCTGAGACAGGCTGTGGGTGTACGTGTCCCCGCCCCTCGATGGCCTGATAAAGGAATCGGACGGAGACTCCACAGACCACCAGTCCAAGGGGCAGTGAGCCCATCCTCGGGACCACCCACTGAGCGCAGCCCACGCCCACCGCCCGCCCCGCTGCCCCAGGTGGGCGAGAATGGCAGTGCAGAGAACTGAAGGGGTCCGGTAGCCCAGGGCCGCACCGTCAGCTCCTGGGGGTGCGAGGTGAAGGCCCGCACGTTCCTGAGTGTCGGCGTCCCCCGGAGGACCAGGGACAGGCGGGTCCGCTGGCCCACGACACAGGACACGTCCACGCGCTGCAGAGAGTGCAGATGCACCTGCCAGATCTGGACGGGCGCCGCCAGCCAGCGGTCCCTGTGGGGACAGAGCCAGGAGGAAGCCGAGAAGGCTGCCCGGAAGAGGGGGCAGGAGGGCGCGCAGACAGCTGCTGTCACCCTCCTGCGTGGGCGGCTTGGGGACTGCAGCCCAGGCGTCACTTGGACTCAGGGGGGACGAGAGGGATGTCAGTGTGGGCTTCGCAGCCAGGCCCCCTGGGTAGCCGGAACCGCGAACCAGGCCTGAGGCAGGGCCGTGGCTGCGCTCCGTGTAAGGCCGCGGCCTGGAGGTCAGCAGGCCTGAGCTCAGGAACCCGGCGTCCACTGCCGGGACTGCAGGACGGGGCTCTTTCCTGGAAAATGGACTCAGCAATGCATCCCCTCAGCGTCTGGTGGGGACTGCAAGCTGCGGGTCCCTCCGCCCGTGACGGGCACTGCACACAGGCTGCTCACTGCCCTGTTCTCAGAGGTGCCGACACCTCACCCGCACCAGCTTTGACTTCTCGGGGCTGGGAGACGCCACTTCCAGGGACGGGAGGGCCCAGGTCCCCGAACAGGGTCACTGCAGTGGGGGGAGCAGAGGGCGGGCCGACAGTCTCCATCGCCCGGAGGAAGCACTGGACCGGCAGCGGGTCCGGGACTGAATGTGCCGCACGGCTGCCTCCACTTCCTCTCCTTGGGCTCTGGACCCACCGTCCCTCGGGCCGCAGGAGCCGCTCTGAGCGGAGGGCGCCCTTCGCCAGGCCCCTGCCAGCCCATGAGTAGCTGCGGAGCAGGCAGACCTAGCCACGCTCAACGCCCAGCACGCGCTGCTTCCTCCCCACCCCTCGCCCCACCCCCTGCCGCCGACCGCCAGGCTCACATACTCACACGTAAATGACAACAAAGAAGTCTTTGACATCCGGGCTCGGGCCACTGGCCACCTTCAGGAACACGTCCCTCGGCTCCCCCGGACCCTGCGGACAGTGGGGCATCACAGGGACGCCGCCCCTGGACCTGACCCCGCCCCCGGCCCCCGCGAGGCCACAGCAGGTGAGAACCAGGCCCCGACGCCTCTAGTTTTCTGTGCTACTCAGAACCCACTAGTGTTTTCACAGCGAAGAGAAAACGCCTTGATTGCACACTGAGCTCAGTAACTTTCTCCTGCAGGAGCCCGTCCCCAGCCTCTCGCATGACAGCCGCTCCCTGTACACAGCGGCGATTAACAGATGCCCTCGTACACTCGCTCCTCACTCACTCCCCTTGGATAGCCAAGGGCCTGTGTGCTGGCAGGAAGGTGAGGACTCACCCAGGAAGCTCTCACAGGCCCGGCAAACAGCCCCTCACCTGGGAAGAGGCTGCGCACAGAGACGCGAGGAGCGGCAGGGGGTGCAGGGATGGCGGGCGTGCGGGGAGGACGGAGCGGCCACTCACCGTATTCTGGGTCTCACAGATGACGTGCGGGTCGCTGCAGCGGACGTGGACCGGGGGCGCCTCGCCAGGCTTCCCCACGGGAGCACCTGGAGCGGAAAATACCAAGACAAAGGTGTCTCCCGACAGGCGCGGCCGGTGCCGGGGGGACGGGCCTCCACGCCGCCCCTGCATGGACGCTGGGTTCCTGCTCGGCCGCCCCTGCGTGGGGCCTGTCCACAGGCAAAGGCCATAGCGGAAGCGCGAGTGCCCGCAGCCAGCGCGGCTCCCTCAGCACCACAGGCACCAGCGCAGTCGGGGGTGGGGGTGGGGGGGGCACAGGCACCAGCGCAGTCGGGGGGGGGGCCACAGGCACCAGCGCAGTGGGGGGGGGCCACAGGCACCAGCGCAGTGGGGGGGGACACAGGCACCAGCGCAGTGGGGGGGGGGGCCACAGGCACCAGCGCAGTGGGGGGGCCCACAGGCACCAGCGCAGTGGGGGGGGGACACAGGCACCAGCGCAGTGGGGGGGGGACACAGGCACCAGCGCAGTGGGGGGGGGGACACAGGCACCAGCGCAGTGGGGGGGGGCCACAGGCACCAGCACAGTGGGGGGGGACACAGGCACCAGCGCAGTGGGGGGGGGACACAGGCACCAGCGCAGTGGGGGGGGGCCACAGGCACCAGTGCAGTGGGGGAGGGACACAGGCACCAGCGCAGTGGGGGGGGGGGGGACACAGGCACCAGCGCAGTGGGGGGGGGGGACACAGGCACCAGCGCAGTGGGGGGGGGGCCACAGGCACCAGCGCAGTGGGGGGGGGACACAGGCACCAGCGCAGTGGGGGGGGGACACAGGCACCAGCGCAGTGGGGGAGGGACACAGGCACCAGCGCAGTGGGGGGGGGGACACAGGCACCAGCGCGGGGGGGGGGCGGGGGGCCACAGGCACCAGCGCGGGGGGGGGGGCGGGGGGCCACAGGCACCAGCGCGGGGGGGGGGGCCACAGGCACCAGCGCGGGGGCGGGGGGGGCGCCGCGGGCGCACTGTCTTCGGTTTGAAATGACACAGGCAGGAGGGAGAGCCGACCGCTGTGCCGGGTGCCGGGTGCCGGGTGCCGGGTGAGAGCATCGCAGGGTAAGGACGATGCCACCGCCCCTCGGGGAGAACCGTTCCCAGCTGAGCCACAGCACACCCGGCCCGACGGGACCTGCCTGGGAGCATGTGCCAGGGGGGCAGGCGGACGGCCTTCTTCAGGAAGGTGAGCTCCGGGTGGTAGAAGCGGAAGACCTGGTCCACCGCGGGCGGCTGCGGCTGCACCGTCAGCAGGAGCACGGCCAGGGGCCGGCCGCCGCCCGCCCGGAACAGCACCTGCGAGCGGGGGGGCGTCAGGGCGCACACGGCCGGTCTCCGCGGTCCTCACCGCCCCCCGGGGGCACGATCGGAGACAGGGCCGTCGGCACAGGCTGCCCACACAGAGGGCGGCGCCCCGCACGGCGCCCGCCTGTGGACGCGTCCCCCCGTGTGCACCACGATGGCCGCCACTGCTCTTCCTCCTGAGGAGGGCGCACCCTTCAACTGCCACCGACCCCGCCTCTTCCCGGCGCACATGCAAGGGACAGGCATGGAGGGAAGGTTTTGGTGGCAAACTAGAACGGGACAGCCGCCGCAAGCCCACGTCCCGCTCGGAACGGCACACCCTCCACACAGCAGAGCTCTGTGCCCAGCCCCGCCCGACCTGAGTCTGTGCCCCCTTCCACCTGTGCCCAGCCCCACCCCACACCGAATCTGAGTCACCCCCTACCCCGTGCCCAGCCCCGCCCGACACCCTGAGTCTGTGCCCCCCCCGCCTGTGCCCAGCCCCGCCCGACACCCCGAGTCTGTGCCCCCCCAGCCTGTGCCCAGCCCCGCCCAACCCCCGAGTCTGTGCCCCCGCTGCCCATGGGCCCCTCAACCCTTCCGGCAGCTCTGCGTCTGGCTTTGCCTTTTGAAGCTGCATCTGAAGGCGTCGCCCTGCGGGTCGGTCCCCGCACGCGGTGTGCTCCTGGGCCTGTGCCCCGGCTCGGAGAGAAGCCCCAGGCCCACGCTCACACCGTCGGGGTGCCCTGACACCCACCAGCGTTCTATCGCCTCACTGAGGCAGCGACTGGAAAACGACTTTATCTCCTGTGCTGCTCGAGCAGAACGTGCCCCTATAACTGAGCGCTCAGACCGAACCTGCACTCTCCGCAGTGTCCGCGACACTAGGCTCTGAGAGCGCTGGCCGTTGGTGCAGGTCAGCGGACGCTCTGGAAAGCGCCCATCGGTGCAGACGGGCCAGCCCTGCGGAGAGCGGGCAGCGGACCCGTGTGCAGCACCTCGTGCCACGGCCAAGGGCTAGAGGGGCTCCGAGTCCACGGACGGGGAGTGGCGGACACGCAATGAGCACCCGCCCCACAGAGGCTTTGACAGAGGGAACAGGAGGGCTCCGTGCACCCACCAAGGTTCATGCTCTGCACACACAACACACACACATGTTCACATGCATGTACACACGTGTGTGTACGCATGTACGTGCACACAGGGAAAGGGGTGGGAAAGGTAACCAGCTCTTCCTACATGTATCTCATTTTATAGCTTGATTTTGGACTCATGTAAATGCTTCCAACTTGAAAACTACGTTAATGTTTAAAGGACCTGTATGTGTGAGAAACAAGAGAAACAAACAGGTCACACACGTTGAGGTGGGGACATGACTGCCCGGAGGAGTCCCTCAGAGAGCGTGAGCACAGGCCTGCGGGATCCCGTCGGGGGCTGCACCACGTGTTCAGTGCACACGCACAAGCGCACACACACACACACACACCACCAGCCACTGCGGCCGGCAGCACCGGGCCACGGGGGCAGCACCGGCCCACGGGGCAGCACGTCACAGGCTGGCTGTCCTCAAACTGAGCAGACAGGTAGATACATGGAGGAGGACGAAGCCAGTTTCTCACGGCAGAAATGGGATCACAAACCGAGGGGAAGGGCTGCTGACAAGCCCACGATACCCGTGACACCCGCGATACCACACCGCCCTGGGCGCTGGTGCGATCTCCCCTCCAGCCCCACAGGCGGCGGCTGCGTCTGACGGGCACCCGTGCCCACGCCCAGCACCCAGGTTTGGTTTCTCAATACCCTTCTCCACCCAGGAGCTGGTACGGGGCCGCTCAGGGAGGGAGCAGGCACACAGCCGCCTGCCGGCAGGAAGGAAGCACCAGAGGGATGGAGGGTACTCTGCACCCGATGGGATGCTGGGCACGGGCATAGCCAGCCCCCGGGCCTGCGCAGGCAGCCGCAGAGACGGAGCGCGAGGACAGTGGGCACGGGGCAGCGGCTCACGCCAGCACCAAGGGCTGCACGTGGTGAGTGACTGGGAGACGCCTCCACGTGAGACACCCAGCCAGCAGCCGTGCCAGCACCTGGACGGGGAAGTCCCCCTCTGAGTGCCCTGCCCGCACCCCTTCCCTCCAGGAGGCCGGCCAGGGCGGAGGGGCTGGGCCCAGGCGGCCCGAGAGCCAGCAGAACCCATGACACTGCCCGGTCCCCGTGGAGGACACCGGCTCGCCCCCCACGGCCTCCTGCACCTCAGATCAGGCCTGTCCTCTGCCCGCACCTTGGCGTGTCTGGTGGGCATCACGCTGTCCTTCACAGGGGATCCGGGGTCCGTGCCCTTCTCAGGTCTCAGGTCCGCAGAGGCCTGTGGGAAAGCAACCGGCACCCGCGGGTCACGGACGGATCCCGGGGGCAGGCACTGCTGTCCACCCGCAGGACGGTCCACTGCGGGACAGCTGCCCTGGCCTCACGGTGCTCACAGCGACCTCACAGTGACCTCAGCGACGCTCACAGCGACCTCTCAGCGACCTCACAACGACCTCACGGCGACCTCACAGCGAACTCACAGCGACCCTCACAGCGACCTCAGTGACGCTCACAGCAACCTCTCAGCGACCTCACGGCGACCTCACAGTGACAGTGACCTCACAGCGACCTCACAGCGACCTCTCAGCGACCTCACGGTGACCTCACAGCGACCTCATAGTGACGCTCACAGCGACCTCACAGCGACCTCTCAGCTACCCTCACAGTGACCTCTCAGCGACCTCACAGGGACCTCATAGCGACCTCACAGCGACCTCACAGCTACCCTCACAGCGGATCTCACAGCGACCCTCTCAGCGACCTCACAGCGACCCTCTCAGCGACCTCACAGCGACCCTCTCAGCGACCTCACAGCGACCTCACAGCGACCCTCTCAGCGACCTCACAGCGACCTCACAGCGACCCTCTCAGCGACCTCACGGCGACCCTCACGGCGACCCTCACAGCGGATCTCACAGCGGATCTCACAGCGACCTCACAGCGACCCTCTCAGCGACCTCACAGCGACCTCACAGCGACCCTCTCAGCGACCTCACGGCGACCCTCACGGCGACCCTCTCAGCGGATCTCACAGCGGATCTCACAGCGACCTCACAGCGACCTCACAGCGACCCTCTCAGCGGATCTCACAGCGACCTCACAGCGACCTCACAGCGACCCTCTCAGCGGATCTCACAGCGACCTCACAGCGACCTCACAGCGACCCTCTCAGCGACCTCACAGCGACCCTCTCAGCGACCTCACAGCGACCTCACAGCGACCCTCTCAGCGACCTCACAGCGACCTCACAGCGACCCTCTCAGCGACCTCACAGCGACCTCACAGCGACCCTCTCAGCGACCTCACAGCGACCTCACAGCGACCCTCTCAGCGACCTCACAGCGACCCTCACGGCGACCCTCACAGCGGATCTCACAGCGGATCTCACAGCGACCTCACAGCGACCCTCTCAGCGACCTCACAGCGACCCTCACAGCGACCCTCTCAGCGGATCTCACAGCGGATCTCACAGCGACCTCACAGCGACCTCACAGCGACCCTCTCAGCGGATCTCACAGCGACCTCACAGCGACCTCACAGCGACCCTCACAGCGACCTCACAGTGACCTCTCAGCGACCTCACAGGGACCTCATAGCGACCTCACAGCGACCTCACAGCTACCCTCACAGCGGATCTCACAGCGGACCTCTCAGCGACCTCACAGCGACCCTCTCAGCGACCTCACAGCGACCCTCTCAGCGACCTCACAGCGACCCTCTCAGCGACCTCACAGCGACCTCACAGCGACCCTCTCAGCGACCTCACAGCGACCTCACAGCGACCCTCTCAGCGACCTCACAGCGACCCTCACGGCGACCCTCACAGCGGATCTCACAGCGGATCTCACAGCGACCTCACAGCGACCCTCTCAGCGACCTCACAGCGACCCTCACAGCGACCCTCTCAGCGGATCTCACAGCGGATCTCACAGCGACCTCACAGCGACCTCACAGCGACCCTCTCAGCGGATCTCACAGCGACCTCACAGCGACCTCACAGCGACCCTCTCAGCGACCTCACAGCGACCCTCTCAGCGACCTCACAGCGACCTCACAGCGACCCTCTCAGCGACCTCACAGCGACCTCACAGCGACCCTCTCAGCGACCTCACAGCGACCTCACAGCGACCCTCTCAGCGACCTCACAGCGACCCTCACAGCGACCCTCTCAGCGGATCTCACAGCGACCTCACAGCGACCTCACAGCGACCCTCACAGCGACCCTCACAGCGACCCTCACAGCGACCCTCTCAGCGGATCTCACAGCGGATCTCACAGCGACCTCACAGCGACCCTCACAGCGACCCTCACAGCGACCCTCACAGCGACCCTCACAGCGACCCTCTCAGCGGATCTCACAGCGGATCTCACAGCGACCTCACAGCGACCCTCACAGCGACCTCACAGCGACCTCACAGCGACCTCACAGTGACCTCTTAGGGACCTCTCAGCGACCTCACAGGGACGCTCAGCGGCTGCTATGACCGGCCTCGCTGCCCAGAGGCTGGGAGGCTGCGCGGCTGTGGAGAAGGGGCCGCTAACCCAGCTCTGCCTGGAGCCAGAGGCCTGACGACTCACCCCCGCCCTTAACCTCTTGCCCACAGTGCGTGCAGAGCCCCCGGGAAGTCTGCGAGCCCTGGGATCCCTCAGGCCATTTAAGGGGTGACCATCATCCCACAGAGCTGACCTCAAGGTCACTATCCCAACAAGGAGACACGTGCCCACACCCTCCCCATCACGCACACGCACGCATGCACACACGCACATGCACACGCACGTACACACGCACGTACACACACATGCACACGTACGCATGCTCCTCACGTCTGTACAGGAAGCCTCGGGCCTGGCCTCTTCTGGGGAGCACACAGGGCGGTAACAAGGGCGCAGCCCTCACTGCAGGGGCCGGGCTGGGAGGCAGCCCCAGCTCTGAGGTCTGGGGAAGCTCATGACCGGTTTAGTGGACTCAGACGGCCTCGCCTTTCCTGCCCCCGCCCCCTCCCCCCCAAACCAGCACGCAGGGAACACGAGGCGTCGGGCCACCGCGCACAGCGTGGGTGCCGGGGTGCGAGGCCGCGGAGGCGACGCCCGAAGGCTCAGCCATGTGGCGGCTCAGGGCCCCTGGTCCCCATGTTGTGTGCCTGGCGACCAGCCCTCGGCTCCGGGAGGCCCACCTGCGCCACAGAGAAGGTCTGGTACTTGAAGGGGATGTGGGCGGTCTCCCGGGGGCGCAGGAAGAGCTGGGGGGCGAGGCCGCCGCGCAGGCGGAACATGTCCTCCTCCACAGGCGTGTGCAGGCCGGCCGCGGCCTTCAAGTGCCTCCACTCCTGGCTGTCCACGATGAGGCTGGGCGGGAGGCGGAGCTGAGCCAGAACGTTCCCCTGGGGCCCCAAGACCCACAGGGAGGGCCCAACCCCACCCCCGAGCTGGCCCCATCCCCCCCCCACCCCCCCCCCCCCGAGCTGGCCCCACCCCTCCGAGCTGGCCCCTCCCCTCTGAGCTGGCCCCACCCCCCCGAGCTGGCCCCTCCCCTCCGAGCTGGCCCCTCCCCTCCGAGCTGCCCCACCTGAGCTCAGGGTTGTCCACCTCGATGGTCACAGTGTGCGGCGTGTTGTGGGGGTTCCTGAGGGCGAACTCGAAGAACTCCGCGGTGCCCAGCGAGGCGTAGAGCGTGTGCTCCACGGTGATGGCCAGGCTCAGCGCGCTGGCGATGTTCTGGGCCTTGGTGCGCTCCCGGTAGGCGGCGATGACCTGCAGGTCCCGCGCATGCTGAGCCCGGACGTTCTGCTGAGCCTGCGAGACACCAGCCGAGCCAGGGCCACGTCCTGGGCGCGCTCCTCGAGGCTGTTTCCCACCTCCCCACCCCGCCCCCAAGTCCGGCTTCTCCTGGACTCCCCCCTCCCCCCTCACGTGGTCTGCGCAGGTCCGGCTGGGCCCCAGCTCCAGGGACGGAGCAGGGCACGCCTGTCCCTCCACGGACGCCTGCGGCACTCCTGGCTGCTCTCTACCCATGGGAGGTGGGGTCTGCCCTGCAAGCGCCGGACTGACTACGCCGCCGCCACCACCCCACACCCAGGAGGCCGGCTCCGGGCACCGCGGGGAATGGGAGTCAGAGGTTTCCAAGAAAAGAGAAAAGAGCCCCCTCAACACTGACAGGTGGCAGCAGGCGCCCTGTCTGCAGCAGAGTCCCTGGAGGGGAGTGTCCTGCCCGACAGCCTCCAGCGGGGTCCGGACCTTGGGCAGCTGCCGTGGGGCAGTGCTGTGGGTCCCCGCCAACCCTCCCTCCTCGCCCGTGACTCCGCGGGCTTGGCCGCTCAGGGGTGCTCCAAGGCTGGAGGTCGGCTGCTTTTCTGGAGAGCCTCCCACTAAAAAGTGGGGCCCAGGGCTGGCCTGTGAGACTGAGAGCAGCAGGGCCACCCCAGGCCGGGCCTCCAGACACAGGCGGCCAGACGCCGGGGAAAGGCCACCGGACCGCCTCTGGGCTGGAACTCAAGGGCGGGGCCCGGTTCCATTTCTGACTTAAATGACTTTGCATCACCCACAACGCCGGCCCTCCCACGCCGGGGCGAAGCTGCGCCTTGCATTCTGCTGGGGTTTGAAAATGGGGGTGGCCCTGCTCCACGGGGGCCTCCCTGGGGGGCTTAGACCTTCCCAGTGGAGCGGGGCCGCTGGCCAGGCTGGTTCCATGCTGGATGAACAGGGAGTGCTCACCAGCACGCTCCTCCGGCAGCCCTGCTCGCCGCCGGCCTCCTGCGCACGCACAGCCCTCATCCGCTCCAGCTTGCGCCTGCGAACCGCGTCCCCCTCCCGCACGGCGCCCCGGGGCCCCTTGCTCCCCGGCGGCAGGGGCGTGAACAGCATGGCAGCCAGCTCGCTGTCCACATCCGCCAGCTTCTGTGCCTGGACCACGTTTTTCACCCCTAGAAGGTTCAGAGGAGCCAGAGGTCAAAGTTCACTGTTGGAGCAGATGCGGCCACCTGGCTGCTCTTTCCTGTGACTGCAGAGCTGTCCCCTCACGCCCTCCCGTTCACAAGTCGGAGGAGCTCTGACCTCCGTCCACGCTCCTCCTGACTCTCCTCCACTTCCTGTTCCCACAGAGGAGCAGCCGCCCACAAACAGGCCGCTCGTAGGGTTAAGCTTCTCTACGCGATACCAGGCTGCCAGCCCGGGCCAGAGCGCTGGGCCTGCCCAGCGTGGTGAACCGAGTGGCCGCAGGCCCAGGAGGCGGGCACTCAGGGGCACTGGCGGCCATCACTCTGCGCCCAGGTCCAGAGGGGCGTGCACACGACACGCTCACACCTGCACGCGTGCAGCCTTCTCTGCCTCGGTGTGCTCCACCCCACCCCACCCCACGCCAATCACACCCACGCACCACCCACCCACCCACCCACTCACGTCTCGGGGCCCCGTGCATGAGGAGGCTGCCTCCGTCGAAGCGGCCGGTTCCCTCATTCGAGATGACCCGCAACCTGGAAGGTGGCAGCGCGCTGGCCTCTCTCCCTCTCTGCTCACACAGGTGACCTAGGCGGAAAGCGCCTCCGTGAGACATCTCCACAAGTAAGAGCCTGAGGGCACGTGCCCACGAGGAGGCCCGCTGTCCACCAGCCACCCTCCCCTCTGGCCGAGCATGGAGGAGACAGCAGCCTGCTCCAGGGCCCCAGCGTCAGCACTGCCCTGGTCACCTCGCCCCTCCCTGCTGTCCACAGCCACGTGACCCAGAAGGAGCTCAGGGTGGCACCCCCCCCCCCAAGCCCCAAGCCCTCCCTCCCTGCCACCAGCTCAGAGGTGGCCCAGGCTCCTGGCTCCGCACCGTTTCTTCTGCACCAGGGGGTGTGGCCCTACAGGTCTTGGCAAGCTCTGTGCCCCGTCCCAAGAGCCCACTGCCCAACTGCCCAGCAGGTGGCACATGCCACCTGCACTCACTGCGGGCACAGTGGCCTCAGCCACACGGAGGGAGGCGGGCTCTCCCGCAGCTTCCTCCACCCACTCCTGTGGCGAGGGGTCCCCTGCAGGCCTGCCGGCCAGGCCACCTCTGGTCCCCACACCGACTGCAATGAGCACGGCCTAGGCTAAGCCTGAGAGACACGCAGAGACCAAGGAAACCGCGCAGGTCAGGACCCGGGCCGACGGCGCAGGGGCAGGTCCAGCGTCCTGGGGGCTCGGGCTCGGGCTGACTGCCCCTGCGGCCTGTGGGGCAGCAGGGCCCCGCGTCCCCTCCTGGACAGACGAGGTCCCCGGCTTCCTGCGCTTGTACTTGGACGCTGGTTTGTTCTCTATCAACTGGAAAAGCTGAGCCTACGTGTGCACAACACCAAGGGCCGCAGGGCCAGGACCCGAACTCCCCAGGGCTGTTTTCCGTCGGAAACTGCTGCCGGTTTCCTTCCCCGCAACAGACAGGCGGCGTGTGGGATCGCAGCAGCCGCCGGAGCCGAACCCTCCCATACGCAGGGCCCCTCGCAGCCCTGAGCTCCCACAATGCGCGGACCCCAAACTCCGGTCACTTGTCACGGTGCACACCCCTACCCCTTGTCCTTTCACCGTGAGAACACGGGATGTGACCCCAGAGCCGGGCTCAGAGCACCCCTTCCCCCAGGAGGCAGCCGGGACCAGCGGCCACCCCGCACCCAGGACACTGGGGTCCAGGAAAGGACGGGCTCCTGGACGCCGACATGACCAAGGACGCGGAAAGGCCGCTGAGGAGCAGGCTGCTGGGCAGCAAAGCCTGTCCGAGCCAGGAAGCCACTGGCCGAGGACAAGGTCCCACGGAAGGATCCACAGAGACCGCGCGCCGCAGCGACGCTCCCTCCAGGCCCCGCTCCCTCCAGGCCCCGCAAGATCTGAGCGCAGGAGGCTTAGCGCTGCACGGGCAAGGGTGAGCCGGGCAGGGAACCCTGCGGTTACCCAGGAGGCTCCCCGGCCATCACCCCGTCTGCAGGCCTGTGCCTGCTGCCTGGTGCAGAACAGCCGTTTATACGGAAATAAAAGCTACAACAAATACACAGGAAACTGCCGCGCGGCCACGCAGGTACGGCGTGCAGCACGCGCGCTCGTCCTTTGTTAACCGCTCCGTGCGCGTCTGCGTGGCGCCTCGCGAGCAGGTCTCTCCGACTCTCTCCCATGAGCTTATCTCTCCCTCGCAGGCAAAGCATGAAAATGACAATTGAAGATAACACGTAATGGAGCTAATCTTTCTTCTGGAGATAAGATTGTAGCACCCGGAGTCGTGCACATTGTGGGCTCGTGATTAAATGGAGAAATAACCCGCACAATCCTGGCAGCGGCCTGCAGCTCCCGGCCTGCGCGCTTCTGAGCCCGTCTGCTGCTCACATGTGGCTCGTTTACTTCTCCAGAACCTAATTGAGTTTTGCTGCTTCCACATTGTCTATTTCCCAGCTGCCCTGGATGCTGCATTTGTAAACAAGCGGCAGAAACCGGGCGCCTTAATGAGCGCGCACCTGCCGCTGCCGGGCTCGCGGGCGGCTGTGCTGACGCCGGTGCTGACACTGCGGATGGCCCCTGGGCGGAGCCTCACGCTCAGGCCGGGTTCTGAGTGGAAAATTCCCGATGCAGCAACAGAGGCTTGAGTCCTCCGGGCAGACACGGCTCCACATCCTCTACCAGCTTGGTGTCATCCAGCTTTCACTTCTGCCCAGAACCCCGGTCCTGCTACCGGCCCTCCAGGGCGGCGGAGTGGGCTGGCCACCGGCCCTCTGCCCAGGCCACCTCTTCCCCGGTCAGAGGCCTCAGTCACACCCAGAAGGCCACCTCCAGGCCAGACTCCCTGCAGGTGGAGGGGGGATCGGGGCTCAGGCTCCCTACCCAGCCACTCTCGGGGCGCAGGGCACCATGGGGCGAAGGTCAAGGCTGGGCCCTAAAGGCGTGCTTCTCGGGCCCTGCCCCCAAGTTACACACGTCCAGGCACATTTGTCTCCCTCCTCTGAGACGGAAAAGCTCTCCTGGTCGCTGTAGTTGAGGACTGTCACAGAGGCCCCGGGACAGCACCACGAACAAATGAGGGCCAGGCCAGGGGACTAACCGCCCGAATCCTGATCAGAAATCAGGAGCACAAACAACTGGCCCAGGGCAGACCTGGTGGTCAAAGGCAGGCAGACAAGGGCAGGCCCAGGGGACAAGGGCAGGGCAGGCAGACAAGGGCAGGCTCAGTGGTCAAACTAATAAGAGTTTTGCTAACTCCTACTCCTATACGATGCCCACAATTTGTGCCACCACCTGCGGAGCTCATGCTCCAGCTGGGAAGGCGAGTGGCTGCCAGGAAAGGACGAGAGGCCACACAAAGCGTCGGGACTCTTACCCACGTTGGCCAAGGTCAGGTGCAGCAGGCCCTTCACCACCGTGTGGACGCCGATCGGCCTGACGCTGCCAGGCGCAGTCACATCTCCACTCAGCACCATTGCGTCCTGTTCGTATTCGGTGGCCAGGACCTCGAGCTCGTGGGAGACCTGCACGGCCGGGCGGCCCTGGCGGAGGAGGTGCTGCCGGGGAGAAGGCACGTCACCGCCCAGCAGATCCGACCTGGAACCCGAGCCCAGTGCCGGCCAGGCTTCTCCACAAATTCACCCACCACGTCAACACCCGGGAGCCGCCCTCGGGAGCCCCCTCCGTGGGGAGAGAGGGGACGGAGCAGCAGGACAAGGCGGGACACCGGGCAAACCCCATCTCTACATCAAAGCTGCGAGGTCGGATCTTTCAGAACCAAGACGGGGCTACAGGCAGGACAGGCCAAGGGACATGCCAGGCCTGGTGCCGAGCACAGAGCCCCCAGCCCGGGGGCCGCAGGACGGGACGCAGGGTCGGAGGAGGCCTGGCAGCTGGAGCCGATGGCAGGACCTCCAGAGGCCATGGTCCGAGCGGGCAAGGGAGGCCCATATGGTCAGGACCTTCCCGACTCGGCTCCTCTGCCTGGGCCGACGGCCAGTGAGGCCCCAGGGATGATGGGGTCACAGGTCACCTCTGGCCCAGCGGGCCTCTCCCTGTGAGGCCTCGGGAAGGCCGCCTCACCTCTGGCTAGCGCGTCTCACACACAAATGGACGCGTGGGGGGACTGCGCCCCAGCCTTGGGACTCCTGCGCCCCCCTTTCCCCCGCCGGAGGGATGAACACAGACTTTAGGTCTCAGCGTATGGGGGATGGAGAGTCCCCAGAGAAAGGATTCCACTGTAAGTCCAGCTGGAACTCTAAAAGCAGGATCCTGAACCCGGCGCAGGCCCTGTCCCTGCCCACTGAACCAGGGCCGGAACCAGGCCGCCTGGGCTGTCTGGGGACTGACGTCTCCCATTGAAGGAGCAGGTGACACCACCTGGCTGGTCAGCCTGTGGGAACCAGAAGAACTGAGCCAGGGGACCCAGCCTCAGGGACCCAGCCCCGTGAAAACGTCTCCCGGGAAGGAGAGCTTGGGGGCGTTTTTAACTTGTGAACAAGGAACTGATGGCCTGTCAGGACCCCGCCCCTCAACAGCGCCCGGCCCGGGGCGCCGCTACCTTCAGGTGCACGGCGGCCGAGCCGATGAGTAGCAAGGAGTCTCCGTCCCAGACGTCCACCTGCAGGCTCTGCACGGCCAGGTAGCGGGTGAACCAGCGCCGCTCGCCCGGCCTCAGGAACCCGGGGTCCACCAGGTACCTCAGCTGGAAGCCCGGAGGCCCTGTTCCGAGAGGTCCCAAGTGAGTCCAAACACAAGGGGTCATTTCTCATCCTCACACTGTGAAGAGGTTCCCGCTCTGGTCATGCTAGTTCCTGCTTCCGTCACAGCTACAGTTTAATAAACACGTTAATCAAAGTCCAAATTAACACACGAAGGCTACACTGCTTTCCAACATGTTCAACAAACTCCTCCCAAACGAAGACTGATGCTTCCCTGAGTCCTGGGGATCGGGCCACGCGGGGCGACAGGGCCCCACGGCTGCAGGAGTCACGCTCAGGCTCAGGAATCAGGGAGGAGTCAGTCATCTCCTGTCAAAGCTGCACGTCACTCACACACCAGAGCTCAGCACACGCCAGCGGAGACCAGAACCACCACCACCAGCCCCACCCCCAACTTCTCCCCCTCCCCCCTCCCCCCCACACACCCCGGATCTAAGGCAGCAGCCCCACGGGGAGCAGGCCCCTGCGAGGGCCACTCTGGACTATCAGGCTTCGTACTAAGAGGTGGGCGCCGCCTTCATGGTCCCCACATGGCGTCATCATTCATCCTAAATCGACAAAAATGCCACTGAAATCACCATTAGTCGAGGTGCAGGGAACAGCCATGCTGGGACCACATTCAAAACAACATTCCCCCTTCCCATGAATAATGTAACCATCTTTACAAAGCCCCCCGATGAGCAGAATATTAACTCCGGGAGGAGGGGGCGAACGTTTACCCAGCAACCCATGCGGCCTGGGCCAGGCTGCGGTCCTACCCCATCCCCAGCCACCTCAGCCCTGTGGGTGGCCACCCAGTAAAGTCCCCTCTGCTCCCCTCAAAACCAGGACAGTGCTCTCGGTGGGAGGACAAAATGGGTCCGGACAGGGACACAGCACTGGGGGGAGGACACAACACGGGACGGGGGACGGGGGGCGGGGTATTGGGCCCGAGGGAAATGGAGTGAGGGCCAGAGGGGGACAGCTTATAGGGGCACTTCTCAGGGCGGCACTGTCACAGTAGATATATGATGTTAAACATCTGTCAAAATGTAGCATGTACACCACCAAGAGCAAATCTTAGTGTAAACCAGCGGTTCTCAACCTGTGGGTCGAGACCCCTTTGGCAGTCGAACGACCCTTTCACAGGGGTCGCCTAAGACCATCCTGCAGATCAGATATTTACATGACGATTCATCACAGTAGCAACATGACAGTGATGAAGTAGCAACGAAAGTAATTTTATGGTTGGGCCACAACATGAGGAACTGTATTTAAAGGGCCAGAAGGTTGAGAACCACTGCATTAAGGAATGGCCTGCCCATCAGGGGCGGGGAGGATGGGACGCCCGGCTGCAGGGACCCCAGGCAGGGGGACGCCCGGCTGCAGGGACCCCAGGCAGGGGGACGCCCGGCTGCAGGGACCCCAGGCAGGGGGACGCCCGGCTGCAGGGACCCCAGGCAGGGGGACGCCCGGCTGCAGGGACCCCAGGCAGGGGGACGCCCGGCTGCAGGGACCCCAGGCAGGGGGACGCCCGGCTGCAGGGACCCCAGGCAGGGGGACGCCCGGCTGCAGGGACCCCAGGCAGGGGGACGCCCCGCTGCAGGGACACCCAGAAGGGGGACGCCCCGCTGCAGGGACCCCAGGCAGGGGGAAGCCCCGCTGCAGGGACACCCGGAAGGGGGACACTCAGGCAGGGACACTTTTGATGGAGACTCTGCTGTATAAGAAACTGCAAGAAACTTTTTTTAGACTCTAACTTGAGAATTTTGGACTTCGAGTTTTAATTCACATTGACAAGAAAACTTGATTTTGGAGTTTAATTTCTCTGGACTTCAACTTGCAAGGAAATTGAATTTTTGGACAAATTTCTCTCTGGGAACTCAAAATGCAAAGGGGTTTATATTCAAAGTGGGAGCACCTCTGGGATGCAAATCCCAAGTGCAGGCTGTGGGGAACTCCGGGAAAGCACGTGGCCACGTCAACAAAACCATCAAAAACAGGTGGGACGGTGGCAGCAACCAGACAAAGGAGACGTGAGTCCCCGCTGCCACGCAAGGAGCTGATTTAAACACACTATTGCCGAAACCGGTTTGGCTCAGTGGATAGAGCGTCGGCCTGCGGACTGAAAGGTCCCAGGTTCAATTCCGGTCAAGGGCATGTACCTGGGTTGCACATCCCCAGTGGGAAATGTGCAGGAGGCGGCTGATCGATGTTTCTCTCTCATCGATGTTTCTGACTCTCTATCTCTCTCCCTTCCTCTCCGTGAAAAATCAATAAAATATATTTAAAAAAAAAAAATAAACACACTACTAAAAAATGGTATGAAATTGGGGAAAGTTTTACATTGGCTAGATGTTCGATGATATTAGTGATTAATTTTTAGGTGGGATAACATTGAGTTTGTTTTTTCAAAAAGACTCTAGTTTTTCAGATATACATAAGGAAACCACAGGTGAAATGATACAAGGAAATGGTAACGCAGGTTGGAGATCTGGTAGGGATACAGCCATACTGTTAGAGGTGACGCATACTAGTTTCTCAGATTCTGCATGTGTTTAGAATTTTTCACTGTACAGCATTTTTTTATAATGAAACTTTCAGCCCTGGCTGGTTGCTCGGTGGTTAGAGTGTTGAGCTGGTCTTGGGTTCGATTTCCAGTCAAGGGCACGTACCTGGGTTGCCGGTTCCCCAGCCCCACTGCACGCATTTGGAAGGCAGCCAATCGATGTGTCTCTCACATCGATGTTTCTCTCTCTCTCCCTCCCACCCGCTCTCTCTCTACAAATAATGGAAAACATATCCTCAGGTGATAATTTTAAAAAAACAGAAAGACTCTGAGACAAAGTGTGGCTCACCAGCATCGGAGGAGCCGTGGTGACTGGTGGGAACAAGGATGTGTGACAGGGGCCCCGAGCGGCTCCTCCCGGCCCCGTCCAGCGGGAGCAGCTGCAGCCGCGGGGTCGTGGCGGGCGGGAAGCGGTAGAACTGGAAGGTGAAATACACGGTGCGCGGCCACGGCGTTCCCGGGTCGTCCTCGGGCACCCTGAGTCCGACAGAGCCGCGGGTTAGTCAAGTGTCCTCGGCGGAGAGCGGGCTGCAGTCACCCCCTCGCGAGGTGGCTGACGGCACAGGAACGCTGTGCGAGGCCGTGCCAAACGGAACGTCAGGCGCACCCCGCCGTCTACTGAGACCTGAGCACAGGGCTGCCAGCTCGGACCACACAGGTTTCTACTCGGTGCACCAAGTGCACAAGCCAGGGCCAGGGCAGCAGACAGTCCGAGAGAGAGCGCACCTGCTGAAGGCGAGGAACTGCAGCACCACCTCGCTGCCCCGGAGACGGTCGGCTTCCTCCCTCTGCAGGCTGAACTTCACGGGGTCCGCAGGGCTGACGGCCTCCACCGGCTGCTGGCTGGCGTCCAGGATCTCGGGGAAGCCGGCGGCCTGCAGGAGCGCCATGCAGGCCCGCGAGAGCCTGCCTCCGGAGCTGGAACACACAGACGCTCAGCGGCCTCAGGGAAGGGCGCCCGACGGCCTGGGTTCAGAGGGCCACGCGGTCTCCATGCACTTGTCTGCCGAGTCCCTCCCGAGCCACCCCTCACCTCCGGGCCTGGGCCCCCACAACGATGGGGGCGTGCACGGGGGCGAAGGGCAGCTCCTGCAACTGCTCAGCGACACAGGTCCCCGGGACCACGGGCGTGGGGCTCAGGTCAGCTTCCAGGTGCGCGATCCCGCCCTCCAGGGGGAGCTCCTGCCGACGGGACGAGGCCCAGGTAAGGCCCAGGAGGCTGGGTCTAGGCGCCCATCCCTGAGCGGCTGCCCCGCGGGGGCATCAGCGGATAGAAACACAGGCGGCTCGGCGGCCTTAACCTCGGGCGGACAATGAGGAATTGTAGTGCGTGTCCCGTGGAACATCTGCGACAGGCTTAGACCACAAAGTTATGTTTTATCTGGAGTTCCAATTTATCGGGGCGCTGTATTCTGTGTGAGGGGACAGGCAGCGAGGCAGGAATTGCTGATTTAATGAACTCAGTGCCCTGGGAGAGACGTGCTGCCCGAGAAGGCTCATTCCCACCAAACGGCGTTTACGGGCAAGACACGCAACCTCCTTCAACACGTTCCTGTCCCCGCGCCACTCGCACCGCCGGCCACTTCCCTCCAGAGCACGACACCTGTCCAAGGGAAAGGCCTGCGGGACCCAGGACGCCCTCCGCCAAGCCCGCTCCCAGGCGGTCAGTCCGTCTCAGTTCAGAGGGACACCGTATGCCCGGGCAACACAACAATACAAGAGGCGCGAGCTCTAAAATCAACAGACCTTCCTCGGGTGAGGACTAAACAGCAATAAAAATAACAGAGGCAAGCTCCCCACGAACACAGGCACCGGTGTGCACGGGGCGAGGCAGGGTTCACCTGTGAGTGCGGACGCTGTGGACAACCGCAGCCCGCCCCGGCCCGCCCCGCCCTGTGCTTAGAACAGGGCACCACGCCTTCAAACAGGTAAGGACACGGACTGTTTTCCCCCAGACGTGCAGGCAAGACTGGGACACAGTGTGCAGGTGAACCGGCCACTTTGAGAGGCAACTCCGCGTGGGTCCCCAGGTGACAGGGGATGAAAGGACGGGGCTCTTCCAGGCCATGGCTGCCGCGGGCGGGCGGGCGGGCGGGCGGGCGGGCGGGCGGGCGGGGCCTCGCTGGGAGCCTCTCTCTTCATCCCTCTCCCTCCTGCGCCCAGAGACCCAGGCGGCTTCCCGCTGCTTCTCCACAGAGCAAGGCCTCAACCGAGCGCTGGCAGGTCCAGGCCCAATGCTCATGGTGCGAATCCTGAGGCATGAACGGCCCCATGCCCGTGTCCCAGGGAACCCACCACGGCCCAGTCACCCCGTGTCCCAGGGAACCCACCACGGCCTGGTCACCCCGTGTCCCAAACCCACCACGGCCCGGTCACCCCGTGTCCCAGGGAACCCACGATGCTCCGGTCACCCTGTGTCCCAGGGAACCCACGATGCTCCGGTCACCCCGTGTCCCAGGGAACCCGGGATGGCCCGGTCACCCAGCCAGGGGCCCTGCGTGCTGGCAAATCGCCTTCCCCGCGTCAGGAGCCACCACCCGGGAGGGATAGGGCGCACTTACCGCCTGGGCCCCCGAGGGCTCGGAGCTGGCGGGCTGCTGGAAAGAGGGCTTGGCCGCGCGGCAACGAGTAGGGGACGGTGGGGAGGCTGCGAGCTGGGACAGGGACAGCTGGAGGGAAGAAAGCTGGTGAGATCAGCCACTCAGTCACCTCGTGGAGGCCCCACCCACGTGGCGCTGGGAAGGAGGCTCCAGGTGACCACGGAAGGCGGCGAGGCCCACGGTCCCCGCTCAGCAGCTGCTCTGGACCCCCAGCTGTTTCCATGTCCTTAGAATTATCGAGAGAGAGGGTTCTGTGGCCTCTCCTGGCCCCTAGCATCTGAATAAACGCAGCCACAAGGACAAGCAGGTGGAGGGGAGGAAGGGCCGGGGACGCCAGGTTCTCGCGCGTGGGCGGCAGGGTCCTCTCTGGTTCCCCTCCGCCCCTGGGCTGACCGTCGCCAAGGCCCTTCCGGTTCTGATCCCCATGCTCCTCTGACGTGAACGGGCCGGCGGGCTCTGGAGACAGACCACTGGGGGCGGGCGGACTCCCCCTCTGCCACTTCGTCACCGTGTGACCATGGGCAGGTCACCTACTATCTCCCTCAGTCTCCTCATCTGTAAGATGGGGTGATCGTGGCACCTGCATCGCAGGACTGTCAGGGGCCTTACATGGAAGTCCACGGGAAGGGTTCAGCACCCGGCACCCGGCACCTGGCCGCCTCCTGCCCTGGAACGGGGCGTTTCCCATCAGCAGGGACAGCTGGCCACGGGCGTGCTGGCGCAGGCGGACAAGGGCATGACGAGGTGCCCAGGACAGCTGGCCACGGGCGTGCTGGCGCAGACGGACAAGGGCATGACAAGGTGCCCAGGACAGCTGGCCACGGGCGTGCTGGCGCAGACGGACAAGGGCATGACAAGGTGCCCAGGACAGCTGGCCACGGGCCATGGGCGTGCTGGCGCAGGCAGACAAGGGCATGACGAAGTGCCCAGGCATGGGTGAGGATGCATGTGGCTGGGGGGACCCGGCAGCATCTTCAGGGAACAGAGAGCAGCCCTGGGAGTGAGAAGGCTGCCCCGTGGTCCCGGAGTGGACATGCTGGAGGGACAGTGCTGGGACGGCCGCAGGGAAAACACAACATCACTCCCATCCAGGTTCCAAGCTGCATGCGACACAGCCAGCCCGCTCCCCGGGGACGGCCTCTGATCCCAAATTATTCGACTTTTCTAGAAAGTCACTTCCAGGTGATGCTGCCAGAGGGAGCCACCGGGAGGACAAGCCAACTCTGACCTCGCTCACAATCACACGATGACCAAGCAAGCCAGAGCCCTGCTGCCACGCAGGCACCTGCCACGGACAGGCCCGCCCACAGCCAGGTCTGCCCTCCGACAGGCAGCCACCGACAAGCTAGGCTGTGCCCATCTCCCCAGCACTGCGCGCGTCCGGGCGCCCTGGGCAGCGGGCACGGCGGGCCCTCTCCCGGCAGGGCGGGGGGCAGAGAAGGGGTGAAGACCGCACCTCGGCGTCTCGGGGAGAAAGTAAAGTTGTTCAGTCCTGACCACTCTCAACCCTCAGACACTGCCAGGCAGACACTTGTTTCAAAGGGAGAGAGTCCTTTGATGCCAACGGAGGGTCCCTGACAGGGCCCAGAAGCCACCCTGGCAGCCGCTGCACAGACGGGCAGGAGGGAGACGGGACCCCGGCCACCCCACGCAGCAGGCGGCCCCTCCCCTCCGCGCCCAGCCCCTTCCCAGCCCCGAAAGCACAGGGGCATCGACTGTCCCTGAAGATGCAGAGACGCTTCGGCACCCGAGGCTGTGGCGGCAGGTTCTGGACTTACCCCTGGTCCCACAGGCGAGTTCTGGGAGGCGGCGAGCCCCTGGGGCGGCGGCACTGGCGGGCCTGGGAGGAAGCACAGGGCCGGAGGGAGCCATCAGCCTCAGCGGGGCCCAGGGCACCCGGAGCCCCAACCCCTCAGGGCCTGAACGTCTCCGTCGGGGGTGCCCAGTGCCACTGGGGTTGGGCAGCAGTGACCAGGCCGTCCCCACGCTCAGCAGTTTAGAGACGTGGGCGTGCAGAGCACCCACAGGGGGCTCCTCCCATCACTGCCTCGGAGAATGAACCCAGAGTTCTGGCTGCTGCGGCCCTGAGCGCTGGCCCCGCCTCCCGACTGCCCGCTAAGCACAGCCTGGCCGCAGAGCCCCACTCGCGGGTGGGTGGGCCTGTGAGCACCAGGAAGAGTCCAGGCAGGCCCTCACGCGCTCCCCCTAGGAGGGGCTGAGAGTGTCCTTTGACCTTGAGGGCCCCAGGCTGAGCGCCTGCGGAGCACTGTCCCGCACGGTGGTCGGTGGTCGGGAGGGGCAGGCGGCTGGGGGCCTGTGCTGCTCCCGCCCCGTCCCCCAGCCCTGGGGGAATTGAGGCCGAGCAGCCCCGGGCCCTGGCCCTGCAGGCAGCCCCTGGCACTGCTGCGCGCTGGGCACCTGTTGCCTCTCAGTCATTTCACACGTGCTGCACGCCTTCGCCTGCCAGGGAGACGCGCGTGGATTCCCCGAGGGCCACGGCCCTTCTCCAGCCCTTAGGGCCACACCCTGCCTCGCTTACTAGTTCCCTTCAGACACCAGACTCTGCCCACTTCACGTGACCACCACCCCCGCTGGACTCAGGGCAGCCTGGACCCTGAAGTCACAGCCCACCCGTGGCAGCCTAGCCCTGCCTCCTGTGGCTCTGACCACTGCCCTGGCCTCGCCCTGCCTCTTCTGTGGCCTCTGCTGCCAAAGTCCCCACACAGCCACGCCTGAGCCGGGGAACAGGCAGCGCCATGAACGTGCGTGAGCCAATGGGCCCCCCCTTTCCCTGCAGCCCCGAGTCCCCAGGACCCACAGCACAGGGCAGGCCTCGGGACCTGCTGACCAGCCAGCCTCACCGCCAGGCAGTGACGGGAGGTGCCGCGCACTCCACAGAGCATGCCCGCGCCTCCCTGGACGCTCTCAGTCACCGAACAAAACCAACAGCAACGCGGCCTCTGTCCCCGAGGAGCAACTGAGCACACGAAACGCCACCCAGACCGTCCTGCTGTGCGCCCAGGCCGCCCGCCACAGCCCCTCCCAGCTGCTCCAGAACCCACCCAGAGAGGGCAGGCGGTGCGCCCAGGCTGAGGGCCGGGCTGGTGGGGAGTGGGGGGCAGGGACAGCCAGGGGCGCAGAGGGAGCTCCCACAGTGCCGCTCTTTTTATGTTTGTTGATTTCAGAGAGAGGGAGGGAGAGGGAGGGAGAGCAAGAAACATCAGTGATGACAGAGAATCATGGACCGGCTGCCTCCTGCACGCCTCACACTGGGGATCGAGCCCACAACCCGGGCCTGTGCCCTGACCAGGAGTCAAACCGTGACCTCCCGGTTCCTAGGTCGACGCTCAGCCCCTGGGCCCCGCCGGCCGGCTGCCCACTCCCTCTAACAAGCCCCGTTCAGAGGCCCACGCCCCGACACGCTGCAGCCGAGGAGCCTGAGCTTCCGAGATGCGCTCACCGGGGAGGGAGTCAGAGCGTCGCTGAACCGGTGGAGTCGGCTTCCCAGGAAAATGCGCTTCAGCAGAAGCAAAACACAGATGGGGTTCGGCCTGGGCCACTGTCCTCGAAGCAGCGGCCTCTCCCTCCCAGACCGTCTGGAGCTCTGCCGGCAGCCCCGCCCCACCGCGCTGCGCAGCAGAGGGAGCGCAGCAGCCAGCACAGGAGCCTCCTTTGGTCTGCCCTAAATGCAGACAGTTCCGCAGGCGGGTCTCGGTGATGAGGAAGACGGCAGGAGGCTCCATTCTCCCGGGTAAGAGGGCCCGGCCCGGGAGCCCGCCCTCCACGGAGTCCGCTGAGCCCTCGGAGTGAAGTCTGAGCCCGCGGGGCGTTGGGCATTAAAGCCTCCGGTTCTCCCAGCGGGGTACCCGCCCTGTGTTCTTTAAGGCAATTCTTTACCCGAAAACGGACGCAACCTCATCTTCCCAGCGAGTAAACAGCACCCAGAACAGCCTCTGCTGGCCTAGCCCACGGTGACCCAAGGGCACGAAGCCCCAATCCGTGCCCAGGGAGGCGCGGGCGGAGGAAAACGCACCAAAACCACAACATCCCTCGCTTCACACCTGCTTTACGTCCCGCGTCGTGGGCAGTGAAGTCACTTCTCAAACCACACGGCCGCACCCAGAGAACACGTGTCCCCCGAGAGCCCTCGCTTCAACCCCCGGCGCCCCCCACAGCCAGGATGACTGTCCGACTGGGAAGCCCACTTCCGCCAGAGACGACGGGGAACACGTGCAGTGACAGCTGGGCGCGCACAGGTCTGCGGCTGCACCGCTGGGCACAGGGTCCATCAGGCCGCACAAGCCCCAGAAAGGGCAGCCCAGGAGTCAAGGTCGGGGGGGGGGGTGCGGGGAGGGCGTGCACATGCAAAGGGGAGGCGGCGCTGGGTCGGCAGGAGCGGCTGCCGAGCACGTCAGAGCCGAGGGAGCGAGCCCCACGCGCCCTGCGCAGTGTCCGTCTGTCCCGCGAGCCCTGAACACGCCCCTGGCTACACCCGTGCTGCGCCCGGCTCACACCGAGGGAGGAGGCCCCAGGCCGCTGCGCTGCCTCCGGTGCCTCTGCCACGCCACGCGGGCTCCTTCCTGGGCGACGTCAGGCGGCAGGGCCACCGCAGGCCCGACTTCAGGTGAACAGAGCAGGGACTCAGAGACGTGGCGGGCGGCTCAAGGGCCGAGGGCGGGGAGCTGCGGTGCCCAGACAGGAGGGACGAAACCAGGGCCCAGGCCACGCTGAGCTGTGTGGACGGAGACACCGCGGCCTGAGACGAAGGAGGAGCTCCCTTCCAGCTCGGCGAGTGCGGCCACGTCTGCGGGCTGCATTTCCCTGACGCTGTCACTCCATCACTCTCCCGCCTGAAACCGCTGTCCACAGAGCCGAGGCCTCCAGCCTGAGTGCGGCCGCTGGAGGCGCAGCCTCCTCTCAGCAAAGGCGAGCAGGGGCGCTGCCAGCCCTGCTGTCCTGCCCGGCGCCCCGCCCCCACCCTGCGTCTGCCCGGAGGGCACTGCAGTCATGGGCGCATCCACCGGGCAAGAGCCAACACTCACCGGACGGCGCTTTGAAAGGTACAGAAACAGTGCAGGTGAGTGACATGGGGCAGGGCCTGCTCGGAGACCCCCTCCAGCTGCGGAGGGCGGAGGCGGCAGCACCCTCTCTGCAAACGCTGGGGGACCCCGCAGCGCGGCCCTTCCTGCGATGGCGGGCGGCTGGCGGGCGTGGGCCCCGTGCTCCAGGCAGGTGAAGCCCTTCATCCCGATGCCAGCTGCTCCTGCGACCGTGCTTGGTGCTTGGACACAGCTGTGCATTTGCGGGAGGGGGGCGGTGGGGGGGGGCAGAGCCTGCTGGGGGCGCTCGGGAGGGAGTGCTGCCCAGGGGCCAGATCCTGTCTGTGACTGAAGGCTCAGTTAATGGGGTGGGGGGGGGGGGCGGGAGGGGGTCGCCGTGGCTTAGTTCTTGCAGCAGCTCAGATCAGTGGTTCTCAACCTTCTGGCCCTTTAAATACAGTTCCTCATGTTGTGACCCAACCATAAAATTATTTTCGTTGCTACTTCGTAACTGTCATGTTGCTACTGTTATGAATTGTAATGTAAATATCTGATATGCAGGATGGTCTTAGGAGACCCCTGTGAAAGGGTCGTTCGACCGCCAAAGGGGTCGCGACCCACAGGTTGAGAACCGCTGAGCTCAGACCAAGGCAGGGTGGGGGCTCTGGTGATGTCACAGGACAGGGGACAGCAGCTGCCCCCAAAGGCCGGGAAGGGAGGGGCATCACTGCTAGAGACAGTCGCTACAACTCAAAGGAAGGTTGTGAAAACAGCTTCCCTGGGCAGGCCCTGGAAGTCGGGAGCTAATCAGCAGTTACCGTGCTCCGGACACAGCACTCACCAGGCAAACCCATCCGAGAGGCTTCGTTCCTAATGGTTCGGGGTCAAAGTCACCCCCCCCCCCCCGACTCTGAGCACAGGACGGGGGTGAGCAACACCCGGGAAGAGACCAAGGGAGTGGGCTGGCGCCCCCATGCTGGGGGAGCTCGGAGCGTGGGAGGGGCTGAGGATCTGGGGCCCCCATGCTGGGGGAGCTCGGAGCGTGGGCGGGGCTAAGGATCTGGGGCGCCCCAGGCTGGGGTCACTTGCAGGGCCCGCAGAATGCCATCCGCGGAGGCTCACTGCCACTCGCCAGCAAAGGGCCCTCAGGCCCCTTTAAAGCTTCGCTCGCTCCCTCCCCCCTCCCACCGGCTCGCTTTCCTGGACGGAGAAGGACGCTGCCTGCTGGAGGGGCGTATTTTCAATGAGCCCCTCCACATGGCAGTTCTACATCGATGAAGGGGACACAACGGAGTCCGACACCAGCAGAACATTCGAAAGCAAAATGTGGGTCAGGAAAGTTCCGAGCCAGGAAAAGTGGGGACGGAGCGCCCTCCAGTGGCTGCCTGCAGGCTCTCCGGAGGCTGATGAGAGAGCCCCTGCTCCCTTGTCATTTATGGATGAAATAAAAAGGATAATTCACAACAGGAAGCCCAAGCACCTCACTTACAGTGACAGCCGCACGTCATTAAGGCCTCCACAGGGCCCATAGACGCTGGTGAAATACTGGAGTCAGAAAAGTTTCCATCAGACGCAACCGCAATGGATGTTTAAGTCGGTTCCACTGGGTCTCGGGAGGCCGTGTCTTCAAACGCTCGGAACCGGGTGAGGGCGGCGTGTGCAGCGGTGGGAAGGCAGCGATAAATCCCAATTAGATGAACCAGAGACCGGGTTCTCTCCACGCCGGTCTGCTGTCCCCAGTGGTCGCTGGAAAGCAGGTGACGCTGCCACGTCTGCCGAGTCCGACTCCCATCCTCCCAGCCCCCCGAGTCGGCTCCTGGTGTGGAACCACAGCGTGGACCCCACAGTGTGGACCCCACAGCGTGGGCCCGGCAGCTCTGCACCCAGAAAGGCAGGCTGCAGCTCGGTGCACCCACACCCGGCAGAGCAACCCTCGGCCAGGAGAAGCGTGGCACTCCCGGGCCACCGCGTGGAGAAGCCCTTCCTGGGAGAAGCCAGCACTGGCAGCTCGAGGGCCAGGGGACAGGCTGTGGGAGGGACAGACGGGGACGATCACACGGAGTCCCCACGACGCAGCCATGCCTCACTTCAGCTCCACCTCCGCGTTTTTCTATCACACGAGCCCATAAAGTCCCTCCCTCGTTCGAGCTACTTTGAGCCGAGTCTGCATCCCTTGTACCCGACAAAGACGCGACCAAAAGGACGCTGCCCATCAGGGATCTGCATGTTGTGACTGCGCTCCAGTCCAGCCACAACCTGCGCTTGTAACGCAAGGCGGCCGGGAACACAGGCACAGTCGCTTCCATGTCTCCGCGGCTCTCCCGACAGAGCGAAGATGAGTAGCCAAAGCAGGTCATCGGCCCACAAGCCCCACTGCCCCCTCCCTGGCCTGGCCTGGCCCTCTGACCTCGGCCCAGACGCACCCCTCCCCGTGGATGGAGCTGGACACAGAGCTCCTGGCACAGGCCAATCACATCAAGGTCCCCGCAAGTCAGACTCCCCTTTTTCATGAGACGGGTGTGTGGAGCCGCGTCACGCTCGCAGCAGTACTGCGGGGAGGAGATCGCGCCCTGGTCACTAGCCCCACACACGCAGCGTCCCGCCTTCACCATCCGCCCGAGGAAACCTGATTCCTTCCGCTACCTACACGTGTGTAACTTGTTCATTCATTGTCACTCTAAAGCCTGGCCCGTCACAGGCTCCCAGGAGGATCTGCGGGATGGATGGGGAAGGGGCAGGGGTCCCCCTGAGGAAATGCCCTCAGGCTCCTCGGAATGGCGGGTGTAACGGGCAGAAGCCACACCCACACGGAGCTGTCTCGGGTGGAAGCCACTTCCCTGGGCGGCTCCGTGCCCAGGTGTGCACCCGGGGGCTGGGGTCAGAAGCATCCCCATGGAGACACACTGTGCTCGCTGCTGCCCGCTGGGCGCCTGGTCTCCAGGCCTGTGGGTGTGGGGTTAACGGACTGTGGTTGGAAGGGTCTGACCGTGGCCGCTGCCCACGGGTGCTGCCAGCCAGGGGATAACAGCAGCGGCAGGACGAGGAGGACAATGCCGGGCGGCCCTGGGCCGGGGCGGGTCTTTGCTCACTGATCCTCTGCGGCCTCGCGTCCTTGGCCCACTTTCCTCTTCGGTTGTTTGTTTCCCTCGTATTGATTGGCGGCAGCTCTTTGGATCCTCTTCCGGCTTCCTCATCGCCTCGGTCCGCCAACTCACGTCCGTGGCCGTGTCACCCTCAGTCCCGGGGCGCCTGTTCACTGTGTGGATGTGTCTCCTCACGCAGAACGTTCACGTTTAACAATCACAGCCCTCACACCACGCAAACACGCTCCGGCCTGCCCTGCAGCTCCACAAGTTCTGATTCTCGTGTTTAGGTCCGTGACCCACCCCACGTGGCAGCGGAGGAACCGGAGGGGCAGGGACGCCGCCTGGCGAGCCGGCCCACGCCCTTCGGAGCCTGCTGCCTCTCAACACCCTGCCCTGCACGCTGTCCGCAGTGACGTCCAAGGTCACTCTCACGCTGACCGTTACTGCGTCCCGCTGACCAACAGGCCACCTCGCGGAGGGCCCCCGCGGCCAGGCAGCTCGTTTCCGGGACCTCTCTTCCTCCTCGCCTTCCAATTCTGGAGCTTCTAAAGGTTTGCTTGTTAATCCATCCAGAATGTATTGTGTCTACAACATGAAATTAGACTTCACGTTTCCTACATGGCGACCCTGTGCACTGTTTAGACTGGTGCCCCCAAATCATCCACATCCAGAGAACTGAGGTGCGAACCGCTGGCCGGGATGGGGAGACGCTGGGTGCCCTGGGCCGCCCACGGCGATCACATAGTCCCCGAAATGAGAGGGAGTCAGGAGGGCAGAGTCGGGAGAGATTTGGGAATGCTACCTGCTGCCTTGGGGACGGAGGGAGGGGCCAAGGCATGCAGGCGGCCCCCAGAGCTGGAGAAGGCAGGGGAGCCCCCAGTGCCACCACCCGGCGCCACACCCAGGGCTGGGGAGGAGCCCCCTGGCCAGTGCCTGGTGCCCACACCGGGCCAGAAACCAGCCAGACTGGTGACCCCACAGTTCAGGGCCACCGGGCAGAGCACACAAAGGGCCTCGTCACAGCGTGGCACTCACCAGCCTGCACTCAATGCCAGTCTAACCGTCTCAGGGAGGACCTGAGCGGGCCAAACGCTTCCAAAGCCAGGCATGTCTGCCACGTGCAGAGCTGCTCGCGCCAGGACAGGAAACTCCCATGTGGCCCCATCAGCAACCCCGTGTCCATCAACCAG
This sequence comes from Myotis nattereri, assembly GCF_964212035.1. Lineage (NCBI taxonomy): Eukaryota > Metazoa > Chordata > Mammalia > Chiroptera > Vespertilionidae > Myotis > Myotis nattereri. Next base: position 213,950,600 of record NC_138077.1, on the reverse strand, counting down.
TCTCCGCTCCTAAAAGCCCACGCCCGGCGGGGACCCAGCACGGGGACCCACAGCCGATAGAGACGGGCTGCCCTGTCGCAGCACAGCCTTTGGGAAAAGACTGCTGAGCTCCCCTCCCCTCGTGCCCATTCCCTTTCTAACCTTCCAACCACCGCAGTCTGGAACATTCTTGCAGCTGGCGAGACCTGTAGAAGCTGAGAGCCTCAGGTTCCATGCTCACCAGTGGAGAGCGGCTACAGCAGTGGTTCTCAACCTTGGCTGCACATTAGAATCACCTGGGAATCTTGTTAAAATCCTAATTTCTGGGCCTCATCCTCCGGAAATTCTGTCTCTTTGTTACTAATGTTGTGACCCCCACCCCAGGTGATTTGAATGTGCAGCCAAGGTTGAGAACCACTGGGCATGGCGTTTGGACAGGTTCAAGCCTCAGACTAATGAGAGGGCACTGTCCTCTCGTGGCAAAGTCACGTGCAAGTCCTAGTTTGGAAGGCAAAGCCCTCCCAGCACAATTATGGCCAAAGGCTATGGCTGTGAGCTTGACCTTATGGTCCGAACCTGTGGTGCCACGTGGCTGAGTGATGTGGGCTGCGGGAGGCGCAGCAAGGAAACAAAGCTTGATCAGGTACATGTAATTGAGCAGATCAGCGGTTCTCAACCTGTAGGTTGCGACCCTTTCACAGGGGTCGCCTAAGACCATCGGGAAACACATATATAATTACATATTGTTTTTGTGATTAATCACTATGCTTTAATTATGTTCAATTTGTAACAATGAAAATACATCCTGCATATCAGATATTTACATGATGATTCCTAACAGTAGCAAAATTACAGTTATGAACTAGCAATGAAAATAATTCTATGGTTGGGGGTCACCACAACATGAGGAGCTGTATTGAAGGGTTGCGGCATTAGGAAGGTTGAGAACCACTGGAGTAGATTCAAAATCCAAGAGAACGTTGTAAACATCCTGACCCGCCCTGGCTTTGCCTCCTGGAATCTGCTATAAAATAGACTCGGCTTGCATGCCGTGGCGCTCTCTCTCTGATCAGGGGGCAGTGTCCCACCCAGCCCCAGCTTTGTTCTCTTGTCTGCCTTCTTCATCCTTCACCATCCCTCTCAGGCTCACCCCTGGCTGTGCCGGCGCGGCACACTCATCCGCATGCACCTCCCCACACTCCCTCCTGACCTCCGCGCCTCTCGCCATAGGACGCCGGCTGGGTGTCCAGGGGCGCAGAGCAGGAGGCCTGCACCAGACACACCACAGAAGGTGCCGAGCCCGCTGAGCACAAAACCGAGGCCACAGCTGCTCCTCAGACTCCTACTTGCACGTGGACCCATCACCCCCCGACCCACGGAGGGACAGGACGCCACTCTGGGTAACCTGCACTCCCTCCCTTAAAGCCACAGACAGGCCACAGCCTCCCTCTTGCACAGGCTCCAAGGAAGCAGAAAGCATTTTTAAAAACAACGAACTGACCTGGCTGGTGTGGCCCAGAGCTTGAGCATCGACCTATGAACCAGGAGGTCACAGTTTGATTCCCAGTCAGGGCACAGGCCTGGGTTGTGGGCTCAATCCCCAGTGGGGGTGTGCAGGAGGCAGCTGACCAATGATTCTCTCATCATTGATGCTTCTCTCTCCCTCTCCTGTCCTCTCTGAAATCAGTAAAAATGTATCTAAAAACAACAAACTCACAGCTGTGTTAACAACGCAGGACAGAGCTGGTGGTCCGTGGCTTTGGCCCAGCTCTGGTTCTCGTGCCCATGTTCACAGGGCAGCCATGGGAGGCAGCCAGGAGCTGTCACCAACAGGACCTTCCGGGGAGCTGTCACCAACGGGGCCTTCCCCGGGCCTTTAGCCGGGAGCTGCGAGTAGCTGAGCTCACTGGCAGCTGACGCGTAGGGATAACAGCTGGCCACGCTGCCACACTCCACAAGATAGCACCCCATAATGCAGCACCCCGTCATGCCACATCCCCCCATGCAGCACCCACAATGCAGCCCCCTGCAATGCCGCACCCTGCAATGCCGCACTTGCTGTAACAGTCAACCACGATTGAGACCACAGCCCTCCGCGAACCTCCCAATACCCACCCTGCACTGCCAGGCGCTTTCCCGGAGCAGCGGGAGGGCTGTGGGCCTGAAGTCAGCTTCCCGCCAACACTTACTTGCGGGGCACGTGGGCGTCCTCCTCGAGGGCCGCCGCTCTGGCCGGGGCTGCCCTGGGGTGTCCGGGGGTCCGTCGGGGCTCAGCGAGAACTGGAACTGGATGGTCCCCGACTCCACCTGCCTCACCTGCAGGAGAGCAGAGAGCAGAGATGGCCAGGCCGCCGGCGTCCTTTATCACTCGCCCCACACGCCCAGGAGGCCGCGGGTCCCTAGCCTATAGCCACATCGGCGTCTCAGAAGACCACGTGGTCGCAGAGCAGCCCTCACACCAGCAGTCCTCGCAGCACGTCTGTCTCAGCCCTGAACACGCATGTAAACTGACCGTGTAAACCTGACGTTCCGTTTGCGGGGCCCAGGGCCCAGCACAGCAGGCACAGAGCAGCCCGCCACCCACCTCCCTCCTGCTGCCCCCTCGTGGCCAGTTTTCAAGAACATCATGTGACTGGAATTGATGGTGCCCGACCTTTAAGACCGGCTTCCTCCACTCACCACACCCAGGTGCTAGGGCAGTGATGGCGAACCTATGACACGCGAACTCATTTTTTTGGTTGATTTTTCTTTGTTAAATGGCATTTAAATATATAAAATAAATATCAAAAATGTAAGTCTTTGTTTTACTATGGTTGCAAATATCAAATTTCTACATGTGACACGGCACCAGAGTTAAGGTTTTTCAAAATGCTGACACGCCGAGCTCAAAAGGTTCGCCATCACTGTGCCAGGGTCTCGCCACCTCCGCTCCTTTGCACACCAAGGGGCACGCCACACGTGATGTACCAGCCACCCACTCACGGCCACCGGGCTGCTGCAGCTTGGGGGACGGAGAGAGCTGCTGTGAACACTGGTGAGCACGCTCCTGTGCGACCACGTCCTCACCGCCTAAGCCGAGCCCTGCCGAGGCTGCTGCGTGCCTGGTTCTGCAGGGGACGCCCGCTGCGACTGCTCCGCGCTGTCCGTCCCGCTGACTGCACGCCATCCCTCCCAGCACCACTCGCCCTGCCGTCGCCTCCTGACTCTCCTCACTGCGGCGGGAGCCCCCCTACCTCCCCCCCCCGCCCCCAATGCACTGCTCTTTCCACCACCGGCTTCTGTCTTCTAGCCCCTCCGCCTCCCGTACGCGTTTCAGAACCTGCTCTCTGCACCGACGAGAACCCTGCTGGGACCGACTGGAGTTCTCTGGATGTTTAGGACTCATCGCTGCCCGCTCATCAGCTCAGAGAGAGCGTCCATCTTCCCTATGCTGAGGCCTCCAACCCCCAGAGATGGCCCTTCTCTCCGCTGACCGGTCCCCTGACCCCACAGAGTAACCGCGGTGACACAGGACGGCCAGCGACGGGGGTTCAGAGTTCCGTGCCCAGAGCCATATGCGCCTATTCGGTTTCACTGAGGGAGGCCCGTATAAATAACCATTTTTAAATGCTGCCTCCCTCCTTTCACTGGCGGTATAGACACGTGGTGGGGGTTTTCAGGCGACCTCTTGCTTATCCTGCGACCTCCACAGCTGACTCATTCACGTCAGGGGGTGCTGTGGCCCCGGGGGTCACCCCCGTAGACGAGCATGTGGCTGCAAACCAGAGCGGCACTGGCCCTTCCTACCCAGCCTGCGCGCCTTTACTTCCGTCTCCTCGCTGGCTGCACCAGAGCTCCCAGGGCAGGGCTGCTGCACCCGTCCCCACCTGGGGGCGCTGGCCATCCTGCCGTGACGTGTCGCCCACTAGAGGGCTCTGCGGACGCCAGGGGCAGGTGGCAGGTCCCCCCCCCCCCCCCCCGCGCCTGGTGTGCTCAGTGTCCACATAAATGGGGGTGAATCTCGCCCAGGCTTTTCTGCACCCGTCGCTGTGGCCCCCTCGCTCTCCACCTTCAGGCTGTTCCTGGTGAGTCGCTGTGGCCCCGTGGCTCTCCGCCTTCAGGCTGTTCCTGGTGAGTCGCTGTGGCCCCGTGGCTCTCCGCCTTCAGGCTGTTCCTGGTGAGTCGCTGTGGCCCCGTGGCTCTCCGCCTTCAGGCTGTTCCTGGTGAGTCGCTGTGGCCCCCTCGCTCTCCGCCTTCAGGCTGTTCCTGGTGAGTCGCTGTGGCCCCGTGGCTCTCAGCCTTCAGGCTGTTCCTAGTGAGTTGCTGTGGCCCCGTGGCTCTCCGCCTTCAGGCTGTTCCTGGTGAATCGCAGCTCGTGGTTTCCAGGAAGAAACAGCCCTGCATTCCCGGGGCCACCCCACTTGCTTGTGGTGTCGTTCTTCCTGTTGCCGGACCCAGTTTGCTGACATCTTGTTGAGTGTTTGCATCTGTGCTCCTGAGGGATAAGGGCCCACAGTTTCCTGTTGTTTCTGATCTTGGTGGAACGCGAGCCTCCTTACATGACTTGGGATGTGCTCCCATCCCTGCTGTTGTCTGGGAGAGGACCCGGAATTGGTGTGGGCAGCTCTCTGAATGGTTAGGCTTCCCAGTGAATAGGCCTGGATATTTGTTTTTCCATTTTGTTAACGATGAATTCAATTTCTATACGAGTCACAGGTCTTCTCGGGTTGCCTGCGCCAGCTTGGGGTGCTCAGTCTGGTTTAGATGAACTGGCCCGTTTCATCGAAGTTGTCAAAGTCGTGGCCACGGAGCTGTTCAGAGTCTGTGTTCCCCTAACATCCTCCTGACACTGTGGTCCTGAGACAGCCCTCCTTCCGTTCCTGATGTTAGTCACCGGTGTCGCCCTGCTTTCTTTATTCAGTCTTGCTAGAGGCTTATCATGTTATTGGTCTTTTCATGTGATCAATTTCTACTCTCATCGATTTTCTCCATTTTCTCTATTATTTTTCTGTTTTCCATTTCATTGGTTTCTGCTCTTCTCTTTATTACTGATTTCTGCTTGCTCTAGATTGATTTTGTTCTTCTCCTAGCTCCTAAAGGTGGAAGACTGGATTGTTGACTTGAGCCCTTTTCCTCTCAGCACCAGCACATGATGCTATCCATCCCCACACAGGCGCCCTTTAGCTGCATCCTACACACGTCGCAGTGTTGCATTTTCATTTTTGTTCAGTTCTTCTTTCTTGAGGTTTCCTCTTGGAAAGGTGGTGGCAGGAGACGGCTAACACTGCATACAATAAATATTCACACACACACACACACAGGCTGAGGGAGGGGCCGGCCCTGGCGGGGGCGTGCCGGGTGGCAATGTTATAACAAGGCCTCAACCAGACCACGTGGGTCCGCAGCAAGCTGTGTCCGTAATGAGCGGCATCCCTCACAGCAAACTGTGCGCTCAGCGGTTCCCTGCTCGGCCCCAAAGCCGCACCCGAGTCATAAATAACAGCACTGACGTCGTGTTTGCCGCCGGATCAGCACACAGGTGACACTGAACTAGCAGGACGGTCCCCGCACCTGGGAAAGACGAGACGCCGAGTCGTGCCGAGACCAGCAGGCGTATTTCAGGAGCATCCACTGCCCAGCAGCATGCGCCCGCACGGGAGCCAGGGCGGCGGATGCCGCACGTCTGTGTCCCCCTGGTGGCGGCTACCCCCCTGCAAGGCCACCGCTGGGCCGGGGGTGAGGCCCCCCAACCCTTCCCCGGGCCCGGCCCCTCTTTTCTGTGCTTTCTGCACCGGGGTTCAGAGAAACCGTCATTTCAAAGGTGGGTTTTCCAGCCTCTCGCTGTGGCCCCAGCTTGTACGTGGCTGGAGAGAGCCAGAGGCCAGCAAGTGAGTGACAGGTCACAGGGCAAGCAGGCTGGACGCCAACCGCCTGGCGCCCTCCCCAGCACCCGCGCCACAGAGGCGTCCCCCTGGCACCACCCGTGACGAAGTCCTTTTCTAGGAGACACACAGCACAGAGTGGACCTCAGTGCCAGGTGTGTGTCGCAGCCCCGCACGTCGCCCCGGAGACTGACCCGGGAGCCGCGACGTAAGGACCCACGGGAACTGGCCTCCGCGCTCACAGCGGACAGACGCAGCAACCACACACTCTTACGGGCACATCCATGACACGGACCACCTCTGCTCATGAAGCATCAGCAAACATAACTGTCAACTTCTGAAAACATACGAACTGGCCGGAAGCTCGCGGGACAGGTCATGCTTACGAAGCCTCACAGTTACCTCCTCGGAGCTCCTGCTGGCGGGGGGCACCTTATAGGCCAGACAGCGCGCGGGGTTGGGCCGGATCCCACCCTGGAGAGGCAGCGCCGCGCTCCCGGGGCCGGCGTCGGGCGGCGGCTTCCAGACGGCCCAGCGCACCGTGTGCATGCGCGCCAGGCTGGCCGAGGCGGAGGCGGGAGCCGCCTGCAACGGAACAGAGCACAGGCCGTGAGCTGTCCCCGGCCCACGTGGGGACCAGGGGCTCTCACCGTGGAGGTGACTGGAGAGCAGGTGGCGAGGCCTGGGGGGGGGGGGCGGGGGCAGGGAGTGATCCCTGTCATTCAGGGAGGGAAAGCCCACATCCTGGAAGAACAAGCAAAGAATCAGCAAAGTGAGAACCCTCAGCGCCTCAACCCTCAGCCCTGGGCTCTGCGCCCGCCTTGAGCGTCAGAGACAAGAGCTGAGTCCGATCTGAGTGACCCCGGCCCAACCCGGACCCTCAGCATCAGCCTTCCCCGCCTCATGGCCGGCGACAGAGTAAATGGTCCTGATCGGCCACTGGACACCAGGGAGCGGCCACAGCACACGAATGAAGAGCGATGGACACTAGTGAAGAGATGATTATAAATCCGTTGCCTTTTTTGTTGCTGTTAACCCTCACCCACGGTTATTTTTCCACTGATTTTGAGAGAGAGTCGGAGAGGGAGAGAAACATCGATGTGAGAGACACACCCATTGGATGCCTCCTGCACGCACCCGTTTGGGCTGGTGATCAAACCTGCAACCCGGGTACATGCCCTTGACTGGGAATCAAACCCACGACCCATCCGTGGTGTCCTAACCACTGGCCCACACCGGCCAGGGCCTAAATCCATTGCCTTCAAAAAACGAAAGTATTATAACTGTATTCAGAAAACTGGCCACTGAAACACTGCAGGGGTTCAATCACATCTAGGTGACTTTTGTAAACAGTCACCTATAAACCCAGTGTATTACAGAATCAAAAATAAAACCCAAGCTTCCAGGCTCCTTGTGTAACCCGCCTGGTCTAAGGTTTCACACCGGGGGATCCTGATGCCCAGTTTTCCAGCGCCGCAGTCCTTGGTGCTTTAGTGGCGATCAATACAGCTCTCTCCTGGGTGAAATCTCGCTCAGTTACACGTGTATCCATTTTCCCTCTTTTGTTTCTGGCCTCTAACTAGAGAGGATGCTTAGTGGGCTATCGATCACTGCTTCACAAAGACTTCAGCCAGACAATTAGGCCCGTGGCAGTTCAATGGCCCTTTATCAGCCTGCATGCTCTCCAAGCAGGCCAGGTGGCACCTGCAGGGGGACCCTCCCTCCCCAGCCCCTCCCCCACACTGAGGAGGAGCCAGCCAGGTGCCCGCCCACCAGGGGACTCCAGGGGCGGAGGTCAGATCTGTTACTCTACAGCGTCTATCCTGCCCAACTCGCAAACTGAAAAGGAAAACCATGCACAGACTGTTCCCATTTAGGCTTCAGGTGTAAGAGCAAACAATACACCAACGGCCAAGGAACAGCCGGGACCGTGAGCAGGTGTGTCGTGGAACAGGCGTGTCACACATTCACCGGCAAAGCGTACAGAAGACCGACCCCTGACCCCGGGGACTGCCCCGCCGGGCTCCCCGGGGTGCGCGGAGCGGTGGCCCAGCAGATGCGTCCACACCCTGACCCCTGGACTCAGCGGCTGGGCCTGACTTGGGAAAGGGTTCCGTGCAGATGGAATGGATGAAGTACTGCGAGATGAGGCCCCCAGGCCAATGCCGAGTGTCCATGGAAGAGCAGGACAGAGAGGCAGGGACACACGGAAGGAGGCCGCGTGCAGACAGGGGCAGAGGAGGGAGCCATGGAGGGCCCCCAGCCAGTGTTCTCAGTGGTTAGAGCATCAGCCTGCGGCCCAAAGGGTCTCGGTTCAATTCCCAGACAAGGGCACGTTTCTTGGTTGTGGGTTCGATCCCCAGCCCCAGGCGGGCATGTGTGGGAGGCACCCAACCGTGTGTGTGTCTCATCCCAGCAGCTGTTTCTCTCTCCTCACTCCTCCTTCCCTCCCTCCCCCTCACTCTACTATCCATGGAAAAACTATCCTCAGGTGCGGGTTACAAAAAATGCAGGAAGCGGCCTTTCTTCAGAATCACTACGGCTGGATAACGCGCGTTCCTGCGATCCTGACCGAGCCATGAGCATGTGCTCCCCCAGCAGGTGCGTCAGCACAGACGCGGATACATTACCATTACCCAGGAAGGGGTTTCCGAGCCACACCCACTGCTCTGACGGGAAAAGTCAGGGAACCGAGCGGGCCTTACGTTGCCGTCCACTCCCGAGGGGCTGCTTAGCACGTACTCCAGCTGGAAGACGACGGCGAAGGCGGGGTGATGGACCATCTCGGGGAGTCGGAGGTGGCTCCTCAGGACCAGAGCCTGGTTTCCAGAGCTGGTCAAGGACACAGGGCGGGGGCAGGGCGGGGGGGGGGGGGGTAGGCGTCAGGCATGGCTCCTGCAGCACGCCCCCCTCCCCCCTCCCTGGGCACTGAGCTCCTCTGTGTTGGCTCCCAGGGTGACTCCCTAAACCAGGGCCTTTTACTGGGGCCACAGTGAGCAGGTTTTAAACTGCCAGAGGTGTCGGAGGGTGGAGGGATGCGGCCAGGCTCTGGGAGGCTCCACCTCCAGGGCCGGCCCTGCCCACCTGGGGGGCAGCCCTTAGAGACGCCTGGTCCTGGGCTGGGAGGCACAGCTGGAGCCCAGCAGCAAGATGACTGCCTCCTATTCTCCTCGTGCGAGACACTGAGCTCAGGGCGCACAGGGGAGCAGCAGCATCTGCACAGACTGCAGGCGGCCATCGTGGGGAGCGGCCCCCCTACTAATTCCAAAACTCACAGCACAAAACAGGACTTGCCCAACCTCCCAACACCGAGGGCGGCTCCAAACGGATGGGGCTTAGCGAGAGGAAAGCAGGCCCCAGGGAAGGCCCGGTGGGTGAGGGCACGCCTCACCGAGGGAACTCCACGTGGGTGCCCACTCCCTCCTCCCCGGGCGGGACTCGGGACGGGAGAGTACCTGGACTTGGAGGAGGAGCCGACTTTCCTGCTGAAACTGGCCGAGCGCGTCAAGGCCACGTCCATCTCGGGCACCAGCACCATGACCTGCGGCCTCTGCACGAAGCCCAGACCGTTGTGCGCGCCGACACACAGACGCCGCTCGGCGATCTCCAGGGCGCTGCTGTCCAGCGGGCCGTCCCCCTGGGAAGAGCACAGGTCAGGCAGCAAGAGCCTGGGCGGGAGGGGAGGGGGGCGGAGGGGAGAGGGGGCTCACGGGAAGGCTCCTGGGGGAGGCGTGAGCAGAGAGGAGAGCCGGGGACAACTTCAGGCCTTTGCAGGTCACACGGTGCTTAGTGGCAGAGCCCCAGCAAAGGGCAGACACGTCGGCCAGTGGGAACTGGCTGGCCGAGGGCACTTCCTAGGCAGAGTGGGGTTCTCTCACAGTGTGACCTTCTCAAGCAATGCACCCCGATGCCCCGTCACCAAACTCTTGCCATTCCCAAGGCTGAGCCACCATTCTCAAGATGCGCCAAACTGGCAGCCGGGACTCGGCGCCCCTCACAGGACCGCGTGCTCTGAGGCAGGGGAGCCCCACCTCCCACCCCCGAGGAGGTGGCGCCTGGAGGCAGGCCCTGAGGTGTCCCAGCCTCCGCCTGGCAGGACGCGGCACAGGAGACAGGGAGCAGGAAGAGGCAGTGAGTCATAAACCAATAACAACGGAATCGGAATCTGCCCCGGAGCGAGGGCTGGATATTAAAGTGTTTCATCAACAAAACCGTGCAGGCGCCGGAGCAAACAAGCAGGACGGCCCCGGGCTATTCCTGGCATTAAACTGGTGACCGCTGCCAACGATCCCCGGATTTCACTGTCCCTTCCCCAAGCGGAACGGCCCTAAACGCAGCCGTTAATCCTCGAGTAATGAAAACAAACGGCAGGACCGGGACGGCGAGTGTGTGCGGGAGCGGAGCGGCGGCGAGGACGGGAAAGCACGCGATGAGGTGGTTTGGGGGAGGCCCTGCGAGCTCTCCGCCTCGCACAGGCCCCCTGAGTGCCAGGCGGTGGCAGAGCCGCACCCGGGCCCCGACTCCACCTCCGGCGCCGGTGGCGTTTCTCTCAGGTGGGACCCCGTTCTCTGGAGCTACGTTTTCAGGGACAGCCACCTGTTTCACGTGCGTGTGTGTGTGCATGTGTACACACGTGTGCAATTAGTAACTGCTGACGGCTGAGACAACAGCACAGCATGGGCACCACCGGACGAGGCACTCTCGCTCTCAACAATAAATATTAACCCTTTTCGGTCCAACCTCGAGGCTGACTCGACAGACCAGGCGCTAGGAGCAGGTCCAACGTCGAGCAATAAGAACACTAAAAAGTTCAACATTCAATCCCGTCAATTAACTTGGACCAGACTGTTTGAATTCCAAAAATAACATTGGGCCGCAAAGGGTTAAGGCCTACTGTGTGCAGACACGGCCACTCCCATCAGGTGCAGTGCTGAACCACAGCGCCCGCCCTCCTGGGCAAGCACTGCAAGGGGACCCCGGCCAACCAGAGAACAGGCTGGAGTGGGGCTCTCAGAGGAGCCGTGGAGGGGAGGCAGGGCAGGCAGCTCTGCACTGAGACCCAAAGCCTGAGGGCTCCACAGGGATCTGGACGAGGCACGTCCCCGACAGGGAGCTGAGTGTCAGAGGCCCCGCTGGGCACGAGGCGTCGCCCACAACCACGGGGCCGGCGTCGCCCACAACCACGAGGCAAGAGTCGCCCCCGACTACATGGTGGGGGGAAGGCACCTTCACGTCCAGGCTGCCCCACACAGGCTCCAGGTGGAGTGGGCGGGAGAGGCTCACGGGCAGGAGAACCAGCAGGCGTGGGAAGGAGGAAGACACTGGGCTTTCTGGCCGTCCCCTGGGAGGAGCCGAGCACCTCATGTCCGTGCTGAGCACACGGTTATCTCCGGAACATCCCCGTGCTCATCTGGGGACTAACTCACTTATCAGCTGGGGGCTGGTTCCAGAGGCATCAGAGTGAACGTTCATTAGCGTCACCATCAAAGTTACCACAACAGGCTTGGTCGCTCTCCAGCCACAAAGAGGGAAAGGACAGGCGCAGGCCCGTGGCAGGGTGCCCACCCCCGGGCGGTGTTAGGGGCCCTGCCCGCCCTGGCATCTCCCCGCTGGGACTGAGCTGCGAGGCCGAAGACAGTACCTCCCGGAAGTGGTCGCTGATCAGGAGTTCCAGAAGCTCCTCCTCGAATTTCTCAAGCGAGGGGTACAGCGTGAAGAACACCTCGTCCAGGTACCATGTGACCGACTTCTGCAGGCGTGGCCTCCGGAGGGCGTCACCTGGAACAACCAGACCCCGTTCCTGGGGGCCAGACCAACCCGCAGGCGGAGGGGACAGCGCGCCCTTACCAGCGTCCCGGGGCGCCGGGAGGAGGCCGGGCGGCGGCTGCAGGCCGGACACCAGGAGGTTCTCGGGCAGCAGGTGGAAGGCGGGCTCCAGGGCCGGGTGCGGCTGCAGCGTGTACTGCAGGCTGCAGCTCTCGATGGCCGTCAGGTGCTTGCTCTCTGGGAAGAAAACACCCGTGAGAGCTGAAACCACAGGCTTCCCGTCAAGTCAGCCGATGCGCTGAGCGCCTGACACATCAGCTCCACCAACGGGAAGCGCCGTTTCCCAGGGAGACGGGAAGCACTGTTAGGGACGCTAGTTTTTAATGCGATGTAACAAACGCTCTCTGGCTCACACCGCCCCCAGAGCGGGCAGCCCGGGCACGGCTCAGCCGGGCCAGCCCTCAGTCTCAGCACCGCGCCCACGGAGCCCACAGAGCCCACGGAGCAGCCGGGCCAGCCCTCAGTCTCAGCACCGCGCCCACGGAGCCCACGGAGCCCACGGAGCCCACGGAGCCCACGGAGCAGCCGGGCCAGCCCTCAGTCTCAGCACCGCACCCACGGAGCCCACGGAGCCCACGGAGCAGCCGGGTCAGCCCTCAGTCTCAGCACCGTGCCCATGGAGCCCACGGAGCCCACGGAGCAGTCGGGTCAGCCCTCAGTCTCAGCACCGCGCCCACGGAGCCCACGGAGCCCACGGAGCAGCCGGGTCAGCCCTCAGTCTCAGCACCGTGCCCATGGAGCCCACGGAGCCCACGGAGCAGCCGGGTCAGCCCTCAGTCTCAGCACCGCGCCCACGGAGCCCACGGAGCAGCCGGGCAGGCACTGAGGCAGGGCCTCCAAGACAGAGCCTGCCCTCAAAACCAGGCCGTCCTGAACTGAGGCTGAGACCCAGCCCACCGATCTCCACAGAACCCCGAGAACGGGACCCAAAGCCCAGAGTTCAGGTGAGGCTGGGAGAGGGGAGGGACGGCCTGCAGGCGGCGAGTGAAGAGCGCAGACCAGCGGGAGCAGAGGACAGTCCCACCAGCAGGGCAGGTGCGGGAGGCCCGCCAGCCTCACAGGCCCCGGCCGGGAGGGAGCGCAGACATCCCACCCAACGTGGGCCTCGCTCGGGCCTGATGTCACCCTCAGACAGGCCCCCGCCACCCTGGGACGTGCTGTGTGATGCGTAAGAGCTACAGGCGGCCTGCTGCTCCCCTCAGAGGAGGGATGAGATGGCAATGCCAGTGTGCACATGTGTGAGGCCGCGTGGAGGCTGTTTAAGAGGTCCTCGTCCTAAGGGTACTCCAGGAGACAAAATGCAGCGGGGGCTGGGGGGGGGGGGGAGAAGGTGCAGGGAAGCTCACAGGAGGGACTGGGGCAGCGCGGGGCGGGGAAGGGGGGTGCGGAGGAGCTGCCAGCACACTGGCCGAGGATCTTACGTTCGATGGGGTCCTGAAGCTGGGGGTGCAGCAGGGCTCTTGGGGTGCCGTGATACAGTCTCAACCTGCAAAACAAGAGCCCAAAACACATCTACATGGGCCTGCAGCTCTAGCCCCCAAACATCAGCTACTCTTTGAAAGGAGGGTGTGTGGGCCCAACACCGTCCACCTCCTGGGCCTTCCGAGTGCCATGCGCCCACGACCCTGGGGGAACAGACCCTGGAGAGTACTGCTCCCTGCACCCAGCTCCCAGGCCGAGGGCCCAGCTCCCAGCCCGTGGGCCCAGCTCCCAGCCCGAGGGCCCAGCTCCCAGCCCGAGGGCCCAGCTCCCAGCCCGTGCGCCCAGCTCCCAGCCCGTGCGCCCAGCTCCCAGCCCGTGCGCCCAGCTCCCAGCTCCCAGCCCGAGGGCCCAGCTCCCAGCTCCCAGCCCGTGGGCCCAGCTCCAAACTCCCAGCCCGTGGGCCCAGCTCCCAGCCCGTGCGCCCAGCTCCCAGCCCGAGGGCCCAGCTCCCAGCCCGTGGGCCCAGCTCCCAGCTCCCAGCCCGTGCGCCCAGCTCCCAGCCCAAGGGCCCAGCTCCCAGCCCAAGGGCCCAGCTCCCAGCCCGAGGGCCCAGCTCCCAGCTCCCAGCCAGTGGGCCCAGCTCCCAGCTCCCAGCCCGAGGGCCCAGCTCCCAGCCCGTGCGCCCAGCTCCCAGCCCGTGCGCCCAGCTCCCAGCCCGAGGGCCCAGCTCCCAGCCCGAGGGCCCAGCTCCCAGTCCGTGGGCCCAGCTCCCAGCCCGAGGGCCCAGCTCCCAGGCCGTGGGCCCAGCTCCCAGGCCGTGGGCCCAGCTCCCAGCCCGTGGGCCCAGCTCCCAGCCCGTGGGCCCAGCTCCCAGCCCGTGGGCCCAGCTCCCAGCCCGTGGGCCCAGCTCCCAGCCCGTGGGCCCAGCTCCCAGTCCGTGGGCCCAGCTCCCAGCCCGAGGGCCCAGCTCCCAGCCCGTGGGCCCAGCTCCCAGCCCGTGGGCCCAGCTCCCAGCCCTGCAGTGCAGCCTGAGCCCCTGGGCCCAGGAAGCCGCTCAGGGAAACCCATAGTGACTGAAACACCCCCGGAAAGACAGCAGCTGAGCCCCTCCCATGGTTGTCCATGTAGGATGGCAGCTCTCAGCCAGGAACGATTCTGTCCCCCAAGGCACAGTCGGTAATGCCTGCAGACATTTTTTGTCATTACCACAGGGGAGGTGCTCCTGGCATCTGGTAGGTGGAGGCCGGGGACGTGCTAGGCATCCTACACTCACAGGACAACCCACAGCAAAGACCTCTCCGGCCCAAAAGGTCAGCGGCTGCGGCTGAGAGAGGGACCCAGGGGGCAATGCAGCTTCGGCTGGGCTGGAATGGTTACAAGCAGAACCACCGGTTCTGTGCACACACACATCAGCCAACACACGTAGCCCATCTGTGTGGCCAAGCGGGCCGTGGTTTCACCAGCACAGGGACAAGGAAAAGCCAAGGACAGGGACCCAAGGACCGGACGTAAGGACGTGAGGAGGTACCGTCTGTCCTGGGAGGCCGTGCGGGGAGACTCCGTTTTGCTGCTGAAGATACGAAGAATCCCAAACCCACACGACAGGCTCTGGAGGGTCCCGTCCCGTCGCCTGCCGTGGGCGACCACTTCCACCACGGCCACGATGCTCGGGTGGCTCAAGGACGTGTGGAAGTACACGGGCTGCAAACAGAAGTCAGAAGCCGGGTGAGGGCCGGACGCCGCCACCTGCAGAGCAGGACCCAGAGGGCGCAGCTGGGCTCCCTGCCACCTTGGCAGCGCCACGTAAACCCACACACGGCCCTGCAGCGCGTGTCCCTTCCCAGGCGCCCCAGACAATAGGCACAGTCATGCGGCCCCTGCGAGTCCCGGCTCCTCACCCCCAGCGCCCACCACCCAGGACACCCGCCCTTTGCTTTTGCTCCGGGAATTTTCCATCCAAAAAAATGCCAACAGACACCAGGCCCTGCAGGGAAGAAAGGGGCTGGGGGCCACGCACCCCCCGGGGCAGGACCCCAGGGGCACTAAGGATAAGACAGGCCCTGCCGCACATACGCACCATGGCATGTAACTCACTGCACAGACTCCAGTCAGCCTGCCCGTGTGCCGAGCCCCGCCACACATATGCACCATGGCATGTAACTCGCTGCACAGACTCCAGTCAGCCTGCCAGTGCGCCGAGCCCCGCCGTGTGGGAAGGACTCTGAAGCTGGCCTGAACCAATTCTGTCACTGGCACATTTCGAGGTGCTGGGTGGCTATCCCAGCACAGGGCCCACTAACAACTTTTATCACAAAAAATCACGTGGAGAGCATTTTCTTACACGATCGTTTGGGGCCTGAGCCAAGCAGACGATGCTCAAATGGCTCTTGGGAGGTTTCCACACATAACTTCTCTCCTTCCCGCTCTGACCTCCGGGGTCAGCCCCGTCTCTCCTCGGGGAATGAGAGCGCCTCTCGCTGCTGCTGCTCCGTCTGTCTCGTGAAGCCGATGCAATTGCTTTTATTTAAAACTAACCGAGTCACAGACACAGAAGTCGGAGGCGGAGGTGTGTGACCAACAGGGACATGCATCACAGGGCCGGGCTGTGGCTCTGGCCTCCGTGTCCCTGAAGCCCAGCGTCCGTGCTGGGGTCCCGGCTGAGCAGAGGTCAGGCCAGGCCAGGCGGGCAGGGCCCAGCAGGGGATTTAAACCCGGACTAATCCTGTAACGAGCCGTCACCGCGTGTCACCCAGGAAGCATTTACTGCAACCATAGACTGTCAGCCGGGATAACGGAGAGACACATTAACACATCAGCCGGAGGTATAAATCGTTATTCTATTTTCTTTTACTGCAAAATGATGAAATAATAGCCACTTACCGCGGACAGGTGACTGGACCGGGGAGAACTATGTTTGTTTCCAAGACGCGGGACCTGGTCTAAAGCCCCAGCGCCAGCCGTGCTGGTCACCGTCCCGCCTGTGACGTGTACCCTGTGCGCACGGCGTCAGGGACACCACCGCCCCCTCTCCTGTCAGCAGCGCGACCCCCGCGCCGGAGGTCACCGTGGCCTGCCCGCCGCAGCGCTGGGCCCGCCTCCCGGGCCCGCCCCAAGCACAGGCTCAGGGCTGCGGCCTCTCCCTGTCACTTACACCGAACCTGATGCTGAGACAAAACGAGCAGAGCGGCCGCACCGGCCCTCGGACCCAAGGACTCCGCTCTGAGCGGGAGGTGGCGCTGGAGCGCGGCACGTGGGACAACACGAGGTCCTGGGTTGGCCACGCTGCCCATCGGTCAGGACAGACGCGCTTTCCAAACGCCATTCACCGACCCTGCGGGCTGGGCACGGCGCCGTGCGAAAGGCTTCGTAAGGGCCCGGGAAAGCCGGTGCCGCCTGGAGAGGCCCAAGGTCCCAGGGCGAGGCCAGGCGGGGCCAGCTGCTCAGGACTGACCCGGGGCTCATGGGGTAAAAGCCGCCTGGGATGCACACGGCGTGGCTCCGCAGCTGCCCTCCCGTCGCCCCCCAAGGGTCCAGAGCAGGGGTGGGCAAACTTTCTGACTCGAGGGCCACAGTGGGTTCTTAAACTGGACCGGAGGCCGGAACAAAAGCACGGATGGAGTGTTTGTGTGAACTAATACATGTTAACACTGCTGCTGGTGAAGGAGCGGAGGGGAGAGCAAGAGAACCCTCCGCTCTTTCGGCTCCACGGGCCGGATAGAACAGCCGAACGGGCCGGATCCGGCCCGCGGGCCGTAGTTTGCCCACAGCTGGTCCAGAGGCTCACGCGGTGCTTAGGCCCGGGCCGCCTGGGACGGTGCACGAACTCCTCGCGTGCACCCAGAGGCAAATCTGCCCGTCGACTGAAATGACAGGATGGAGGTTCACGTCAAGCCCATCGGACTTCCTGCCAGAGGAGGCCCGCAGTGCGGGTGCCCACGCCCCACCTCGCACCGCCCTCTTCCACAGGCGACAGGTCCTGCCCAATAAGCAGATGAATAAACCACAGACATGCTATCGCTGCCTCACCTTCAGACACACTGACCCACGTGCCTCAGGCCACCATCCACGTCTCACCAGTGGCAGTGACGGGGCCTCTGAGGACGAGCTTCCGGAAAGGCCACCAGCAGAGGCACGGCGGCGGCAAGGCCAGGGAGAGGAGCGGTGCCGGCCGGAGCCTTCTCCACCGGCCTGAGCCAGAGCATCGCCAGGAAGGCAGGTCGCCCACGGCGCTTCCTGCCCTCACCTGCCGCTCGGCCCCCCACTGGGCTCGGACCCTGGACCTCCAGGCACAGGCGCTGCTCAGTCCTCCCCTCCGGGAAACGCACTCGCCGATGACAATGTCGAGGCGTCCCCCACCTGGTGGGCTCACCCTGACCCCAGCGAGCAGCACGGCCGGGAGACGGCCCCTCCCAGGGAGCCGCCAGGCCCTGCGTGTCGCCGTCCAGGGTGACAGTGCCTACAGCCAGGCAAAGTGACCCCGCGCCACCTCGTCCACCTTGTCCACCCAGCTCCTGTCCTTCTCACAGCAACCCCTGCAGAGCAGTCAGGACAGCCCGCTCCGGCCAAAGGACACCTCCCGGCGGACACAGGAAAGTAAGCAAACCCCCAGGACACGGTGAACACACCCCAGCTCACAGGCTGGCCTCTGCACTGCCCCCCACGCCAGGCAGTTGGACCACCACACAACGAAGTCCCAACAGTGTCCCCCTTTCTGGCTCAGGGCCCTGGCCTGGAGGAGAGCGGCTGACCCAAGGGACATGACAGCCAGTCACACGGCCGCTCTCCTGGACACACGCTGGCTCCCCGCCACCTCCGCGCTGCACAGGGCGGGGGGGGGCGGGGGGGGCACGGTGCAGGGTCCACGACAGGCGGCGAGGCCGCGGGAGAAGGCAGCCCTGGAGTTTCACGGGGTCCCCCGGCCTCCCTACAGCCGCTGCTAACGTGGACATGGCCGGCTCTCACTGCCGAGGAACACAGCGTCGGCGTCCCCGAGGGGGGGGGGGGGGGGGGAGTGGAAGCAGCCCATCACCTGCGACCGGAGAGAGGTGATGTCCTGTGACCTCAGCACCCAGGGTTGAGGTGGGCTGGGGTGGGAGGACCCCCGGCAGGGTCTCCCCGTGTGTGGAGATCCCCTAGGCTTCCTGCCCAGTCGCCCCCAGAAGCTGAAGAAGGAAAACCAGCCTGTCCCCGAGGATGGGCGTGGTCGTCAGAGAAGGATTTAAGGGGAACGGAGTCCATCGGAGAGAAAATGGAAGGGCTGTGCGGTACTCTGACCCCCCGTTATTTTTTTAATATGTTTTTATGATTTCAGAGAGGAAGAGAGAGAGAGACAGAAACATTAATGATGAGCGAGAACCATGGATCGGCTGGCTGTCTCCTCCCCACTGGGGATCGAGCCCGCAACCCGGGCGTGTGGCCTTGGCTAAAATCAAACCTGTACCCTTCAGTCCGCAGGCCGACGGTCTATCCACTGAGCCACACCAGCCAGGGCAGCCCCCGGCAATTTTTTAAAGACACCTGCTGAGAGGCGGCTGAGTGACGGGCGTCTCTCGGGAGCAAAGGGCAGTGCCCCTCAAAGGCGTCTCGGAGCAGAGCCCACAGCCGTTCCGAGCTGGGGGCCGGGCGCCAGGCGTCATCACTCACAGACAAGCTCCCGGCTCAGGGTCAAGGCCGAGGAATGAGCAGCGGCCTCTCCAGGGCCACCTCTCACACGGACACCTCAGCAAAGCCAAGCACACGAGGACGACGCCCACACCCACGTCCGGGGCCAGCGAAGCCCAGCTGGACGGGCCGTGGGCAGCCGCACCCTCACACCAGACCCCCAGCTGCCGGGTAAGCAGACACACAGGCAGCCAGTGTAGTCAGAGCGTGCCACCCGATTCCCAAACCCCTAAAAGGGCAGCTTGGACTCATCTGCGTCCACGGGGGGCAGGCAGGGCAGCCCCAGAGTGAGCAGCGCCTGCCCCCCCTGCATGCCAGCGCCCTCAGGGACAGCTCACTGTGCAGATGTCACATGCACACGGGTGCACACGGGGAGGGGCCTTCTCTGGAGCTAAAGAACTTGAACAAAACCCCTTTTTCTGTATTCTGACCGTCAAGGCAACAAAAGCAAGTGCTGGACGTGAAGACTTTCCCGGGCACCAGCGGCCTCTGCTGCTCGCCGAGGGCACAGCACTGGAGAGCCGCCTTCCCGGGGCCATCGCCATCCCGTGGCTGGGCATCGCCTCCGGCCCACACGTCCCCGGCGCGTTCTCCTCCTCGGCAACTCCGAGGCCACGGAGCGATTCCCCAGAGGCGCCAGGACTAAGTCCGCGCCAGCCCCTGCCCGTCCCCACCCCCAGCTCAGTAAACAGGACGCAAACGGCGCCAGGACTAAGTGGGGCTGGAGCCCACGCGGCTCCCGGCTCGGAACCGGAGCGGATCTCGGTTTTCCTACCTGGGACCGGAGCCACGAGCTGATGCAGTGACATCTGAAGCGTCGCTCAACGGGAGTGACAACAGACGCCCCCCCACCCCACCCCCCCCACGATGCTGAGCCCTGGGCAGCGCGGAGGGCGGGGCGTCACTCAGAAGGCTCCTCCTGCCCGCGCCCTCATGCTGCAGGGTCCCCGCAGCGCCTCACGGTGGGCGGCCTGGCAGCCGAGTGCCACCCATGGGACAGTCCCAGCCTCTCCAAGGGGAGGACAGCAGAGGGACTCATCCCTGTGCTTGCCCCAGAGCAGGGTCCCACCCCACGACCCTGGCGACCTCCTCCACGTGGACACACGGGGTAGAGGCCACAGGACAGCCACCGCGGTCAGCGCGGCCGCACAGCCAGCTCACCAGGTCCACCTGCTCGCACGCAGGCAGGCACGCGGGCACGCACAAACGCGGGCACACACAAACGCGGGCACGCACAAACGCGGGCACGCACAAACGCGGGCACGCATGGCCTCCTGGCCTGCTGGGTTACTCTTTGGGGGAACAAAATACCCCGCATGCTGGGGGACGAGACCCCACGCGCCTGCCCCCCCACTGCTCTAGCCAGCGAAGCGCTCTCACCTGTTTAGGGCGCTTGGCTTCCACACAAGACTTTGTTTGGAAACGGTGCCGCCCTCAGACCAGTGCTGCGAGCCGGGGCTGCGGCCCATAGGCCTTCCCGGGCCCGAGAGGCGCTGTTCGTGTCCCGGGTCGGGGGTCCCCTGCCCGCCCCAGGGCCCCAACACCTGCTGCCCGCGTCACGCCCACCTCATTCAGGACGATCCTGGACGGCTGCCTGGGGAGCGGCTCCACGGGCCTCGCTGCGCTCCTCCACGTCCTCCCGAAGAAGTGGCGGTAGGCGACATCGAAGAGAGACACGCGGAGATGGCACCCCAGCTCCGACAGCACCTCCAGCGCGCCCTGTGAGACGGGGTGCGCCCGGAGGTTCTCAGCGGCCGAGCCTCCCGCAGGTGCTGACGACCATCCAGGTAAGCCGGCCGTCAGCGTCCTCCGGGGCTTAGGCACCGATTTCCCTCCCAGGAACCACCTCTCAGAACACGAAGCCCCAGGCCCAGCCCCGCCTGGAGACCCACAGAGCCCAGGGGACGCAGGCGGGGGCTGCGGGGACCGGTGCCTCTGGCACCAGGTGGAGCCGAAGGAGCCCCGGGACATCACGGACCCCGGCCGGCCACGCCTGAAGCTTGGAGTAACCAAGGGTCTGCCTGCCGTGTGAGGAACGGTCGCCTCCAGCTCAGGCTATCTGGGTGGGTTGTATCGTGCACAGCCCAGTGAGCCCTTCCTGATGTAAGCACAGGATGGTGTCAGCAAAGGAGAGGCAAATCCGTGAGGACTGCGATGTCACAGCCACAGTACAGACAAAGCGGCCAGACTGTAAACACAGGCCCTTTGCGGCTGGCTCAGTGGTGAGCGCTGACCTATGAACCAGGTCAGGGTTCCATTCCTGGTCAGGGCACAGGCCTGGGTTTCGGCCTCGATCCCCAGTAGGGGGCGTGCAGGAGGCAGCCGATCCACGATTCTCTCTCATCATTGATGTTTCTCTCCCCCTCTCCCTTCCTCTCTGAGGTCAATAAGAAGATATTTTAAAAAGGAAGGAAGAGCCCAGGGAGCCAGATCGCCCGTTTTAACGCCGCTGCACTGCGGGCAGAAGCAGGCTCTCCCAGGGTCCGAAGTGCTGACCGAGCCGCTGAGTCGTGGATTCTCTTTGCTGATGGGCCACTTTGCCTCCCAATATTGCCAAGGCCCAAGGTAATGGGCACAGTGGCGAGACACAGATAAATAAGTGGAAATCAATAGCCTCCCAGCTGAGCAGTAACGTGTGTTTGACAATAAATAGCAAATTTCTTTACCTGCTTAATTAGCGGCCCATCGAGCCACTTCAGGACGCACTGAAACGCCGTCGAGTCCTTTAAGGGCTGGCGTGCTCTGTGTGGGTGGGGAGGCACCAGCACGTTCTGGTCAAAAATCTGGTGCCAGTCACGCATCCTGCCGGTCTGCGGGTCACTGGCCTCGGGGGTCACCTGCACCATCCCTGTTCAAAGAAATAAAAGAGTTGTAAGGACCACAGTGCTCAGAGCAGTTCTAAAAGTTCCCTACCTCCCACTGTATCCGAGGACCCAGCATCCCCTAATCCGCCTCTGCAGCCCCACCCTCCACACCCAGGGTGAGACTGGCACCCGCGCTGCCTTCCCCTGGCAAGCGTGCCTGTCTCGCTCCAAAGAACCGCTCTGCCACTCCACTCGGGAGCCAATCAGAGCAGGACTCTCCGGGCCTCGGAGACTGGCCCAGGGATGGACACGCAGGGCCGCTCCATGCAGCTGCGGAGGCACTCCCCAGAAGCTGCTGGGCCAGTGCGGGAGCCCCACCTTCACTCTCACAAGAAGCAGGCAGAGCAGACACCAGGCAAGGCCAGTGGGTCCGAGCACCAGCGGGACCCAGCCCGCCAGGCGGCCCTGCACGGGCGTAGTCTCCCGCTGCTGAAGCCAGCTGGGGGCAGTTTGAGCGTCGCCTGGCTCACCACGGGTGTCTGTGCCTCCCAGCCGGACGGGTCCACCCTTCCTGAGGGTCTTTTCAGCAGACAGAGGCCAGACTGTACACTGAATGGTGGGGAGAAGAGGCAGCAGGCTGGTCTCCAAGCCAGCAGCTCTGTACATGTGGTCCCCAAACCCTGGGGTTCCCCAGGCCAGTCAAGGGCTCCGCGAGACCAAAGCCATTCTCACATATCCAGGTGAGGCCTGCCTTTTTCACTGTCTGGACATTTTCGCGGGCAGAGCGAGGCCATGGCGGGCGCTGCGGGACTCAGCCCGGCCCTTGGCCAGGGGAGCCAGGCCTCCCCACTCACAGCGAGGTGATGTCCTCGGTGACACTGTGAAAAGGACACATTTCTCTCACCTCGGCCTGGAGTACATGCATTTCTAGCACTCTGTGATGGAAGGGGAAATATAGACGGGGCCGCACTCAGCACGGCCAGGGGTGAGCCTGAGGGGCGCGGTGAAGGACGGAGCAGACAGGCGAGGATAAAGCTGGGGCCGGGTGGGACGCTGCTCTCGGACGGAGAGACAGTGCCACGGCCTGCGAGCCGAGTCTTTATTTTATAGCAGATTCCACGAGGCAAAGTCAGGGCGGGTTTCGAATCCACTCAATTACCTGCACCTGAACTCTATCAAGCTTTGTTTTGGCAGCACTGACTGCACCTCCCGCAGCCCACATCACTCAGCCACGTGGGCCCACAGGTTCGGACCATAAGGTCAAGCTCACAGCCACAGCCTTTGGCCATAATTGTGCTTGGAGGGCTGGGACTTGCACGTGGCTTTGCCACAAGAGGACCATGTCCTCTCATTAGTCCGAGGCTTGAACCTGTCCAAATGCTGTGGCCGCTCTCCACAATCGACCAAAACTGCCAAAATGAAGGCATAGGTCACCCGGCCAGTGAGCCCTGCTCTGATGATTCAGGCTGCGAGCTGAACCGGCGCTTTGTTCCTAGGGCAACACTTGCACTGAAAAGAGCTGCTGAGAAACGAAACACGCTTATTCAGACTTGTACTTGGCAGGTACCTCTCCACCGTGAACAAAATGAGCCTGTCACTTCAAGGAAGACTCGTAATCAAAATCAAGTTCCAGGCAAAGAGCAGAACTGGGAAAGTCCGTTTCCTCTCCGTGAGCCTGGCAGCTCATGCCCTCAGACTTCTCGGAGGTGCGTAGTGCTGCAGCGAAAGCGATCTTTTGAAATTGCATGATTAGATGTGTCAGTATTTGGAAGAACCGCTTAACTCAGAGCCTGTTCTTTCCGGGGGAACATGCAGAACGACAGAAACTCCTGCAGGAGGAGCGGGTCCACCCAGCCTGTGGGACGGACCGAGGGACTTCAGTGTAGCAGGATGAGCAGCTCACTGGCAGCGGCAGACTCAACGCTGCGTCTGTCCGTCACTTGCAGATGTGACGCCTATCAAGGACCTGGGCGGGGAGGTCATCCTGGATTAGCCAGGTGGGCCCCTCATGGTCAGAAGGGTCCTAACGAGAGAGGCCAGAGGGCTCCAAGCAAAGGCCGGGGGACAAGGACGCAGGGAGCGATGTGGAGGGGCCTCTAGCAGCTGGAAAAGGCAAGGAAACGGATTCCCCCGGAGCCTCCAGGAGGAACCAGCCCGGCCACCCCGGCTGTAGCCCAGGGTGACAGGCCTTGGACTCCTGGCCTCCAGAACTGGGAGAGAATGAATCTGCGGCTTGAAGCCACCATCTGTGGTAACGTTACAAAAGCCACGGGACTCAGGCGTCCACACCCTGCAAGCAGAAGGGGCCTGACCAGTAGCCGGTGGGAGAGCCAGCTGCCCAGGAGGCCTCCTGGCGGCCCCAGGGTCCAGCCCTGAGCCCACGTGGTCACGGTACTTGCCACTTGCCCTCGTCTCACCAGCTCACCGGCCAGCTGCTTACAGAGGGGGCCTGCATTCCTGTGTCCTTGAGACCCGGCCACCATCAGAACTCAAACATTCCCAAGAGCAAATGGAACTTTCCATAAAGTTGACTCCCAAGCATTTTTATTTTTTTTTCAGAGAAATGTTGTTTCCCGTTGACTTTCCTTATGAAATCGGGAGGCTTATTCATGCGAAGCGAGTGCCCTAATGCACCGATGGGGCCTTGGACGGAGGCATGGCCCCCGCTGTACCAGCAGGACACACGCTGGGAAGGAGGTGCCCGTCTGAAAGGATCAGCCACCCAAACTCCAACCCTGCGTTGGCAGGTGGAGGCGGGCAGCACGGTCTGCGTGGGCGACGGAGGGAGAGGTGACCCGAGACCCAGGCTCCTGGGGGTGGAGCCCAGGCAGCTGCAGGGGCTGTGACACCCAGACTTTTCCCTTCCGGCCCCACAGAACAGCTGCCACCTGGCCCCCCGCCTCTCCGCCTCCACTCGGCCCTTCCCCTCGGACATCATGCCCTCTCACCCTCTCGACACGTGCTCACACACACACCTGGGTAATCCTCCTTGTCCTCCCAGAGTCAGACCAAATGCCACCTCCCCAGGATGAGCACCCCGTCCCCCCAGGGCTCCCCGCATGGGATCCCCACTGGAGTCACCACACTGCGCAGTCCCCATCGTCCTGCCAGACTGAGCTCCGTGAGGTCAGGACTAGGGACTCAGTGGGAATCCTGCTGATGATGAAGTAAACCCTCACATGCCGGAGGAGTGGGGGTGCTGCAGAGGGAGGGCAGCGGGTCTTGGGGGCTAGATGAAGAATGATGAGAAAAAGGAGGGTCCCATGCTTTCCCAAGAAAGGGGCCCAATGGGCTGGGGAGACACAGGAAAAATACAGCAGCTTTTGTGAGCCCTGCCATGAGCCAGCGCTCACACTTCCACATTTACGATTCCAACAGGGCTGAGATGAGCACCACCATTCCCCCCACAGTGAGGCTGCATGGCCATTCCCAGTCAGACAGCGGCCGGGACTGACTGCAAAGCCCCTTAACCATGCCTGCCCCGCGGTCCCGCCGAGGCCAGGAGAGGCAGAGGGACAGGAGGCCCAGGGGTGGAGGTCAAGATCACTGGCCAGGGAGCCAGGCGGGTCCTCTCCCTCTCAGACTCCTTGGAAGTCCTTTGCCCACCTTGCGTCTGCTTCCCACCTCCACGGTGAGGGGCTGTGAAGCTGCCGTGGTCTTTGCTGCTGCCACCTATTCAGCACGTCTACCGACACCTGTCTGACCTGGCACACACGTGTGAAGACCAACGGCCTGACTCCAAGAATCTAAAGATCCAGAGAGGCCCGGCCGGCGGGGCTCAGTGGTTGAGTGTCGACCTGTGAACCAGGAGGACACGGTTCCATTCCCAGTCATGGCACAGGCCCGGGTTTCGGGCTCGATCCCCAGTAGGGGGCGTGCAGGAGGCAGCCAATCAATGATTCTCTCTCATCACTGATGTTTCTCTCCCTCTCCCTTCCACTCTGAAATCAATAAAAAAAATATTTAAAAAATAAAGAATAAAGATCCAGAGAGAATGACAAGGGTTGAGGGAGCAGCACAGATGACAGCTAATCCAGCCTCCTTTCGGGGGGGGGCGCCTGAAAGCAGGGAAGAGGGAAGAGGAGGGGGCCCAGGAGCTGGAGTTCAGCTGGGCCAAAGTCTAGGGAACGGTATGGGAGGGTGGGAGCCCTGAGGAGCTGTCCTTCCCAGAAAAGAACAAGATCTTGAATAACAGACCCAAAAGCTTTGGAGGACTGTGGGGGAGGTGGGGGGGGTGGGGGGAGCAAGTGGAGATCTAATTAAGCACCGCCTGTAATTCCCTGGTTCAAAATAGACCCTTTGAGTACCTACCACGTGCCAGGCCCTGGAGAAATTGCGCTGACCACAGCAGACAGGCTCCCGACCCTCATGGCATGTGTACCTGGAGGGAGGGAGACAAGGACACACGTTAACGGGACCAGAGACACGGAGGGGTGGAGGGTGCCGTGAGCTGTGACAGACACCTGTAGCTACGACCACCTCCTTTCTAACTAGGCAAGCGGAGCCTGGACTTCCTGCACAACCAAGACGACACACAGCAACACAGGAGGAGGGAGTGGTCTGGGAACCCAGCGTCTATGGAGACAGGCGCTAAAGGGATGTGCCTGGGTGGGGCCTCCGAGCCTGAAGGAGGAGTGGGCAGCAGGGCAAGCATGCGGGCCATGGAAAGGGGCCAGGTGGTGAGCTCGGAGCCGGCCAGGTCAGCTGGCTGAACAGCAGAGCGTGAAGGCAAGTGCCATGCCAGGGGCGCTGGACACAGGCAGCGCGGTGGCCTTCTGCGAGGACTAGGGAGTCTGGAGATCTCCCTGGCAGGTGGTACCCACCGGGGACAGGCACCCATTGGGAATGGGCAACCACACGAGATGGGCACCCCTCCCTGGGGAACGCACCCAGGAGTAGTCCCCCACGGGCCTCCGGTACCGGAAGGCCGCTGGGGACGCCGAATCGGGGAAAACCAACGCCCGCCAAGATCTCAGCAAAAGACCAGACCGCGCTCCGCTAAAGCTGGGGACTGCAGAGGGACTCGGGGTCAAGGGGCAGAGGGCGGAGGGTGAGCCCCCAGGAGCCGAGGATACCCAGGCAACCAGCAGCCAGGGCCGAACCAAGTGTCACGGCGGAGGGGTGACATGCAACTGATGCGGGCACAGCCCTGCGCCCCGCCCGGCCGCCGCGCCCCGCAGGCACCGGGCCCCCGCGGAGAGACATACCGAGCATCCCCAAGCCCAAGCCCTAGACGCCCGGCCCGCTCAGCGGCCCAGCGGGTCGAGACCGTGTCCAGCCTCCCCCGCAGCGCCAGCCAACATGGTTCCGACTGTCGCTGCCGCGTTACCTAGGAGACCGGTCCGCTGCGCCCACGCCCACCCTGGAGTGACGAGGCCCACGGTCTCGAGGAAGAGATCCACTACAGACGCAGAGGCCCCGCCGCCAGTCGGAGCCGGCGGAGCCGCGGGCCTCGGGGGCCAAGAACCGGCCGAAGGACGCCCGGGCCGCTGCCACCGCGGGAGGAGCCTCGCGCCCTGGCCGAGAACCCGCCCCGTGTCATCGTCATCGGCCAATCAGAGCGCAAGTCGAGAGGCTCCGCTCCGCCAGCCCCAGCCAATCGGTGCGGTGGCGGGTCCGTCCTGATTTGCATGCTTGGCTCTTCCTCAGCCAATGGGAATGTGACTGGCGTGAATTCCAGCCAATGATGAGCTGTTAGAGGCGTGGCCCCGGGTGTCCCACGAGGTGAAGATGCTGCGGGCGGAACCTGGCCGGGAGAGCGGGATTCGGGGGCGCTAAAGTCGCCGGGCGGGGCGGGAAGGAAGATCCGGAGCGGGCACAGGATCCGGAGTTGGAGCCCCCAGGTGAGTGCAGGGGGCGACCCCGGCGGGACGCGCTGTCCACGGCCGCGCACCGGGAGAGCAGCGGCGGCCCCCGCGAGGCCTGCGGTGATTCTCCATCTCCTCTTCCCTCGCGCGTCCCCGCGCCCGCCTCCACCCTCACCTCCTCTCCAGCCGGCTGGCTCTCTCTCTCCATCTTCCCTCTGCCCCATCATCCCCCTTCCCCCATCCAGTCCTCCCTGGCCCGCCCTGTCTGCCGTCCCGCCCGACCTTTCAGCTCCCGTGCCCGACCCCGGCCCCAAACTTCATCCTCCCCCTGGTCCTGGCGCCCCTCTGCCCTATCTCGGTCCCCTTCACTCTTCACAGCCTCACCCCCACCAAGCCCCCCTTCCCATCCCCTCCCCAGGCCTCTGCGCGGCCCCGTCGGAGCGCCCCCGGTGCCAGTCCCCCCATCCCTCCAACCCTTTTGCTCCTGAAGGCTCACCCTGCCGGAGCGCTCTCTCCTGGTCCCATATCCCCATCCTCCCACCCGTTCTGCTCCCAGGCTCTCCCGCGGGCGCTCTCTCCTCCTTGCCCCACTCCCCAGGACCTTGGCACTTTCCTCCTGCACCCCCCACCCCCTCCCTGTGCCCCTGTGGCATCTTCAGGTTCGTTTCTCTGCCCACCTCCCTACCTGCTGCCGCTCCGGAAGGACGCGTGGACCCAGGGACTGCACCGCTGCTGCGTACTGCGGTAGCGGCCGCCGTGTGCCTGCCCACCTCTCCGCCTCCCACCCAGGCGCACCCAGCGCCGCTCCTGACTTTTGTACTCGGGGCTCCTGTGGGGGCTCCACTTTGCCTGGAGCATCCTGGGAGGGGGGCTCTAGTCCCTTAGCACCCTTTCCTGCCGTGCTCCCTGGCCACCATCGCCCTCCCCACCCCCACTGTCCTGCTCAGCCTCACTTTGTGATTCAGCATTTTCGGGGTGGTAACTTTCTTTGCTTCCTGGCATGATGGGGACCGGGCTGTGGGGCTGAGGGCAGGGGGTCTGGTCCTGCGGGTGGTGGGGCCACCTTAGGGAACAGACCTGCGCTGCCAGGTGCAGAGCAGGGACCAGCTCCTGGGGCTGGCTCTTCCGCCGGTTCATCTGTTGCCCTGTGTGAACCACATCCTGGGGGAGATGACATAAGTAATAGCTCCTGGGGGAAACGGGCTATTAGGCTTTATGGAAATTAATACATCACATCCCAGGCTCAGGAACACCGAGTTCTGGCCACAGCTGTCCCGCTATCTGTCATGTCAGGATTTCTTTCTCTGCAACTTCTCCTCCCCCTCACAAACCGCCAGCCCCCTCCAATGCCAGGAGCCAGCGCCCCCTCTGCTAGGGAAGTCGGGCTGAGGCCCCATGTTGCAGGGTTTGGGGACCTGGGTGGGGAGAGTCCCATCTGCCTTCCTGATTGTCCCCCGGAAAATGCATTCACCTGCAGAGCCCAGGCTGGTGGCAGTTCCTGTGCCCTGGAAGTGGGGGGCCCAGAGGGCATTGGCTCCCCAGGTCATGTCCATAGAGATAGGATGCTCTCCAGGTCCACCCCCGCCCCCCGCCTCCATGGCACTGAGAGTGTCTGGGCTAGAGCACATTCCCGCCTCAGCAGCAGCTGCTGGGGGCTTCCTATAGGACACCCAGGTCCAGGCCTGTGTCTCTCTCTGCTCTGCCAGTCCACAGACCTATGGGCACTGCCCAGCACCTGGGGACTGAGCCAGGCCTGGAGGGGTTGGGCATGAAAAGTGTGGAACCTGGCCTCACGCTCAACGCCCTTCTGAGCTGGGGTGTGGAGCTGGGTGGGGAGAAGCTGGCACGCATGGGATTGAACACTGGAGGGGGCACGGTGGGACACAGGTCTTGCCTGGTGAGGGTCAGAGGGCAGTGAGCTCTGGGCAGGGCAGCCCGAGAGGCCTCAGACCCTGCGGCTTTCTGTCTCTCCTTTCAAGGACCTTCTAGCCCCAAACGACTGAGGAGGAAGTGAGAGGCACGAGTCTTGATTTGCCGTTTCCGGGAGGGGCCAGGAGGGGGGCCTCCTCTAGCTGGAGCAGGAAGGCCTCCCCTCTGTCAGAGCCCAGGCGACGGGCTCGTGTGCGGGACTGACAGCAGGCAGCGTGTCCTTATCCTTGACTAAATTCGCAGTGACCTTCACGGAGCCAGAGCAGTTTTCTGGGGTCCCTGAATAATGGGTCAGAGCGGGGTCAACTTCATATTCGGGGAGGACCGTCTCTGAGGGTGTCCAGGGCCCGGGACCCCACACCGCTCTCCACCCCTCTTCCTGCCCAGCAGCTGGGGCTAGTCACAGAGCTGCCAGCTTCCCAGCCACCTGCCCCCTCAGAGGAGTCAGCAGAAGCCCAGAGTCAGTGACTCCCTCCAGTTCAGCTGTGGCCTGAACTGGGTGTTCCCCATCCTCCTCAGATGTGATGTGTTAATTTGCATAAATGCTAATGGCCATTTCCCCCAAGAGCTATCCTTATGTCATCTCCCCCGTTCATTCAGCGGCAGGGGCGGGGCCAGGTTAGGCCCCTCCCCTCCTGCCAGTTGGAGCCAGGTCACTTCTTTGGCTCTGCCCCTTGGAGGAAGCCAGCCCCGTGGACGTGCAGACCTCGGCCACCCTCCGGGAAGGCCACTTTGGAGGTGTTGACGGCAGATGTGGAGGAAGCCAGCACCCTGGGGTGTGTCCGAGTCACTGGGGGGGCTGCTGGGAGCAGAGAATCCTTGTGACGCCATCCTGCTGGCCTGTCAGGTCCCCAGAATGAGGACACTGTGATGCTCAGATGTCAGAGAGATGGCAGGGCCCGGCCACTGGGCGGGATGACAGGGAGGAGAGATTGCGCTTGCCACTGACTCCACAGCGGGTCTTGTAAATAACCCTGCGGGGTAGGCTGGTTAGCCAGGAGGGGGAAACTGAGGCACGGGGCAGTGGTGAGCCGGCCTCCTGGCTCCGGAGGAAGCCATGTTTCTGTTCCTGCTGCGCCCCTCCTCATCAATCCTTAGCCCCTCCGGACGTCAGGGATCGATCCCAGCTCCCAGGGGTGTGGAAACTGCCTTTCTCGCGAGTGGGAACCCCAGCACGCTCAGCCCCCACTCACTGTGTGCCCCCCTTTCTTGGGGTGACTCTGAGGAGGCGTGGTCCTTGGCTCAGCCAGTTCAGGGGAGAAGAATGGCGCAGGGGCTCCCTGAGAGCACACCTGGGCCGGGGGGATGTCACCCATGTTCATCTGTTCACCGCGTCACTGTGAGGGTAGCCCGCAGCTCTCCGTGAGGCCTGGCCTTGGCAGGTGCCATCTCCCCGCCAGGTGTGCACGCCCAGGGCTGCGTCTTCTCAGTCCTTTGCCATATCCGATGGGGCTCAGCGGGCCTGCCTCCTCTCCCTGCCTGCCCTGGGAGGCTCTGGCCCCGCACCCCAGCCTGAGGGTGCCCTGCACCGCACACCCCACTTCCCAACGCATAGCCCTGAGGGACGGAGTCTCCGGAGGCCACGCCCTGCACTGCCCAATGGCCATGTAGTTAACCCCAGAGACATCAGAGCTAACGCCTTGTGCCACGCCAGCACAGCCAGGTTCGACGAGCCTGAGAGGGGGCGGTGAAGGATAAAGCTGGGGCTGGGTGGGACGCTGCCCTCTCTGATGTAGAGACAGCACCACAGCCTGCGAGCCGAGTCTTCATTTTATAGCAGATTCCAGGAGGCACAGCAAGGGCGTGGTCACAACGTTCTCTCGGGTTTCGAATCTGCTCAGTTACATGCACCTGGTCAAGCTTTGTTTCCTTGCTGCACCTCCCGCAGCCCACAGCACTCAGCCACGTGGGAGCACAGGTTCGGACCATAGCCTGTCCAAACACTGTAGCCGCTCTCCACAACCCCTCCCCGTACCTGGCACCTGCCTGCCCCGTACCTGGCACCGGCCTCCCTCATACCTGGCACCGGCCTCGTGAGCTCCCTCCTTGCAGGCAGCCCGTCTTCTCTCTGGCTCCTGCGCTCAGCACTCGCAGAACTGAGTCCCAGTGCCGTGTGGGATGCAGGTGAAACAGGGCTGGAGAAAGGGAAAGGCAGGCGCAGGGGGCCCTCGCTGGGCCTCCTGTCCGCGCCACAGATGCGGTAGGCGCTCTCCCCACCGCGATCTGGAGCCCTGGCTGCTGCACATTGAGACCCGTCACCCGACCGAGGTGGAAGCCAGGCGCACGTCTCTCCTCAGAACCCGCCCCAGCTTCCAAGACGAAGCAGCAAACCGTTCACGCCCAGGTCCGTTTCCCCAGTAAGCACGCGACATCCCCACATCCCGGGTCCCAGCGACGCAGGATCCTGCTCACAGGGCCCTCTGTCACCGTCTTGACCCCTGGTCCCGGGGGGAGGGGGTGGGGACCTGAGGGCCTGGCCCTCTCCCTCTCAGCCACTTGGCCGCCGCCTGCGTCTCCCCTTTTTCTGGATCAGCGAAATGGGATGCGCTGGGTGGAAGCATCGGGACAGTCCCTGGCACAGACACTCAGTAGCGTCACTTCTAGTCACAGACTGAGCCCAACCATTGCCCTCCCTGGTGGCTCCCGGGACAGCTGGACAGAGGGTCGCTGTGCGCGCACAGGTTGGTGGGAAGAAAAGTCGCTTTTCGGGTTAACGGGTCCCTTCGGGCATCCGCTCGTCTGTCCCGTCGGCAGTTTCCACGGTGCGTGATTCTGTTT
Organism: Myotis nattereri; assembly: GCF_964212035.1. Taxonomy (NCBI): domain Eukaryota; kingdom Metazoa; phylum Chordata; class Mammalia; order Chiroptera; family Vespertilionidae; genus Myotis; species Myotis nattereri. Next base: position 213,918,533 of record NC_138077.1, on the reverse strand, counting down.
CCTGCCCTAAGAAGCCTTCCTGGGGACACTGTGAAGTGTGGGGTCAGGGCTCAGCCTTCCAGCTGCACCGATGGCTCGGCATCTAGTGTGACGGCAGAGAACAGGGGACACGTCGGGGCCACAGGGAGTGGGGCCCAAAACAGTCCCCAGGGTCCTGGAGCAGCTCCACCAGCTCCTCTCTTCACCAGCCACTGGGCGAGGGGTGCCGAGGCCGCACTTTGAGAAACACTTCCCAGCTCTGTTTATGGGTGAGCCTTCCCGCTCCCTCCTTAACACAGTGCAGGAGGAAACGCCGATGGTGACAGCCCTGGCGAGGGCTTCGCCGGCATCTTGGGTTCTCTGACCCGGAAGCCTGCGTGTGTCCTGGGGAAGGACCCCTGCGCTTTTGTCAGCTTGAATCTCAAGTCACACTGTCTCCGGTGCGCGGTGCGGGGTGTGCATGGTGAGGTGCTCTTGTTAGCAGCGTCCCTTCTCTTGGAACGAGGTTTGGTTGGGGAGCTGGCTGTCCCAGCCTGTCCCCTGTGGTGTGGAGGAAGCAGAGCTTGGCCTGTGGCATCTCGCCCTCCTCCGCCGCCCCTGCCCCCCCGCCCCCCCTCCCGCATCTCCCCTTCCCCCAAGCCTCTCCCTGCTCTGCGGCGCCCCCCACCTCCCGGGATTGCCTGTCCCTGTCAGTGAGGAGGAGGTATTTTTAGTCGGCCAGGCCAGGAGGTGTTCAGGTGTCAGGGACAGGAGGCCTGGAGCCATCTCCATCCGTTTGCTCCTCAAAGGACACACGATGCCCAAAATAGGAACTGCGGGGCCTAAGGAGCAATTGCCACCCCCCGCAGGGAGGGCCGTCACCCCGCACACGCGCCTGGAGAAGGGGGGCCGTCACCCCGCGCACACGCTCCTGGAGAAGGGGGGCCGTCACCCCGCACACGCTCCTGGAGAAGGGGGGCCGTCACCCCGCGCACACGCTCCTGGAGAAGGAGGGCGGCTGGGTCAGGGCTGGCCGGGCCGCCGAGGCACCTGCACCAGAGCTGCCTCCGGGACTTTCTCTTCATCCTGAAACACGGGTTTGGGAAAGGCGGCCCGGGCAGCTCCCGTGGCACGTGGACCCGCTGTTCTAACGAAAGGACCCATTTAGCGGGACAGTCAGCCATCCTGGGCCCGATGTCGCCCGGAGGAGCCACATGCTCCCCACCCTGCTTTGCGCCGGCCGGGCCTGGCGTGGATTCGCTCCTCCCCTCTCTGCCCGCTGCCCGCAGGGCCCCCAGTCGGCGGGAGGAGACGCGGGGTCCAGTGCACAGGGTGCAGGGGACTGCGTCACGTCCCGGGCAGGAAGGACAGGGTGGCCTCCTGGGTGGGGAGGGCTGCGTGCAAAGGTGCAGACACAGCGGAGGGTGCTGGGGAGAGACATCGGGCTGCGTGAGGATCTGGGCGCTGTGCATCCTTAGGAGACGCCTCCTGCTCCACAGGGAGCTGAGCTGGTCCTCCATGCTCCTGGGAGGAGGGTCGCTAACCAGGGCCCTACAGCGAGCCCTGATTCCCTCAGGGTCCCCTGAGCTGCTCCCGCTGCCGTGGTCACCACCACCCTACACACACACACACACACACACTCAACACACACAGACACACACTCACACACAGAGACTCACACACAGAGACACACAGACACACACACGGCCTGTGTGACCACTGGGCCCTCGCTCCTGCCTCACCCAGGGCTGGAAGGTTCTAGCAAAGCCCACTGGGGTGTCGCTGGGAGGGATGCAGAAGAGAGGGTCATTCCCCACTGCCCTGCAGCATGGTAACCATGGGCAACTGCTGAAGGTGCCCAGTCACCTGCTGGGCTGTATGGGTGCTAAGGGCCTGGCTGGGCCCCAGGTCTTCCCAGAGGGTCCCTGGGCAGCAGCCTGTGTGGGCAACAGGTGCAGCCCCGAGTACCCTCCCGGCCTGGGGACCTTCCCCCAGGCCCTCCAGGGAGAGAGGCCCCTGTCCCAGGCTCAGGCGGAATCCCCACCCCTAAAGCAGCGGGGAGCAGGCATTGAGCCCATTGGCTAACCCCGCCCTCATGGGCTGGATTCCGTCCAGCATTTCTGGGCAGGGGTCCCGGCTCCTCCAGGCCTGAGGCCTCAGGGAACTCTCCTCACCTTTTGAGGCCATGTAGGGCCTGAGTCCAGCCTCCTTGTTTTAGGGAGAGGGAACTGAGGCTGGGGGAGGAACCGTACCTGCTGGCAGAGTGGGGTCACCGTGTGGGGCCCCACCAGTGTCCCGTAGGTCACTCTGGGCACGGTCCTTGTGGTTATTGTAGCTGATGTCCAGTCCCTCCTTGACCGTGTGGCCCGTGAGCAGGGGGGGCGTGTCTGTCCCAGCACTTCTACACCCCAGCTCAGCCCTCAGCAGGCACACAGCAGGAGTGGGCTCCCCCAGAAGGTGGAGCCACGTGGAACTGGCACAGGGAGAGTGGCCCACCCGGCAGGAGCCGCCCTCTGCGGAGCTAGGAAGGGGTGTGGTACCCCAACCCCGGACTGGGCAGCTGCCGCCTAACTCGGACCATCAGATAGCAGAACCCCCGGCAGAAAGCAAACCTGTACCCAACGCTCCCTAGGGCCCTGCCCATGCATCAGCCCCTCCTATGGAGGGTCCACCACGCATCGGGGGCTCCAGTGCCCCCCAACCCAGGCCCCTTCCTAAGCCAGATAGTCCTTCGGGGACCTGCTCATTTCCCGGCACATGTTGGAAAACTTTGTGGGTGTCAGGGGCAGGACCCCCATGAAATGTGGAAAGCATCCCCCCCCCCCGCCCCCGGGCTGGAGGTGCAGGCGCCCGACCCAGGCTGCCCACAGCCTCCACAGTGCCCACGGCCCCCCGGGCCCGCCCGCAAGCCTGGACGGCTGGTCACCCCAGCTCCCTTCCGGTGCTGATGTCCAGGGCTCAGGGCTGTGGAGGAGGAAAAGGCCACAGTCCTGACTCTGAGGTATGATCGGAGGAAACGAGGTCCTACCAGTGGCCCTGGCGCCGCCCTCGGCCAGGACTGCTCCCCAGCCTCCCTTCTGTCCGCTCACCGGGCCCAGGCGCTGACCTGCAGTGCACCCGCCGCCTCGCGAGCTGTGGGTCCTGAGGCTGAAGGCGAGGGACCAGCCAGGGACTCCTGGGGACGGGCAGCAGCCGTCCCATCACGGGCTCCCTGATGTCATCTTCCGCAGGCCGGGCACTCCAGTAGCGCTTTCCCCCAGGGCACGCTCCTGCCACACCCTGCGCAACAGGCAATGCCCCAGGGAGGGCAGAGCAGCCACGGCCTCTGGGGCCTGGCACCCAGCCAGGCATAGCAGCAGGCGGGACACTCCCCAAGGCTGGGACCACGCCAGGTGCTGAGGCAGCTGTGGTCCTGAGGCTGGCATCCTGGGCGGAGGGCCAGGGGCGCCCAGCCGCCTGGCATCTGGATGCATGCGCTCTGCCTGCTGCCCCGAAGAGACCGCACACTCAGGGTTTTACAAGGAGCCGCTTAATTATGCAGACAGTTCCTCCTAACTGCAGACTGTCCCAGGGCGCCGGGATTGAGTGGTCCCAGGGGCAGCCAGAGAAGGGCGGGTTTCATGAGCTGGTCTCCAGGGGAGAGGGCCTCCCGGGGGAAGACTCTACAGCTCAGAGCCTTCGCCCCTGCAGGAAGGAGCAGGCACTTCATCTGAAGCTGGAAAATGGTGGTGGTGGTGGTGGTGGCAGCGGTAATGGTGGTGACAATGGTGGTGATGGTGATGATGACGGTAGTGGTGATAGTAATGGTGGTGGGGATGGTGGTGTTGATGATGAGGATCAGGTGGAGGTGCTGATGGAGATGGTGGTGATGGTGATAGTAATGGGGATGGTGGTGGTGATGATGATGGGCATGGTGGGGATGGTAGTAATGGTGATGGGGATGATAGGGATGGGGATGATGGTGGTAATGATGGGGATGGGGATATGGATGGTGGTGGTGGTGATAATAGTAATGGGGATGGAGGTGGTGATGATGGTGATGGTGGTGGTGATAGTTATAGTGGTGATGATAGTAATGGGGATGGGGATGATGGTGATGATAATGGTGGAGGTGATGATGGTGATAGTAATGGGGATGGGGATGGTGATGGTTATAGTGGTGATGATAGTAATGGGGATGGTTATGGTGGTGATAATAATGGGGATGGTGGTGATGGTGGTGGTAATGGTTATAGTGGTGATGATGGTGATGGGGATGGTGGTGATGGTGATGGTTATAGTGGTGATGATAGTGATAGTAATGGGGTTGGGGATGGTGGTGATGATTGATGGTGATAGTAATGGGGATGGGGATGATGATGGTGATGGTGGTGGTGATGGTTATAGTGGTGATGATAGTAATGGGGATGGTTATGGTGGTGGTGGTGATAGTAATGGGGATGGTGGTGATGATGGTGATGGTGCTGGTTATAGTTATAGTGGTGATGATAGTGATAGTGATAGGGATGGTGGTGATGATGGGGATGATAGTAATGGTGATGGAGATGGTGATGATGGTGGTAATGATGGGGATGGGGAGGTGGGTGATGGTGGTGGTGATGATGATAATGGTGATGGTAATGGGGATGGGGATATGGGTGATGGTGGTGGTGATGATGGGGATGGGGATGGTAATGGGGATGTGGGTGATGGTGATTGTAGTGATGACAACAGCAACAACTGTCATTTGTATCAGTAGCTGCCACTTGTCCCAGATCTGCTCTTTGTTGGGCCTCTGCTTAAGCCTTGCAAGCATTTACTCTTTTTTTAACATTTTTAAATATTTTTTAAAATTTTTTAGAGAGAGTGGAAGGGAGAAGGATAGATAGATAGAAACATCATCAATCTGCTGCCTCCGGCACACGCCCACCCATCCCCACCTCCCACAGGGGATTGAGCCTGCAACCCGGGCCTATGCCCTGACCAGGAATTGATCCGGCCGCCTCTTGGTTCCTGGGTTGATGCCAACCACTAAGCCGCCCGGCCAGGCCAAGCATTTACTCTTCATCCCCAGCTACACAGAAGCAGGCCTGTGATGAGCTGTGCTCGTGGGTGAAGCAGCTGCTGTGCCTCCCCTCGGGTCACACAGCCACCAGAGGACGGCCTCCCGGCCGATGCCTCGCCCACCTCACCAGCAGGGGGGATGCTGGCCCTTGGCCTCCGTCCTGGGCCAGGGCCCCGGATGCCAGTAAGGGGGACCCCCACTGGCCCCCGGCTCCAGCTCCAAGCTGCAGAGCCTCCCAGGGGATCCCCCTGCTACCAGGGGTCTTCCTTTCCCTGCGCATGCACACAGCCCCCCCTGAGTCTGAGGCAGGAATCGTGGGGTTCAGGGGAGGGCCCCCTCTCCACTTGCCTCACGCCTTCCCTCCTGCTGGCGGAGACACGGGTGCTGTCCGCCGCCTCCGTCCGACGGGCGGCAGAAGCGCTTTCCTAAGAGGGAGGCGCACACCATGACCTGCGCGTGACAGCCTCTTGCTTTCCCTTAAGTCGCTACACGGTGTCTCCTTGGGGTCACGTTGCCTCACGTACAGGGCCTGTCCTCACCTCTGCTTCTAAGACCCCTGGCAGTGGATTGGGGCCCACCCTGGTCCAGGAGGGCGTGTCTGCGAAGCCCCACCATGCTGGCCACCCCCTCCCGCTCTGGGTGTAAGCAGTTAACACTCCCTCCTGCCCCCGAAACGAAGGAAGCAGCTTGGAGCCTGTGCGTCTGTCCATCCGTCCATCCTGGAGCCGGGCCACCGCTGCTCCCTCCGTGTCAGCTGCTCCCAGCTGCTGAGTCAGGCTCCAAAAGCGGTCATGTCGGGCATCACGGGCATCACGGGCATCACGGGCATCACGGACAGGGCTGTTTGCTCTCTCCCTCCCCGAGCCCGTTCTTTCTACCTTGGCTCCGTGAAAAGGCTTTCCGTCTGGCTATGGGGCGACACAGCATTTCCTCTCCCCTCCCGTGGAGACCCCCACAGGAGCGGGGTACGCCGCCCTCCCCACAGACACGGCATCACTGTCGCTCCTGTCCTCGCAGGAAGGGGGGTTGGCATGAACCTGGACTCCTCTTTCCTCTGTCCCTGGCGGGTAATCCCGCTCAGAGGTGGATCGGAGCTTCCATATCTGCTGCTCTGGCAGGTATTCGGGTCATTGCAGCCGCTGCCTCGGCCTGGGAGGTGCCAGGAATGTAGCAGCCATGGTGGCGGTGGTGGTGGAGGTGGAGTTGGTGGCGGAGGCAGTGGTGGCTGCAGGTGCCCTGGGCTCACTGTGGCTCCACGGGGGGTGGATGCGTTGCCACAGCCCCGAGGTATGAAATGGCTCCTGTGACTCACAGAAGCCTGGAGGGAGAGCTCAGACAACATCACAGGGAAAGGGAGCCCCAGGAGGGAGGTCCTCAGCCCTGCCCCGGGGCCCCCCTCTCCCCCCCTCAGCTGTCTGGGAGCAGAGCTGGGAGAGGCCAGCAGGTGGGCCTGGGGGTCAGTGGGAGGCCCCTCCCGCCTGAGGCTGCCGTGTCTGCAGGTGGCGGCCGTCCCAGGGCTTGTCTCCCATTTAGGGCGGCTGCTGGTGACTCAGCCGTCCCTGTCCTGACACGGTCCCTGGAGAACGGAAACCTAACGATTATGGCTTTTTAACAACATCTCCAGAGCCCCAAATCAGCACCAGCCATGAAAACACCACAAACAAGAGAACTGTCCTTCGTAGCTGTCTGTGGGTGGACGGGGTCCCGCCCGGGGGCTTGAGCACATGACGAAACAGGGCAGGGGCAGCAGACTCGGGCAGGAAAGGGCCGCAGAGGCCATCTCCAGGCCTCATGGGCCAGTGGTCCTGTCACAACTCATCAACTCCGCTGTGCGAAAGCAGCAGAAACAATATGTGAACGAAAGGGTGTGGCTGTGTATCAATAAAACTTTATTTATAAAAACAGGTGGGGGGCCGGATTTGGCCATTAGGCAGACCTCTGATCTATGACATGGAAAAAAGGGACAGCCACGGAAATGAAATGAAGACAAGTGATGCCCACAGCACTGCCCTTGAGGGGTCATTGTGTGTCAGGAAGGGGTCCCCTCAGGTCCAGGGTGACCCCATGCTGCCTGCTGGCCAAGCCCCTGGCCTCACTGCCGCGGGGGTGCTGGGAGGAGGGGGGAAGGTGCAGAGGCCCTGTGTGCTCTGATCCCCATTAACGCGCTTTCCTTTGCCAGTCAATCTGAGTTACCGTCGCCCGCAAAGCGGGGGCCTGATTAACCTGTTCCGGTAAGCCCTGGGCCCTCCTGCCACTCACTCTCCGCGGTGCCTCCCCGGGACAGCCGGCCGCGACGAGGCCGCTACCTCGGGTGCCTTACATTCTGCGTGTCTGTTTTGTGATTGGCGTTGCTCACACAGACTGTATGTTCTCGTCCTCACACCTGTGATGCAATAAGCGTAGCATTTTAAAAGGCTGCGTGTGCCGCCTCATGAGCAAGGCAGACGAGCACCGGCCCTCGGCCTCTGCAGGGAACACGGCTCAGAGACGCTGCGCCCGCGTCCCCTGCACCCGGTGACCGTCCCGTCCTGCGGAAAAGGCGGGTTTGGTGGTTGGAGGCCCGGGGACATGGAGTGTCCTCCTGGTGCCGTGGGCAGAGGAGGTGCCAGGGGCCCACCTGAGCAGCAGCCGGGGGCCGTCACTGGGCAGGCTGAGCGCGTCCCTCGTGAGGCACTGGGATGAGGGTTTCGGGCGCTCATTCACGAAGTCCTCGCCCAGCCCCAGGGGTGGCACTGCCTGTTGGCAGCCACTGCAGACAGCGGAGGAGCCGGAGGCCCAGAGTGGGTCAGTGGCTGCCAGCGTGGTCTATGATGTTGGACATGAAATCAAGACAGAAGTGATGGTCCTGGGAGTCCCGTCTCTGAGCCACAGCCCACGGCTGCCCCAGCAGAGAGGGAGCCACAGAGCCACCCCACCCCAAGGGTGAGCTCATCGCCGCTTTCCTAGATCGGGGGGGGGGGGGAGATAAAGGCAGGAGCCAGGGCTGGGGTGTCTCGGCAGGAGCCCACTTGAGGGTCCAGGCGGGATCCTTTCAGGGCCCACAGAGCCAAGCCCTGGGTTCGATGAGGTGTCTCTCCATGGCCTTTCTTCAAGTTTGGGAAATTTGCATAGTGTGTCCCTGGGGAAGTGTCTCCCAGGAAAAAACAGAGTTTCAACCTCGAAGGCTTGCATTTGCACGAAGGCTCTGGGAGGCCTCCCACACGTGACGCGATGCGACTCAGGTGTGGATCGTCCGTGGGGCAGTGCTGAGCGCGCACCAGTAAATCCCGTGGACCGGGCCGTGGCCCTGCCTCCTTCATCGCGCCCCCTCCGCAGTGAGGTGTGGAACGGGGATGGGCAAAAGGCTGCAGATCCCACAGCCACCCAGACGTCTGCCTTCTGGTGTCAGTGATTAGGGGGGATGAGCGTGTCCAATCCTGGAGAGCAAGCTCTGATCCCCTGAGATGAAAACGCAGACCCCAGAGCTGGCTGGGAAGCCATTAAACCACCCGACATCCGCCCAGCAGAAGACAAACTAAATCCCAGGAACCGGGGGTGCCGTGGAGCTGCGTGGGGCGCTTTGCAGGGACACGAGAGGTAAAGTCCTGGACACGCCCAGGAGCCGGGGGGCAGCGGGGGCAGGGAGGTGCGTGGCCCAGAAGGCTATGTGCGAGTGGATGGGGCCGTGGGCGCCCAGGAATCTGCCTCTGCAGGAGTGAGGGGGCCTCCTACTCGGCACAGGGACGATGGAGGGGGGTCGTCCCGGGTAGGGCTCGGCCAGCCTCTCCCACGGAGGACCAGAGTGAACATGTGTGGGCTTGGGCACAGCAGTGTGGCCAGCCACTCCGCCTGCCGTGTCGCAGGAACGCGGGGTGGACAGCACGTCCTGGACTGAACGTGTGTGTCCCAGGATCCGTACGTTGAAGCTCGGATCCCGACGGGACGGCATTAGGAAGTGTGGCCTCTGGTGGTGCTTAGCTTTAGGGGCGTCCTGAGTGGGGGGTGGGGGGTCCCACGGGGGGTGGTAGCTTATAAGACAGGGAGAAACCGGGAAACCAGGGCTCACCGCCCGCCTGTGAGGACAGCAAGGCTGTGGCCGCGTGCAGGCCAGGAAGCGGCGTCCCCAGAACCCGAGTCCGCCGGCACCTTGATCTTGGACTCCGGCCTCCAGGACTGGGAGGGACACGTCTGCTGCTGGCACCCCCACATCAGGCATTTCTTAATGGCAGCGCAAGCTGACCAGGTGACAGCGTGGCTGTGTGCTCCTGCGACGTTATTTATGGACACCGAGATTTGAAGTCTCATTTTCTCCGTGTGCCATGCAATATCATCGTTTTCTCTTTCCTCCGGCCACTGAACATGCAAGCACAGGTGTGGAGAGCGGCCACAGTGTTTGGATGGGTTCAAGCCTCGGACTAATGAGAGGGCAGGTCCTCTCGTGGCAAAGCCACGTGCAAGTCCCAGCTTGGAGGGCAAAGCCTCCCAGCACAATTATGGCCAAAGGCTGTGGCTGTGAGCTTGACCTTATGGTCTGAACCTGTGGGCCCACGTGGCTGAGTGGTGTGGGCTGCAGGAGGTGCAGCAAGGAAACAAAGCTCTACCAGGTGCATGTGTTTGAGTGGATTCGAAACCCGCGAGAACGCTGTAAACATCTTGACCCGCCCTGACTTTGCCCCGTGGAATCTGCTATAAAATAAAGACTCGGCTCACAGGCCGTGGCCCGTCTCTCCATCCGAGAGCAGCGTCCCACCCAGCCCCAGCTTTATCCTCTTGTCTGTCTTCTCCATCCTTCACCACCGCCGCCCCCCTCAAGTTCACCCCTGGCCGTGCTGAGCGCAGCACACACAGGACCCACGGCCGAAGCAGAGCCCGGCTCGTCCCAGGGCACCAGGGAGGCCGCCCGCCGACCACGATGGAGGAACTGCTCTTGGTCTGGGCGCCTCCCTTGTTTTCCGAACAATTTCAGCAAACCCAGGCCCCTGTGGAGGCAGCCGGGGTGTGGCCCCGGACAGGTCACTCCGAGGGTGGCTGCTGAACGCGCCCAGCGCCGGAGTCGGGCCTTCGAGCCTCGAATTCCCCCCGACACGTACTAGCTGGCTGGCCTCGGCCTCAGCGTCCGCAGGATGGACACAGTCATGGCCGCCTGCGGGGTTTTGTAAGGATCCGTGTGACAGCCACGTGAAGCGTGACGCATGACATCGGCCCAAATGCTATCGCTAATTCAGTCAGAAAGCTTGTGTGGAAGCTTCGAAAGAAGCTCGCCAATGGGGTGGGCGAGCCCTGCGCAGCTCAGAGCGCAGCTTTGGGGTCAGCCAGTCCCGGTCTGGACCCCAGCCTGACCTCTCTGAGCCTCATGTCGCCCTCTGTCGGGTGGGGAGCAGCAGTGCCCCCTCCAGGCTGTGGGGCCCCAGGGATCAGGAGCTTTAATCACCAGGTCTGTCCCCCCCTCCCGGGAGCAGGGGCCCCAGCCTGCCGGGGAGGCCGGCCTCCTGCCCCTCGAGGCTGCTGTGCTGCGGAAGGCTGGCTGTGGGCCACACCCCGCTCCCTGGGGCCCGGGCATGCCAGGCGTCCTCAGCTCTGTGGCACCTCCTGCCACCCACTTCCTGGTTGGCCGCCGCCTTCCACCGAAATGGGCTTGCGTCTGGCCGTTCTGACCCAGGAGCTGGCACCGGGGGTGTTTTGGGGCCCTGTTTCCCAAGATGGGTTTGTGTTCGTGCTGAGCGGGGCTTGCGTGCTCCCCGCCCCCATCCAGGCCAACAGCCCTGTAGACTCCACCCCTCCTCTCCCCTCCTGCCCCCCACAGGCCAGGCTGCAGCTGCCCCTGTGACTGCCCTGCAGGACAGACAGAGCCTGCGTGGCCCTGTCAGCAGAGCCGCTGCAGCTCTCCCACCAGTGACTGCTGGCAGAGGGTGGGGTGCAGCCCAGCAGCCAGCCGGGGTGTCCGACTGGGACATAGTCCTGCCCCCGGAGCCGCTGGCTTCTGCTTTCATCCCTGGGCAGCGAGGTGGCTGGAGATCAAGAGCGCTGCAGGGTCACCTCTGTCGCCACCACGGGGCGCGAGGCGGTGCCAGCTGCCCGCAGCCCCTGCCAGCTCCCAGAGGCTCCTGCGCGGCTGCTGTCGCCTGGGAACCCCTGGCCTGGAATTCGGAGGCCAGGAAGTGAGGATGTCTGCCTTAAAAACAAGACAAATGGGTCCCCCCCCTTCTGCGAGGGACAGGGTAGCTGGGGGACCCCAGCCTTCCCCACCCTGCAGTTCTGTGCAGAAGCCCCAGCACCACAGCGTGGCCACCCCGTCATCTCCATTCGGGGGAGAAGGGCAGTGCTGGGCAGGCAGCTCCCTGGTGCCCAAGGGGCTTCCTCCTGCTCAGAGAAGCCGAGTGCTTCTGGCGAGGGCCCCTCCCTCCCCCACCCGCTCCCCCCCCACCCAGCCCCAGCCCAGCAGGATGTGGGAGCAGGGTGTGACCTCGGTGGAGGTGGAGGCCGGGAGCTGTGACTGCCTCCTGAATGAGTGGCTGCTGCGGGGCCTGGGCCTGGGCCTGGGCACTGGGATTGGTCATGGGGGTGCAGGCTGCTTCCCGAGTCTTCCCCTGCCTCGCTGCCGCTCACAAGGTCTGTAAAACACAGGTTCCCTCTGCTGGCACCAGATGGGGCCCCGTGCGGCACCCTTCCGCCTGGGGCCGCCCCATCAGGAGGCACGGCTGCCGATGAGGCCCCACCCATGGTCAGAGCCTCCGTTTCCTCCCAGGGCCTCAGCGGTGCTGACTGGCAGCCCAGCCATTGCCGTGCAGGGTCCTAGTGCAGCCAGAGCCCAGCCAGGCTTCTGTCCAGGGGCGGCAGGTGCCTGATTTGGTGGTGATGGGGGGCTGTGCAAGGGGATTTCCCGTCGATTTGGGACAGTTGGGATTTCTTGGCCGTGACCTTTACCTTAACTCTGACGTTGGTTAGATGTGAACGGGGCCTCCCCTCGCACCCGCCTGGACGGGGCTCTGTGCTGGGTCGACGTGTGTGATCAGGGACAGGCCTTTGAATGTCACTCTGAGAAGAGTGACATGTTTCACCTGTGACCTTTGTTAAGAAACTCCTAATGGGTCTCCGTGGTCCGGACGCTCCTGCTCTTGTCTGGCCACGTGAGGTCCACGCTGTTCAGTGGCAGGTGGGTGGGTCAGCGAGCCACTCGGCTCCTCCGGCTCCAGCCCGGGGGCTTGGAGGAGAGACAGGCCCCTCGTGGCAAAGAGCAGGCACCGGGCTGTGACCCTGCCCCAGGACATGCGCCCCGCTGGCCCCCACCACCCAAATCGCAGCAGACCTCATGGTGCTACTTAGGAACGGGCTTGTTGGTCTCCACACCCCTCCCCGCACCTGCTCTCACTTGCTCTCTGATGGCCCCACAGGCCGGCCCAGGGGCCATGTGCGCCTTGGCCAGACTCTCAGGCCTTGCCCCAGACTTGCTGAGAGGAGGCGGGTGTCTGGCTCCTGGGCGGGAGGTGGGCGGGGGGCGGCTAGGGGTGTTATGCAAGCGCCCTTCCGGATCTGTGCGGTTTCGAGCAGTTACACCTCTTCCTGTCTCTCCGAGGCCCACAGTCACCGCGGTGGCTGCTGCTGGCTGTGGCCGGCAAGGCGGTGGCCTTGTGCTGGGAACAGCCCCAGCCGAGCTTCAGGGCTGCGGCAGGAAGGCTCTCTAGGGCTCGAGAAGCAGGAGCTGGAGTCCCAGCCCTGAGGCTGCCAGGAAGATCAGCGATGTCCGTCTGTCTGTCTGTCACACCTGGCCAGCAGGAGCCTTGCTCTCCGCCCCTGCTTGGTCACATCCACTGAGCATCTGCCGTGTGGCTGGCACCCTGGGGCCCTGGGATTCATCTGTGAGCAAGAGAGACAAAGCTCTGGCCCAGGAGGTGCCGACACCCAGTGACTGCGGGCCTATGGGGAGGGAGTGACTGTGGGGGACGTCCCTCATGGTGTCATGGCGGCACCCTCCAAGGTAGCCGGGTCCTCACACCCTCCCTCATCAGAGGAGGGTTGGTCTTTGCAACCAGAGGACAAACTTCTCCATGAAAGACCCACAGCTTCTAGCTTCTTTACTCTGGGGAGGTTCCAGGCACCTGGTGTGAGAGGCTCGGGCCTCGCTGCCCTCAGCCACGCGAGCAAGACGTGTAAGAAGAGGAGCCCTAGGCCCCAGGCCAGCCTTCGGATCAGACTGCAGCCCCAGCCACCAGCAGCCTGACTCAAACTCGGGATAGACCCCAAGCCAGAACCGCCAGCCCCGTCCATCCCGATTCCTGACCCTCCAAAACCGGTGAGAAAGGCTTGTTTTAAGCTGCTAACCCTCGTCCCGTGCAACAGATAACTCCTACGTTATCACTCTTCCGACCTCAGCTATCGAGGGACAAGCCTTCTGGAACCTGTGAGGATCCTGCCTTTGGGTGCGGCCACAGAGGCCCTAAGAAGCACAGACTTCCTGCATGACATCGAGTCCTCCCTGTGTGTACCGGTCACATCCATGGGACTAGCCTTCTTCTGGAAAAGACAAGTAGCCTTCCGCCAGCAGAGAGCAGAGGCAGCGAAGGAAATGCAGGTGGCGTCGCAAGTCTGAGGACCTGGACAGTGGTTTCCTGGAGGGACGACAGCTGCCCGGGAGCAGGGACACGTCTGTGTGTGAGCGGCTTCGTGGCGCCAGTACCCAGGAGGGAGCCGTGAGCGGCGACTGGGCAAGAAGCACTCCCAGGCCGTGGCCCTCACCTTCCCTGCACCGCGGCCGGGCACAGGCCGGACCCAGCACCCTGGCCCTCCTTACGCCCCACATGCCCATGCACTGGCAGCACGTGCGATCCTCAAACCCCGTTATCACTTCTCGGAGGAAGAAACTGACACCTGGGAAGCCGGGGAGCATTGCCCGAGGCCACCCCAACAACGTCCGTCACGCGGACCCGGACCCATCTGAGCCCCGACCCGGCCTCACACCCTCCCGACAGCTGAACGGGTCTCCTCGTGTCACCCAGCCGATGGAGCTGGGGTGAGCTCGGGCACTCGGTGTGCTAGCTCCCTTTCCCATCGGGTCCGGCCCAGGGAGGCCCCAGCCACCCCGGTTTCTCGTGCCCAGGATCTACGATGCAGAGACCGTGGCCTGCTTTCCAGTCGTTGGAAGTAGCTCCTGCCACTCTCTGGAGCTGATGATCCTGGGTGTTAAGCCCTGGATGCGGATGCGCTCCCGGGAGTGCTCAGGCTAAAGCTCCGCCCACCTGCAGGAGAGTGGCGGGGCGGCTACAGCGAGCATCCCTTTCTCATGGTCCACAGGTCAGGTGGCTCTGCATCCCAGTCTAGACTGGGTGCACGTGCAGTCTTTGGACCAATGGGTTTGTCGTGGTGATGGCAGAGGCTCCAGGGCGAGTATCCAATGGCTGAGGCTGGAGCTGGTGCAGTGTGAGTGTGAGCGTATGTGAGTGTGAGTGAGTGTGTGAGCGTGTGTGTGTAAGAAGTGTGTGTGTGAGGGTGAGCAGTGTGTGATTGGGTGTGAGCGTGTGTGAGTGTGTGTATGTGTGTGTTGGGGGGCAGCTAGCAAAGTCACACAGCAAAGGACATGGCTACCAGGAGAAGTGAGGCACATGGTGGCCAATCAACCTCCTGTACCTCCCTCCTCCATCCTGAGCCAATCCGGTGGCAGCTCGGCCACCAGAGCATCTGGGTGACCCAGGCGTCCCAGCCAGGCCCCTCAGAAAGTGCCTCCTGTCATTTTGTGTCCATCCTGGACTCGCAGGCTCGGGGCTGACCTTTCTTTGCAGTTTCTTGGTTTAAGCTGCGTGTTCCTTTTCTTCTGTCTCCTGGACGCGCTAAATTCTTTCCATCTTGTGCAAGTGTCTCTGGGAGAGGGAGGAAGGGAGGGAGGGAGGGAGGGAGGAAAGGAGAGAGGGAGGGTGGGAGGGAGGGAGGGAGGAGAGGGAGAGAGGGACGAAATACAAGCAAATGAGGCGCAATGGTGAATAGGATGAAGAATATAGGGGTTTGTTGCTGTTGTGATTTTTTTACAACTTTTTTGACGTGTGAACATTTGGCGAATGGTCAGAAGGACAAAGCCTCCTGACCTCTTGGCCCCTGTCGTCGCCATCAGCTCACCCTGAGGTTTACCCGGCGGCTCTTCTCTTGGGCTCAGTGTTTCACGTCTGGCTTCTCTTTGCCCGCGAGGGAGGGTGGGCGGCCTGGTGAGCGCCCCTGCTTCAGTGTCTCCCTGTACAAGTCGGGTGTTTGCTCAAGGTCCACACAGGCCAGGGCCTAGGGCAGGAGACAGGGACCAGACTTTGGACCCCGAGCCAGCTGTCCCTCCTGGGCCTGGTGTGCTCTCAAATGGCTTATAGCTTCCCCTCCCCCCGCCACAGGGAGGTGGGGAAGGGGGTCCCCCCTCCTGTCTGCCTGCCTCCCTCCAAGGTGCCTGCCTTTGGCAGTATCCCTCTAGGACATCCGCTCCTCCAGGATTGGCTGCTGGGAGGATGCAGTTGCTCCTGATTGGATGGTGGCAGCTGTAGGGCCAGGAGGTGGGCTCTGGGCCGCAGCTGGCCCCTGGCTCAGGAAGTCCAGGCTGGGTAGGGGGAGGAGTGGGAGAGCTGGCCTCCCCAGGATGCCCTCCTAGTTGCCACAGGTGGTGCTGGTTGTCCCTGCACCTGTAGCTGCCTGAGCACCCACCCCCCACAGGGTGAGCATTGCAACCTCCAGAGAACACTGCCCTTGTTCATCGAACGGACAGCAACCCAGGTCCTCCACCACCGAGGGCAGCACCCCCATCCTCCTCCACCGAGGGCAGCACCCCCATCCTCCTCCACCGAGGGCAGCACCCCCATCCTCCTCCACCGAGGGCAGCACCCCCATCCTCCACCACCGAGGGCGTTCAAGGTTAACACACCGTCCCTCCAGCCACCCCCCTGGGCTTTCCCTGGGGGAGCCTTCAGCAGGCTGAGCTGTAGAGTCATTTAGGCATTCAGTAGTTCATTCATTCAACAAATATTTGAGTGTCTACTTGTGCCAGGCACAGCTGTGGACACAAGATAAAGCTGGCAACTTCGTGGGAGGGAGACAGGTCATAAATGAGATGGTGGGTGCCGTACGAGACGTGCTGGGTGGGGGATGATGCCGGGAAGGGACTGGGGGTGTGGGGGAAATGGGTTTGCTGTTCAAGGTAAGGTGTTCAGGAAAGACTCCATGAGAAGGCGGCCTTTGTAAAAGAGGCAGAGGTTGGGGGGCGGGGGGCCTTCAGAGGGATCTGCGGGTCAGAGGGCTCTGGTGGAGGATGACCAGGTGCAAAAGCCCTGAGGCTGGAGTGTCTGCGGGTTTGTGGGGCCTCAGGAGCCAGTGTGCGGGGGTGAGGTGAGCTCGGGGAACAACGGGGGGGTGGGGGAGGGGCAGATGGGGGTCCCAGACTGGTGCTGAGATTTGGGCTTTCGTTCTAAATAAAGTGAGGAGCCACTGGAAGGTTTTGGGCTAAGTAATGGCATCCTCTGATTGATGTCTAGGAGGCTCTTCCGGCTCCTGTGAAGTAGACCATGGGGGGAAGGTGGGAGCCAGGAGCCCCTTCGAAAGCTGTTGTGGGGACAAGAGAGAAGGTGGTGGCCGGGACCAGGGAGAGCTGGTGGGGATCCCTGCGAGAGGCGAGTGGTCCTGGATGCTCCTGGGGCGGGGGGGGGGGGGGATGATGAGTCCTTGCTGAGCTGGGATGACGGTGGAAGGGCAGGGCTGGGCACCATCGGAAGCTCAGCATGATCTATTGCTGCCCCAGATGTTACCACAGTCTTTACTCTCGGTGTCTGTGGGCCAGGAGGTGGGGCGCGGTCTCCCTGGGTCCCCCGCTTCAGCGCCTCCCAAACTGCATCAAGGTGTTGGTGGGGCTGGGCTCATATTCACAGGCTCGACTGGGGAGGGGGCCCCCCAAACTCGCACGGTGGTTTGAAGCATTCTGTCTTGTGGGCGGCTGGCCAGAGGTCACCCTCAGTTCCTTGCCATGTGGGCCTCTCCAACATGGCAACTTGCTTCATCAGAGCCAGCAAGTCAGAAAAGAGATGCCACTAGCAAGACAGAAGGCACCATCTACGTGCCTCATCACAGAAGTGACGTCCCATCACCCGTGCCACCTTCTGTGGTTAGAAGCAAGTCACTAGGTCCAGCGCTCACTCAGGGGGAGGGGGAACTACACAGGGCATGGGCACAAGGGCTGGGGGAGGCCTTGGACAAACTGCTTCCTTTTTAAAAAAATATATTTTCGCCCGGGCCGAGAATCAATGATTCTCTCTCATCATTGATGTTTCTGTCTCCTTCTCCCTTCCTCTCTGAAATCAATAAAGAAACATATTTTTTTTTAATATATTTTATTGATTTTTTACAGAGAGGAAGGGAGAGAGATAGAGAGTTAGAAACATCGATGAGAGAGAAACATCGACCAGCTGCCTCCTGCACATCCCCCACTGGGGAAGTGCCTGCAACCCAGGTACATGCCCTTGACCGGAATCGAACCCGGGACCTTTCAGTCCGCAGGCCGATGCTCTATCCGCTGAGCCAAACCGGCTTTGGCGAAACATATTTTTTTTTTTTTTTAAAAAAAATATTTTTTTCATTGATTTCAGAGAGGAAGGGAGAGGGAGGGAGGGGAAAGAGAAACATCAATGATGAGAGAATCATAGATCGGCTGCCTCCTGCACGCCACCCACTGGGGATCGAGCCTGCAACCTGGGCATGTGCACTGACTGGGAATCGAACCCTGACCCCCTGGTTCATAAGTTGTTGCTCAACCACAGAGCCACACTGGCCGGGCACAGGCTGCTTCCCTCACACTGAGCGGCCCCACCGGTGGCCTGCAGTGGACAGGAGTCGGAGTCAGGGGAGGGGAGGCAGCAAGGATGGCCCTGGGATGGGGAAGACGGAGTTCTGAGCCCACAGAGGCCCCGGGTGCCACTGTTTCTGCAGTTTGGGCAACAGAAATGTGCTCCCAGGGCCTCAGCAAAGCCACCGGGGCGGGCGAAGGACCCCCCAGGAGCGCTTGTGGGGGAAGTGGGGAGATGGGGCAGAAATCCTTCCCGTCCTTGGGCCCGGTCATCAGCCTTGTCTGAGCCCCCGCGGGTCTGTCTGTCTGTCTGATGAAGGACGGGCGATGACCTTCACCCTCGCAGAGCCTCCAGGCCAAACCCAGCTGGCCTTTCTGAACCTGCTCCCCCTCTGCTTCCCCCCAGAGCCTTCCCGCGTGAAGAGCCCCAGGCGGGACCAGTGAGCCGGCTCCATGTACCCAGAATCCACCACAGGCTCCCCAGCTCGGCTCTCCCTGCGGCAGACGGGCTCCCCCGGCATGATCTACAGGTGACTCCTGCCCCCCGCCCCCGCCCCGCCCCCATCCCCGTCAGTCCTGCCTCCAGGAGGAGCCCCCGAGGCCACTGTCTTCCTCTTGACCCGGGGAAGGACCGAGTGAGGCCCATGGGCTGTGAGGTGCAGGGGCAGGCGTGGTCCCTCCAGCTCCCCCATGCCCTGGGCGAGGCTCAGATGCCGGGAGGGTGGGGTGGGGTCTGCCTCTACCAAGCACAGCTCGGGTCTCTGGGTAAATCCCAGGCTGACCACAGGGAGGGGGCAGGAGGCATTGGGCCGAGCTCGGAACCCAGGCGGCATCACTGCACGAAACCGGGGCCCAGGTGGGGTCCTGGGGCCCCTCAGTCCTGGAGCGCTGGGACCTGCCTAGATGGTTATCGGCCTGAGCCCAGCCAGTGTCCCGGGAAGCCACAGGGGAAAGGACTGTCCCTCCAACAAGACCCTGAGAGCCCACAGTCGCATGCAGACTGGCCAGCGTGTGGGGTGACAGCCGGTCTCGGTTGGAGGTCTTTCCACCCAGACAGACCTTCCCCGGGTGGTGGGGGGAATGGGGGCGGGGGGGTACCTCCTCTCTTGTTTCCTCTTCTCTCTGTGTGTGAGTGAGGCAGGCCCAGGACCCGGGTCCCAACAGAACGGGCCTCTGACCCTACGCGCCACTGGGTGGCGCTGCCGCCGAGCGCTTGGGCCCGGCGCGCACCCTCCCGACAGCGCGGAGCCAGCGGCGCGGGGTGGGGCCGGGGCTGCGCGCGTCGCGACGGCTCCGGGCTGGCAGCTCCCTGTGGTTAATGCCGATTGTGGACTCTCTCTTCTCTCCCTCCTTCTCTCCCCCATTGCTGCCCGCAGTACTCGGTATGGGAGCCCCAAAAGACAGCTCCAGTTTTACAGGTAACGCGCGCCGCTTCCCTAAGCCGGCGCCCAGGGCAGGGGTGCGGGTGGGAGGGCCGAGCGCTCCGGTGGGTCGGTCGGTGCGCAGGGTGCGCTGGTGGTTTCTCGGAGATAGAATTCCCCGACGAGGTCCGGCCTGTCCCTGCGCCCTCTCTCCTGTCCTGGCCTAGACCGTGAGGTCGGGGTCGCGGGCTGATCTGGAATCGGCTTTGATTTTGGCAAAGGGGCTGGTGACACCTGCTCAGCTCGCGGGCGCCCCCTAAAGCGTCCCTCGGGCGCGGAGGAGGCGCTTTCCTTGCCGTCATGGGTCACGGTTTCGGGGTTCCCAGAGTAAAAGACGCTGTGGCCAGCCCGTCCGTCCGCTGTCCTTGGATGTGAGCTGATGGCAGCCTCCGGTGATCACAGGCCAGCTCCCGCTCAGGTGTGCGGCTCTGGCTCCGGGTCCGAGTGGCCTGGATGGGGGAGGCGGACTCGCTGGCGACGTTCTGATGCGTTTCCTTGCCCCTTGTCGGTGAATCAGCGCCCCGTGTCGCAGGGCGAGAGGCTCTGTCCCCAGGGATGTGATGCCCAGGGCACAGGCAGGTCGGTCAGCAGGGCCGGCTCGGGCTGTCCCGCCGCCTCCTGGGCAGCCGCTGCCCAACCCGCACAGCAGGGAGGCGCCCCAGGAGGGCGGCGCCCCAGGAGGGCGGTGCTTCCCGAAAGCTTGTAACTCTAGGTACTGACTCTACCACTTTTCTCCTTTCGGGAAAATGTCAGGATGGGGTCCGCGAGGTACCCCGCCGCCCTGGGATGGTGTGGGGACTCCGTGCGGCTCTTGGGGGCAGGGCTGTGGTGTCTGGCATTCGGGCCTGGGAAGCCACTGGGTCCAGAACCACCTCTCCAGCGTCAAGCATATCCACCTGTGACGGGTCGTGGGGTTCCTGCGACGCACCAGGCATCTCGGGCAGTGGGTGCAGGGCCGCGCTGGGCCCCTGCATGGCTCTTTCCCTCCCAAAGCCCTGGCACCCCTGACTGTGACCCTGGCCTGGGTCCTTGGGCTAATTTTGCCACTGCTTCAGGGCCTCCCATGAGCCCCCCCTTACAGAGCGCGCTAAAGAGATGCGCCCGCCTTGGTTGCACCCAGTTTTGCTAGGCATGATTTTGCCTGGACCAGTTGGGTGTGAACCTGGGCTTGCACATGCGCTTGGGTGAAATGTGTATTGTGGTGTCTGTATGCAACGGCCCAGCCTGTCAAAGCGAAGCGGGGGGGAGGAAAGGGGGAGGACCCGTCCCAGCAGGACCTGACCAGTGAATCCCAACATGCGTGGGCACTGCACCCTCCGACACCCGGCCTCTTCACTCCCGGGAGGAAAGGAGCACGAGACAGGCAGGCGGGAAAGGCCCCGTGGGCGTCCTCGTCACCCGGGCACTGACGTGGCTCCCGGTGGCATTAAGTCAGTCAGCCGTGCATGCAGTGGAGCCTCTCCGGGAACAGGGCAAAGGTGTTCAAGGCATGCCCTGCCCTCATCCCTGTATCCGTCAGCTGTTAACAGAATGCTGCATAACAAACAGCCCCCAAACTCATTGTTGTACGAGAGCCGTTCATTTCTGCTTGTGTGTCGTGGGTTGAATAGAGCTGGTCCATCCAGGCTGGACTCGGCACTGAGCTGTAGGTTGGGTCCAAGTGCTCATCCTCCCGTCCTTGCTAGCCAGGGCCTGTCCCAGGCCCATTCTTCTCGTGGCAGAAGCATCAGGGGGAAAGCAGAAACCTGTAAGGCAGTGGTTCTCAACCTTCCTAGTGCCGTGACCCTTTAATACAGTTCCTCATGTTGTGGTGACCCCCAATTTCATGGTTACAAATTGAACATAATTAAAGCATAGTGATTCATCACAAAAACAATATGTAATTATATATGTGTTTTCCGATGGTCTTAGGCGACCCCTGTGAAAGGGTCGTTCGACCCCCGAAGGGGTCGCGACCCACAGGTTGAGAACCGCTGCATCTGAAGGCCAAGGTTAGAACCCATGCACTGTCACTTCTGTGCATTCTTTTGGCCAAAGTGAGTCCCATGACCCAGCCCGATGTCAGAGGGCAGGAAAGATACTCCCCACCATCACCCCCGTGGGAGGAACCAGTGACACAGAGAGGGACAGAGGGTCGGCAACAGAAACGCCACCTGCCCAGGGCCCAAATGCCCCAAGTGTCCAAGGTGGACCGCGTCTGGAAGAAGGCTCGGGCGCTGCCGGGGACCCGAGGAGGACGGGGCCACAGCCCGCCAAAAGTCAGGGAGGCTCCTGGGAGAAGGCAGCACGGGGCTCTGAGCTGGACCTTGAGGTCTAGACAGGATTCAGCACAGAACCAGGAAGAACGTTCCAGTCGAGGCGACAGCCTGAGCCACGACTCGGAGAGGTGCACAGAGAACAGGAAATGGTGGCTTCACAGACGAGGCCGTCAGTCCTGGGACATGTGACAGGACTGTAGAGGTGGACGGGGGCCTGAGGAGGGAGGAGCTTGGGCTGCATCATGGGGCCCTGGGGAGCCATGGGCGGTGTTTGAGCAGGGCAGGGACCTGGCTGGATGTGGGTGACCAGGAGAGAGGGAGAAGGCTGAACCGCAGGAGCCGCGGGAAGAGGGAGGGAGCGGGCGGGGCACAGGAACCAGGTGTCTGGAGCTGGTCCATGGGCTTGTCAACCAGGACAGAGCAGCCGTGGCCCGGGGGAAGGAGACAGTTCGAAGCATGTCAGGCCGATGACCGCCTGTCAGTGAGGCCCAGGGCCACCTTCTGCCCAGGGGGACACGTGAGGCATGTGGTGGACTCGGGCCTTTGAGAAAAACCATCTCACTTCCGTAACAGGCCTTTCCAGAGGATAGCACCGCCAGTCACGCCCGTGTCCTCTAGGGCCACGCAGGCACATTCCACGTGCTTTCTCCTCGGGCCTGGGGCTGACTCCCTCCCACCGCCCCCCGCCCCCCACCCCCCACCTGGAGGCTGGTGGCCGCCATGCTGTCTGCAGGTTTGTCACGGGTGAGCAGCCCGGCCTCTGTCCAGAATCCCACATGCACTGGCTGTCCTGTTCGCTGCAAAGTGATGTCACGCTGAGACTTTTTGGCATCCTGGGGTCATGACCCTGGAGCAGGGGCTCCGCAGAGCTTCCCCCCAGAGCTCAGCCTCGAAGCATTTCCCGAACCCCAGGGCAGGACGCGTGCTGTGGGGAAGGGTCCCCGTGCCCCTACCTGCGGGCGTGGCCGGGTGGTGTCCAATAGCAGGCTTCCTGAACCTTCCGGCCATTTATGGGCACTGGGTACCAATATGGGCACATCCCAGTGGAAGGGGGGAGGGGCGTTCGTCCCCGTGTGCTGGGGAGAAGTCTCCCCAGACCTTAGCCCCTTGCGTATGGGTGGTGGTCACATGCCACGGGGACCCCGGCTCCCCTACTGCAGACACAGCTAGGGCTGTGATGGGGACGGGGCTGTACACCTGGGTCTCCCCACCGGGGTTCTATGGGGGGCAGTGGAGGCAGGGGTGGCCGGAGGCAATGGCAGGACCCCCAGCTGGTGCCCCCGCCAGCCCCAGCACCGAGTCGGCCTGGCCGGCAGCATCGCGAGCTGCACTTCCCGGGCGGGCGTTCAGGGGCTGCGGCCTCCTGAATAATTCAGCCTGTTTCCCGAGACAAGACGCCCTAATAGGACTAATGGACTTGCTGCCTCCCAGCCGACCCCTGGGGGCCGCGCCTGTTCAGCAGCTGCCTCAGGCGCTCCGCAGCGACACTCCCTAACGAGCAGCTGCGCAGACCCTGAGAGCGGCTGCTCATCAGCGGGGTGTCTTTTCCAACCAGCAGGCGCCAGAGCAGGTGAGCGGCCCTTCCCTCGGGGTCAGGGCAGCGCCTGCTTCGGGGTGCTGCCTGCGGACAGACGAGCGTCCGGGGACAGGATAACGGAGGGTGGTGTTCAGGGTGCATTGGGCTTTTTGGAAATTAGACCCGCTATGTTTTTCCAAAGCCTAAAACCTCCCCAAAGCCAGCCTTGGGTGACCATGGAGGGGAGCTGGGGGGAGTTGGGGGCTCAGTGCTGGCGCCTGCTTGCTCCCAGACCTGCCCTCCAGGGAGGCCGGGTGTCGGTTCTCACCGTGGGCTCACCGGGGAGGGTCAGCATTTTCCATTTCCCGGGAAGGGCAGAGGACGGCTGGTGGCTGTCGGGGCCCGCGCCTGAGCAGGCCGCTGCCTGGCTGTGCCTTGGCTTGCTGACGGGTTCGCGAGCAAAAGGGGTTTTGTTTCTGCTCCCACGCCTCGCTGACACCGCCGCGCATTACAGAGCCCGCTCCCTGACGCCGCTCCCTCGCACCCCGCTTTCAGGAACTGTGGCTGGTTCCTCCGATGGGGAGAGGAATGTCACGTTCAAAGAGACCTTCAGGCTCCTTCCAAACCCCCTGCTTTGGTGGCTTTCGGTAAACAGACCGGAGTTCAGAAACCCCGTGGGACGGCCCGTGGAGGCCGAGGCCGCATGATCCCGCCGGCTTAGCGAGGCCAGTGTCGCCTTCTCCCTCTTCCCATGTCCCGGGCTCCCTGACAAGTTTCTCAGGGCCCTGCCCTCCACAAGGAAGAGCCTGTAGGGTAATGGCTATTAGCAATGGCTATTGAGGGGGGGGCTGATTTTCCTTGGGATGGGGTACAGGAGGGGAGGGGGAGGAAGTCAGTGCTTTTGAGTTCTGAGAAGCGAGAGGGCTGGCCGGAGCCCCAATGATTCTTCCTGGGAACCCCTTTACCCAAGGACCCAACCCTGCTCGGAAGCCCTACGTGAGGAGGGCAGGAGCCACCCTGTCCGCCCAAACCAGCGGCAGCGGGGCCAGAAGAGCCTTCACGGGCCACACCTCCCTCCAGGGCCTTCAAAACGGGGGCGTTTCTCAGCTCCCCCCATGTTCTCCGCTGTGCTTGGCCCTCTGGCCACAGACCCCTTCCTGGGTGCCAGCTCCTCACCCCTGCACCTTTGCCCGGGGGCTGCCGTGCTCGCCCGCACTCACCGCTCCCAGCACCCCCGGCCCTTGCTGGCCACACCCGCCCTGCATGCATCTCACGAGGAAGGGGTGCTCCCTGCCAGGCGGGTGATAGTTGGCGTCCACATTTGATCCTAGTCACGTTTGGTACCTGCACGGCACCCTCGGATCACTCAAGCCCGTGTTCAGGTGTGCCTTCTAGAGAGGCCTGCCCTGCCTGCCACCCCCGCGCCCTCCACCCTTTGCGTGTATTTTTGTCCCCACGCCACTTATAACTGGTGTCATATCCCAGGTTGCTGGCGGCCACCTCCCTGTACCAGGCGGGTTCCCACGGCAACACCAGCCCCTGCCCAGCTGTCCGGCAGGCCCTGTGCAGACCAGGGCAGCCTGTGCTAGAGACCCTGATGGTCCCACTTCACAGACTTGGAGACAGGCCTAGAGCGGTCAGGTGCGGCCTGGATCGCACGGAGCGGGTGACAGGGCTGCCCTGTCCAGAACCTGGGCACGTAGCCATCTGCCGGCCCAGCTTCGGCGAGATTTCTGGAGCCACACCAGCTCGGGGTGCTGTTTGTGGGAAATGTCTTGAAAGCTAATGGCTATTGATCTCGGCCTGGCCGGGCCTGTTTTGGGGAAGTGCCCCTGCAGCTGCAGCCTGCCCACTGGGGACACGGACCCCAGGGAAGCCAGGACTGGCCTGCTCTTGCCCCACAGGGGGCTGGTTGCGGGCCACACGGCTGCCTCTGATGCAGCTGCCTGACACTGTCCTGAGTGAACTTGGAGACCGGGAGGAAGGGCGGGAGCTGGTGCTGCTGCCTTTCCTGAGACGAACCCGACCCGGAACCCCAGGCCCCTCTCCTGCCCAGGGTGATTCTCCTGGAAGGTGGGCCTTTCGCTCCAGGGGCATCGCTGCCTTAGCCTCCGGCAGTGACCTCAGTCCAAGCCCTGCAGGTATCAGAGGCCATGGGCCCTGCAGGCCCCCCTCCCCATGGATCTGAGCCACCCCTCCCCCCGGCCTGGGCCTGCATCAGGGAGCCGCCCAGCTCTGCCCGGTACTGTGGGCACTGCCAGGGAAACGCCCAGTGCCTGCTGGGGCACCGAGCAGGCAGCGGTGAACGCGGGCAGGAGAGTCCCGCCCTCCTGACCTTCAGGTCAGCAGATGCAGCAAGCAAGCTGCTCGGAGAAGCCTTGCACGTCAGAGGGCGGCGCGTGCTGCGGAGAAAATCCCAGCGGGAAGGGTGGGCTCACCCCAGGACCCGGCTGGCTCCGATGGCACCTCCGCCCTCGGAGACCAAGCAGCAGCCGGCGCAGCCCTCCCCAGGGACGACCGAGGTGGGGCAGTGCCGGCGCCTCCAGCTCCCAGGGCTGCGCTCCAGGGTCCCGCTCTGCAGCCGACCCATCTCTTATTGGTGATGGTGACGCTGTGGGGCCGCTGGGCTGGCATCGGGCCGGGCAAAGGGCTGGGCAGGTGCAGGGGGCACTCCGATTGCAGACCACCCCTGCCCCTGTGACCGTGTCCTCATTCCCGGTCAGAGATGCTGCTGCGGGGGAGGGGCAGAGCCATGAGGGGCCCTGGCTGCCTCCCTTGCTGCGTCCGTGAATCTCCCTGGCGGTCGCACTCGGCACACGTCCTCGTTGCCGTTGCCCGCGCTCTCAGGCGTCACTGTATGTCCGTCATGCGGGACACCTGGCCCTCGAAGGCCTGAGTTCCCATGTGATTTGGGGACTCACTCCCGCTTCCCTGCTGATGGACACTCATGTTGTTTTCCTTTCCAAGGGAGCATCATCATCATCATTTAGGGTTTTTAACACTTAAGCTTTGAAATGTCCCTAATAAACCTCCCCCGTCACCCTCCCTCAAACGCACCCGCTCAGAGTCTCTATTGCAAGAATTCGCGGATGGTGACATCCTAGTGACCACAGAGCGTGGAGCCCGGAGGGCGCTGCTGGTGCGTGCAGGGCGTGTGCGTGGACGGCTCTCCCTTCCCCCTCGCGTGATGGGCAGGCGCGCCCGGCATGGTCACACAGGCGTTTGCCTCGGCGACAGGTGCGCTGATGCTGCTGCCCAGGCACAGCCCTTCCCCTGGCCTTCCCCGGCAGGGCCTGCAGGGGGCGCTGTGCCGTCGTGTCTGGCTTTGGGGCCCTGCTAGCTGCATGCTGTGCCCCATTTCCCTTGGAGCACTCGCGTGCGAGTGCGCTGACTGGAATGCAGCTTCCCTGGGCTTGGCTCACAGTGCGGGGGCCGGCTGGTGCTGAGCCAGAGTCCTCGGGCCACGCAGCCTCGAGGACAGAGACGCACCCCAAGGGGTGTTCACCGCAGGGCCAGGCCCGTCCCCACACCCTTGTGGCCGTTCTCGTTGGAGGACGTGTCTCTGCCGCCGCCCTGCCCCGGCGCCAGCGTCCGGCCAGGGCAGTGGGGACAGCGGCCCTCGCTGACCCGTGGCCGCTCGGCCTTTCCCGTCTGGACAGTGGCGGCCCCCAGGCGGGACCATGCTGTCCATGACGTACAGCGAGAGCCTGCGGAGCGTGAGCAGCAGGTGTCACTCGGACTGGGCCCTGCACCCCGTGCGCCAGACCGACACCCTGGAGCTGCAGCGGCTGCGGGAGGTGCGGGCGGCCGCCCAGGCCCGGAACATGGAGAGCTTCCTCCGCATGCACGGCCTCTCGCTGGACGGCTGCACCGCCCGGCGCACCGGCATGAAGTACCGGTAAGGGCCGGCGCGGCGGGAGGCACCAGGACACGGCAGGGGGCAGCGACGGCCGCCGCCCAGGCAACCCGGGTAACGGCTTTATTGTGCGTTGCAGTAAATATCTTGTGTTTAAAAATTCCAACCATGCCCTGGCCAGTTTGCTAAGTGGTTAGAGCATCGACCCACGGACCAAGGGTTGCAGGTTCGATACCTGATCAAGGGCACATACCTTGGTTGCAGGTTTGATCCCCAGCCCAGGGGCGTGAGCAGAAGGCAACCTGTCGATGTGTCTCTCTCACATCAATGTTTCTCTCCCCCTCCCCCTCCTCCCTCCCTTCCACTCTCTCTAAAAATCAGTGGAGAAAATATCCTCGGTGAGGATTTTTTAAAAACTTCCAACCACGCAGAAACATGGCAGAGGAAAGTGGAGGACTGTGCAGCCCTGTCCTCCAGGGACAAGCACTAAGTTTGGGACATTGTGGGCGAAAACAGGATGTGGTTTCTACAGCGGTTCTCAACCTGTGGGTCGCGACCCCTTTGGTGGTCGAACGACCCTCTCACAGGGGCCGCCTAAGACCATCCTGCAGATCAGATATTTACATGACGATTCATCACAGCAGCAACATGACAGCTATGAAGTAGCCACGGAAATAATGTTATGGTTGGGTCACCACATGAGGAACTGTATTTAAAGGGCCAGAAGGTGGAGAACCACTGGCTTTCTAGAAAAAAGGGGTAGACGCGCTCGCTCTTCCATTTGTCTGCAGCGTCGCTGGGCAGCGAGTCACCGGGGGCAAGGCTGCGCCCCTCCTTTGCGTCCTCGTGGGCAGCGGTCCCCCGCAGGCGGCCTCTGGGTGGGTGGCTGCAGCTACACCTGTAACTCTCGTAGCAAAGGCTGGGGCTTCGCGGTCCCTGTGGTCTCCGGGTGACGGGCGTGTAGGGCTCTCGGACCCCGGGAGGACGTCCTGGTGAGCTGGCCGCTCTTTGAAATCAGCACCAGGGACAGCACTCGGGCCGGCCCACCCTGTCCTCCCGCCTCAGCGAGGGGCCAGACCGGCGCTTACGTGTTCATTTCTAAATTGCATCCGTGCGGCTTTATTCCCGTGCTTCCCGGGGATAAGCCCTCGCCAGAGCCAGTCGGCCAGAAGGGACCCCCCCCCGCCCCCCGCCGCCCAGTCTGGGTACCGTTGCCAGATTTAGCAAATTAAAGCGCAAGATGCCCATTTACACTTGAATTTCAAATAAGCAACAAATCAATTTTGGGGGGGAGGGAGGGGGTGCAGAGAGTATGTCCCACGAGTTATTTGGGACACATTATTCTAAAAAGAGAGTCGTTGCTTGTGGGCGCTCGGATTCCACCGGGTGTCCTGCATTTGACCTCTGCTCCCGCCTCACTCGGGCCCCGGGGTGACCTGGCTGGTCTCTGGAGGCCAGCCCCGGCGCGTTAGCGTTTTCTCCTGCGGCCGAGGGGTTTGGGCCTCCAGCTCTTTGTTTGAACATGTGCTTGTGGTTTAAAGAAACAGCACTCCATCAGATGGCAGCCTGTGGGACCCCGATACCTGGCCAGAGCACAGGAAAACAGCACCTCTCGCAGCTCTTGGTGAAAATGCAGCTTCCCAGGCCCAGCCCCGGAACCACCGATTCAGTACGCCTGGGGGGCGCCCAGGGGTCTGCATGTGGGACAAGCTTCCCTGGTGGCTGCTCAGGTGCTGAGCAGCCCTGCCAGAGCCGAGGAGCACCCCGAGCCTGGGGCAGGGCCAGGGGCAGGGCCGTTGCCATCTGCAGCTCTCCAGGCCTGTGGGCTCCCGGCAGACAGGGCGTGTGGTCCTGCCTGCAGAGTCCAGCCCGTGGGGGGCTGAGCTGGTGAAGGGCCAGCACCGCAGGCCGCCATCCACCTCCCCCCCACCCCCGGGGCCACGTGGACAGGTGGGTCCTGGGGCGCCCCTCCCTGGCCTCGGTAGGTGGCATCTGAGACCTGCCAGCCCCTCTGTCCCCCAGGTGGGTCGGGGTCCCACCCTCAGGGAGCGGCTCCTGCTGCCACGTCAGGCCCGTGTGCAGGGGGAGGATGAAGGGGTACACCCACCCGTGGGGAGTGATGGAAGAATCTCCCATCTGGGCCTACACTGACTCCCAGAAAGCCCCTCTATGCTGGAGGCCCACGGGGGTGCCAGGCCCCGTGTGAGCGCTTTGCAGGCGCGATCTGACCACACCTTTGTGATTCGCGCTGGCCCCGAGACCCCTGAGGCTGGGAGGGAAGTCGCCGCCCCGAGCCGCCAGCTCACACGCAGGGGGCCCAGGACCCGACACAGCCTAGTCTTCACTCCTGTGTCAAAAGGCAGGGCCGGGGCTGGGAGCCAGCTCAGCCACGGTCGTGCAGACGCCCCTGGTGGGTCTTCTCTGGGCCCTGTCAGAGCAGAGGGAGCAGCCGGCAGGGGCAGAGGTGTCTGGGGGCCGAGCTGGGAGGGACACAGGGCTCCTCGGCCACGCCCCTCACTTTGTCATCGGAAGTCAAGCCCCAGAGAGGGCAGGACGCCCACCTGGGGTCCCACGGAGAGTTAGCAGCGGAGCCTGGGCTGGCCCCCGCCTGCCTCCTGTCGGTGCCCTTTCTCAGCCCCTCCCAAGGGCAGAAAGCACACAGACATCGGCTTTGGCAACGCCCACCCTGCAGGGGCAGCGTCATGCGGGGGGTCAGAGGGCAAAGCCTTCCCGCCAACAGGGACAGCTCCCTGGGTTTCAGGACCCCGTGAGGGTGAGTGTGGGAAGGAGGGTGGCATGGGTGTGTGTTGGCACCTGCTGAGACCCCAGGCCATGGCAGTGCTGGCACTTCTCGGGTCTCCGTCCCTGAGCCCATGGCATCATCACCAGGCAGAGCGGCTTTCTCCTTCGCGTCTGGGGATCTGGCTTCTCCTTGCGCCAAGCCCGGGGGAGGCCCCACTGGCCTGGGCAAGGTCCACGAGCAGATGGTGCCGCCGGAGCCGCACGAGCTCGGCCGCCCACTGGCTGCGCTGCCTGCCTCTCCCCGTCCTGGCCGGGCGGCCGTCAGCCTGGAGCAGCCGGTGCCGCCGCTGCCTCCGCCGGGATGGCCAGAGCAGAGGCTTATGCAGTCGCCTCGTTAATAATGAATCGCCGGGTGCCTCCTGAGCCCCCCGCCGGTCACCTGATGGACCTGGTGGGCGTCCGGCCCCTCGGTGTGCAGCCCGGGAGCTGAGCGCCAGGCGCCCTCCCGGAGACTCGGGGAAGCCTGCATGGCAGCTGCTCCCGGAGCCCCAGGCCTCCGCCCGCTGCCCACGAGGGGCCCTCCCTCCTCCCGTCAGAGGCTACAATGTCGCTCATTGGTCAGGAGTAACTGGCAGCCCAGCCCTGCTGGACACAGGGGGGCCGGGCAGCCAGAGCCAGAGGGTGAGGGCGGAGGAGGGACCCGGGGAAGAGGTGAGAGGTCTCCCCAGCCCCGCTGGGAATCCGATCCCCGGGCCGGAAGGTGCACGGGCGTCCGTTCTCTCCGTCCTTGTCTTGGGAAACCCTCGCTCCTGAAGGAAGGCCTTGCCGTTCCTCCGCCTTCAGGGATAAAGTCTCGTCGCCGTCGGAGAAGGGGCAGATGACTTCAGAGCCCGGAAGGAGGGGGGAGGCGCCCCGGAGCTGAGGGCCAGCACCCCTCAGCATGCAGGTGTCCTTCGTGTGCTCCGAGCATGGCCTCAAGGGCCGGGGCCCCGAGGAGCGGCTGGGCCGGCCGGCCGCCAGCAGCCCAAGCCTGGGGACCCGTGGCCGCTTCCGCGCTGTGGCCATGGTGGCCCGGAGCCTGGGACAGCTGTCGGTGCAGAGCCACCCGAGCGTCAGTGACTCCGCCGGCGGGAAGCAGCCGGGGATGAAGTGCAGGTAGGAGGCGGAGATGGCTTTGCCGGCGGGGTGCCCTCCCCCACCCCACTGGGAGCGCCGGTAAATCTGCAGATCCCGTCGGACTGGGCCAGTTTGCGAGCTCAGAGGCCAGGAGGGGCTCTGGTAGCCGTGGCGGGCGGGTGAGAAGTAGCATGGAGGCTGGGTCAGCCCCACGTTTCTTCACGGCGCAGGGAGAGGGGGTGCATGGCGGCCGGTCTGTTTCTGTTTGGGGTGGGGGGTTGCCATAGCCAAGCCCTCAATGTCAGGCTCTGTGATTCTGTGATGCTTCCTCTTCCCGGGAACCCCGGGCCCCGGCCACAGGCCCCTGCCCTCCCCCTGGGCACAGGGCCCACGGGTGGTCCGAGGTCTTTGCAGCCAGGCCACGGTGACAAGCGTTCGTGTGATGGTCCGGGACCACCCGGTGACCCTGGGATGGAATTAATGTTCCCTCCCCGGCCCGAGCCAGGCCCCCGGCAGGACTGTCGCTCCGGGCTCAGAGCCGCCGCTGGGGTCTCCTGTGGATGCTCAGCCCACGGTGAGGACACCAGCTGTCACGTGTCCCTCTGCTCGGGCGCCGGCCCCCAGGGCTGCGGCTCGCACTGTGTCCTGTTCCTGGAGACAGTTGGGGGGCAGGGACCCTCCTGCCACCCCTTGCATCGCACCCCACTGCTCCACCCAGGCTCTTGCCCAGACACTCGGTGGGCTCGCCCCGGTGGGAAATGGGGCCCAGCTTTGTGCAAAGGGCCCCGGGGGAGGGTTGTGGGCACCCTGCTGCCGGCCTGGCCTTCCTAACTCCCCGTGCGCCTCTCTGCTGGAGCCCCTATTAGTCGAGAACAGCATTCTGGGAGAGGGGAGCCCACACAACCCACCTGCAGTTCCGGGAAGGCTGGCAGGTCGCTGGCTCCGGTTCCGCGGGGAAGTGCTGCCAGCCCTCTCCGATCAGACGCTCCCGCGGCCCAGAAAGACCAGAGGCTCCTGCTGCGTTTTGGGGGCGTCTGGGCTGATGGCTGGTGCTGGTGGCAACTCAAAAGTGAGGGGTCGGTCCTGACAACCGAGGTGTAGAGATTAACCCTCCCCACAACCAGGGCCCCCAAGTGGGACCGGCGCCCCCTGGAGGTGAGTGCTGGAATCACCGAGTCCTTCCGCATCTGAGCCCGTGTCCTCCCCCCCTGGTCCTGGGGGAGGCATCTGAGCCCGTGTCCTCCCCCCCTGGTCCTGGGGGAGGCATTTGAGCCTGTGTCCTCCCCCTAGTCCTGGGGGAGGCCTGACTCTCTGTGATGAGCCTCCAGGAAGCAGGCGTTGGCTCCACCCTCTGAGCTCAGGGAGGACCACCCGGGATGGAATCTCCGTTCTGGAAGCTCTGGGGGCTCCGATCTCCTGCTAAGTGGGGATCAAAAGCTAAGAGTAAACAGGAGACACCTTCCATTTTGATGCCTGTTACCCCTGCGATCTTTGAGTCCATCTGGTATCCTCGAAGGGCCAGCTCTAAAAATACAAAGCGCTGTGTAAGTGGAAGGAGTGGCCATCAACGCGACTTCCCTCCTGAGAGCCTCAGTCACTGAGGACCAGATCTCAGAGCCTGAGTGCTCAAGATGACTGTGTGCACCTGTGTGCACTTGTATATGCACCTGTGTGTGCACATGTGCTTCTGTGTATGCGCTCCTGTGTGTGCGCCTGTGTGCCCACCTGTGTGTGCATCTCTGTGTGCACCTTTGGGCTCCTGTGTGTGCACGTGTGCACCTGGGTGTGCATCCGTGGGCACGTGTACATGTGCGACACCTGTGGGGGCAGGACGGCGAGGCAGTAAAGGGAGAGAGATGCTCGTTGGGCTGGGCCATTGCAGTCTGAGGACCTGGGCTCAGATCCCAGCTCCACTACTTCCTAACCCAGGACCCCATCTGTCCTTACGTGTGGCCGGCGGGAGAGCTGCCCTTGGGGTGCAGGAGGGGGAGGTGGGTTCCTCCTCTGTGGGGTGTTTCATCGCCGCCAAAATGGAAGTCAGAGCTCAAACCACGGGCGCCCTTGCTGAGCATGGGGTTCCTGCCTCACGGGGAACCTGCCCCACAGGGTTCCTGCCTCACGACCACCTGCCCCCTGGGGTTGCTCCATAATGACCGTCCGAGGGCCACAGCCAGGGGACGGGGGGCTGCAGGATGCTGGATCCCACTCTGCCCCCACCCTGACCATCCTCAGGAAGCTGGCCCTCGCCAGGGGCGTGATCAGGGCCAGGCCTCCAGCCACCCCTGTCGCTCTGAGGGAACAAAAGGGTGGCCAGCACGGGGGCCAGGAGCCTGCCAGAGGGCCCAGCGCTCAGTGCAAAGCAGCAGTCAAGCCCGGCGTCAGGGGAGCAGCCACTAGGTCCTGAGTCTGCCAGGGCCTTCGCTCTCACCCCGAGTTACACGCTGCCCCCCCCCCCCCGCCAGGCCCACCTTAGGGAGTCGGGAGTCTTCGAGCAGGCAGACCTGCTGACAGGCAGTCACCCGCACTGACCGGAAAACGTCCTGGTCCCTTCTCCATCAAACCAGCTCATCAAAGCCATGCTGCTTCCACGGACCACGCGTTGGTCCTCCGCCCAGGTGGCCGAAGGGAAGGGCCTGGACTATTTTTAAAGCGTCTGTCATTGCCCAGAACCTGGGCGCAGCGTTCAGTGGTTCCCGGCATCTGATGGCCACGTGACCTCAGCACTGGCCTTTCTTGGCGAAGGTTAAACCCGAGAGCCCTCAGCAGCGTTTTTCCCAGACCACAGGAGAGAATGAGCCAAATTAACGGAGACGGGCTTTATTTGGGCTTAGAGATTTAGCAAACTATTTAAAACATGTTTTTATTGATTTTAAAAAGAGAGGAAGGGAGGAGATAGAAACATCGATGAGAGAAACATCAACATCGATTGGCTGCCTCCTGCACACCCCCTGCTGGGAATCAAATCCGCAACCAGAGCACGTGCCCTGCCCGGGAATCCAGTCCTGACCTCCTGGTTCACAGGTCGATGCTCAACCACTGAGCTGCACCGGCCGGGCTTAGCCAAGTGTTTTATCGTTGGGTCAAGTTACCAGGGGGGGAAAGTCTGTAGGAAATGGCTTTTGCGTCTTGAAAGTTCCAAGCAGCAGCGTGTCACCAGCCATGGCCCAGATGACGTTGTGGTTTGTGGAGAGCCCCACCCCCATGGGGCAGCGGATTTAAGCGGCTTTTAGCCCAGAGATGCCCTGTCCCTTCTCATTTCTTCTCCGAGGCCTGGCAGCGGATGGCAGAGCTAATACCGTCATTTGAACTGGGAAACGCCGTGAGCGGGGTAACCGTGGCATCACGTGGCGTCCTACTTTTGCTAAATTATTCCTGTGGGCGGGGGGCGGAGAGCAGCTGGAGAGCCGTGCGCCCGGGACGCTGCCCTGGCACGGGAGGAAACCCAGCCCGTCTGGTGGGCGAGAGGCCGCGCCATCACAGCCACAGACACAGGTGGGCGCGGCCCGTGTTCTGCGTCCTCCCCTGAAGATGGAGCACGGCCTGGGTCCCCCTCCAGCACCTGGGCTTACCTCGACCAGGTGCCGGGCTCTGAACACCTGGGCATCGCAGACGGGGTTCTGAGGGGCCCATGTACGTGCCCGTGTCCGGGAAGGGCTTTCTCAAGGGATCTGTGTCCCCAAAACTGGTAAGAACTGCTGATCGGAGCCTTCGGTTCTTTTTGTTTTGTTACCAGACGGCTTCCGAGCCAGGGTCTAACTTCTCGCCACGTGTGCTTTCCAGCTCGTGCGGGGAACGTGACCGCAGCTCGGAGCACACCTGGCCGGGGCGAGTGCCGGGGGAGGGCGAGCCTCTGTGCAGCAGCCACAGGGCAGGTTGCTCTGGGTGGGCACTGACGCGCGGTGCTGAGGCGCCCTTGGGTTACGTCACGATTCACAGGAGAAAACAAGGGCGGCTTCCATCCCCTCTGAGCACCTGCAACGAGAAGCCCATTTGATTTGTCCGCGTGAGGAAGGGGGCCGCCGTCCGCGCTCCGTGCTGCCTGTCGTGAAACAGCACGTGCAGGGTCAGCGCCCTGTGCGCCGTGCCCAGCACATGTGCCAGCTCGGGGCCTCCTCCTGGCCGCCCCGTGGGAGACGCGTGGTGATCCCAGCCTGTGTCCTGTGCTCTGTGCCCGGGCACATGTGCCAGTTCGGGGCCTCCTCCTGGCCGCCCCGTGGGAGGCGTGTGGTGATCCCAGCCTGTGTCCTGTGCACTGTGCCCGGGCACATGTGCCAGTTCGGGGCCTCCTGGCCGCACCGTGGGAGGCGTGTGGCAAGCCCAGCCTGTGTCCTGTGCACTGTGCCCGGGCACATGTGCCAGCTCGGGGCTCCTGGCCGCCCCTGGGAGGCGCGTGGCGAGCCCAGCCTGCAGATGCGCAGGCAGAGGCGTCGGGCCCAGACTGCTCGGCCATGAAGGTGGGGCCAGGATTTGAGCTCCGGCTGCGGAACCTCTGCCCGACGTGCCCGCCTCCCACAGGGAAGCCAGCGCCAGTGCGTCCTCACGCGGGGCATGTCCCAGCTCCGTGGGAGCAGCCGCGGCAGCAGAGCCGGCTTAGTGGGGAACCTGACAAGAAAGCTGACGATTTCGGGGTGCCTTACGTTTGGTGGCACCTTAGACTGCTTGCAAACTGCTTACGAGTTATGGGATCCACACCTCACCACTGCCTGCCTGCAAAGCGGGTGGGGCCCAGGCCTTGTAACCAGGGAAACCGAGGCTGCGGAGGGTCAGGTGGACCTTGTCAGAGATGGGCAGGGCAGGCTCAGGCCTGGAGAGGAACTGAGGACACAGCACCCACTGAAGTTAGAAGTGGGGTAGCCCTCGGGGAAGGAGGCTGGGGCTCACAGCCGGCGCCTCCGGCATTTCTCCGACTTCCTGCCGCCTGGAGGGGGTCGCACCCGGGCTGGTCCCAGGACCAGGCTCCTGGCATCAGGATCCCACCAGGAAGTGGAGTCAACACCGGAGGGTCAGGGCCCAGCCGTGGGGTCACCACCCTGCGCTTCTCAACTCACCATCTGGGCAGCTCACATCCTGTGTCCCCAGTAAGGGGGGGGGGGCGTATTCTGGAGCCGGCTGCCTAGGGGGTCACACAGAGGCTGGGGCTCAGCCCAGCAGGAACCGGCACCCACCGTGGAGCCCCCACTCCTGCTGCTCAGGGGCGTGGCCCAGGACGCGGGCGTGACACTAACGAAGGGGAAGGAGGGCATTCCGGGGAGGACCCGCGGCCGGTACCGCAGGCTGAGTCCATCTCGTTTCAGCCGGGAAACGAGTCAACGGTTCCATTTTCCCTCCGAGGTGGCCCTGCCTGGTCACCAACATGGCCTGTCCCAGCCCGTGCTGAGCCCAATGTGCACGTGGGACGGCGACAGTGGCCCGTTACCCCAGGGCAGCCAGCAGCTGGCCTCTCTCTGAAGGTCGCCCTTGGCTTCAGAGCCTCCAACAGCGTTGGCTGGGGAGGGGGGGGGGGGGGGTGGAGTCAGGGAGCCGGCTCTTAGAACAGCAGGAGCTGGGGGAGCTGCCCTGGATTAAAGAAGACAGCCGAGGATAAAGCTGGGGCCGGGTGGGACGCTGCTCTCGGACGGAGAGACAGGCCACGGCCTGCGAGCCGAGTCTTTATTTTATAGCAGATTCCACGAGGCAAA
Source organism: Myotis nattereri (assembly GCF_964212035.1). NCBI lineage: Eukaryota > Metazoa > Chordata > Mammalia > Chiroptera > Vespertilionidae > Myotis > Myotis nattereri. The sequence continues at coordinate 213,882,172 of NC_138077.1, read as the reverse complement.
GTCAGGGCGGGTCAAGATGTTTACAATGTTCTCGCGGGTTTCGAATTTACTCAGTTACCTGCACCTGAACTCTATCAAGCTTTGTTTTGGCAGCACTGGCTGTACCTCCCGCAGCCCATATCACTGAGCCACCTGGGCCCACAGGTTCGGACCATAAGGTCAAGCTCACAGCCACAGCCTTTGGCCATAATTGTGCTGGGAGGCTTTGCCCTCCAAGCTGGGACTTGCACGTGGCTTTGCCACGAGAGGACCTGCCCCCTCATTAGTCCGAGGCTTGAACCTGTCCAAACGCTGTAGCTGCTCTCCACAGAAAGGTGGGGGCTGGGGAGCTGCAGTGGGAAAGGTGGGGGGTGGGGGAGCTGCAGTGGGAAAGGTGGGGGTGGGGGAGCTGCAGTGGGAAAGGTGGGGGGTGAGGGAGCTGCAGTGGGAAAGGTGGGGGTGGGGGAGCTGCAGTGGGAAAGGTGGGGGTGGGGGAGCTGCAGTGGGAAAGGTGGAGGCTGGGGGAGCTGCAGTGGGAAAGGTGGGGGTGGGGGAGCTGCAGTGGGAAAGGTGGGGGCTGGGGGAGCTGCAGTGGGAAAGGTGGGGGCTGGGGGAGCTGCAATGGGAAAGGTGGGGGTGGGGGAGCTGCAGTGGGAACGGTGGGGGCTGGGGGAGCTGCAGTGGGAAAGGTGGGGGCTGGGGGAGCTGCAGTGGGAAAGGTGGGGGTGGGGGAGCTGCAGTGGGAACGGTGGGGGCTGGGGGAGCTGCAGTGGGAAAGGTGGGGGCTGGGGGAGCTGCAGTGGGAAAGGTGGGGGCTGGGGGAGCTGCAGTGGGAAAGGTGGGGGCTGGGGGAGCTGCAGTGGGAAAGGTGGGGGTGGGGGAGCTGCAGTGGGAAAGGTGGGGGTGGGGGAGCTGCAGTGGGAAAGGTGGGGGTGGGGGAGCTGCAGTGGGAAAGGTGGGGGCTGGGGGAGCTGCAGTGGGAAAGGTGGGGGTGGGGTAGCTGCAGTGGGAACGGTGGGGGCTGGGGTAGCTGCAGTGGGGACGGTGGGGGCTAGGGGAGCCCCTGGGAATGGTGGAGCCGGGCCTGGCCGGCGGGTCCTGCTGGATCTGCTGAGAACTGACAAGCGTTTGTTTTTCAGGAACCTGGGCAAGTCGGGCCTGCGGGTCTCCTGCCTGGGGCTGGGTGAGTGGGGGCCCCTCGGTCCAGAGCCACCAGGGAAGCAGAGGCTGTGGGAGGGCTGAAGGGGACCACCCCCAGGGGTGGGAGCTGCCCCCAGAGCCAGGATGGGTGTGTGCCTGTTACCATGGTAACAGGGGTGCCTAGGAGAGGACAGGGGATGGAGAGACAGCCTCTTCCTTTCCCAAGCTGTGAGCTCTGTTCCCGGGCCACGCTGTCCCTCCACCTCCATGGTGCACTGTGCGCCCCAACACACACACACACACACACACACACACTGTGCGCCCCAACACACACACACACACACACACACACACACACTCCGGGCAGCAGGAGTGAGGACCTGCTCCCTGGCCTGCCCCCGGCACCCCGTCCCTGGAACAGCAGGCACTTCAGCTTGAGCCCAGGAGCGTGTCAGAGCCCCACAGCCGCTGTCTGTCCTCTCCGTTGAAGCTCAGGTGTCCACACACCAAGGACACGCTCCCCACAGGGCAGGGTGGCGCAGCGGCCATGGCCGCCCCCTGGGCCCCGCAGCCCGAGGCCCCAGCACCCGGGAGGGAGAACCGACTTCCCCGGAGGCTCTCTGACCCGACCCTGTGTGTCTCCTTCCAGGAACATGGGTGACCTTCGGAGGCCAGATCACCGACGAGGTGAGACGGGCCCCTCGTCCTGCCAGGCCCCAGCGAGGGCAGCCCCCGAGGCAGGCGGTGACGCCTGCTAAACGCCCAGTGAGGCTGCACCCCCAGCATCTGCCACAGCTTCCCTCGGTTTCTCCTGCGCCCGGCGGGAAGGTGAACCGCAGCGATGGCACCATATAGCAGCCGGGTGCCCAGGGGCTCAGCCCGTCCCGTAGCGTCCCCGAAATCCCGCGTCCTCCCTGCAGCGTCCTCCCTGCAGCGTCCTCCCTGCAGTGTCCCCGAAATCCCACGTCCTCCCTGCAGCTTGCCCGAAATCCCGCGTCCTCCCTGCAGCGTCCTCCCTGCAGCGTCCTCCCTGCAGTGTCCCCGAAATCCCACGTCCTCCCTGCAGCTTGCCCGAAATCCCGCGTCCTCCCTGCAGCATCCTCCCTGCAGCGTCCTCCCTGCAGCGCACCAGGAAAACCAGGGGCAGGCTTTCCCAGCTCGGGCCAGTGCCCCTGCAGAGCCCGCAAGAGTGCGAAACCTCAGCACAGCCTGCTGAGGCCGCTGACCGCAGGTCCCCATAGTTCTGCTGCAAGATGAGGGCTGAGCAGTGTCTCCGGGTCCGTGCGGAGGGGACAGTGCGTCCCCAGGCCACCATGCACCCGCCCCCCCAGCCCAGGCAGTGAGGGGGTGTCTGGGAAGTAAGGACAGTGGCCTTTGCTCGGAGCTCCGGCCGCTGCGGGAGAGTCATCGTCCCATTTGCCTTACCCACCGTGGGGAAGGTCGCATTTAAAAATTAGTGACTTCGCCTGCGACCTCGTTGCTGTGGTCGCGTCTTCGTCTTCGCAGGAAAGGCTTTGCTTCCGTCAGAATCCTGATGCGTGTGCTTCGTGTGTGTTTTTAAATGTATTTTTTTTTAAATATACTTTATTGATTTTTTACAGAGAGGAAGGGAGAGAGATAGAGTTAGAAACATCGATGAGAGAGAAACATCGATCAGCCGCCTCCTGCACATCTCCCACTGGGGATGTGCCCGCAACCCAGGTACATGCCCTTGATCGGAATCGAACCTGGGACCTTTCAGTCCGCAGGCCGACGCTCTATCCACTGAGCCAAACCGGTTTCACTTTAAATGTATTTTTATTAATTTAGAGAGGAAGGGAGAGATAGAAGCATCAGTGATGAGAGGAATCATGGATCGGCTGCCTCCTGCACGCCCCCTGCTGGGGATCGAGCCCACAACCCGGGCATGTGCCCTGACCAGGAATCGAACCCATGACCTCCTGGTTCATAGATTGACGCTCAGCCACTGAGCCACACCGGCCGGGCTCCATTGGTGTTTTTGTTCCTTTTTCTTGTTGCGACAGCAGCAGGTTTGATCATTCTTTGCACTTGCTTATAGGGTCTGGGCGGTCGCGGGGGGGGGTAGGGGGCGGGGGTGAAGGTGGGAGTGTTTAAGGCACAAGGAACTCTTTACTCCGGCCACCAACCTGGTCTGAGCGCTTAGACTAGAAGCGAGAGCCCCGAGCCCACGTGGTTCACGGGAACCGGTCGCGCCTGCCTCGCCTCTTTCCCTGTCGCTGTGGCACGAAACTCGCAGGCGGGGCGACTTCATTCCCACGGCACTCGCTGCGCTGCCCCCGATGTCCCCGTGGGAAAGAGAGAGACCTGGGGGTGGTGACCAGCCAGTAGGTCTCCATTAACGCCCCAGTGGCAGCCCGCTGCCCCCGCCACATCTTCATCGGGGACATAGTGACGTTCGACGACACTGGGAGTCGTTTCCAGGTGACGGGAAGCTGGGAGGACAGCGGACACAACAGGTGACAGATTCAGGGCCCCAGGAGGTCCTGGCAGACGACACGTATAGGAGCTAGCAGCGCTTCTAAATCTTCCCGTTTGTGTCCAAAAACCAACATGTCGATTCCGAGGGCCCCCCCCCCCCTCCCTGCGTTCCGATGAAGATGCCGGGGATTTAGTCTCCAGCCGGCCGTCTGCTGGGTCTGAGCCGGCGGGGCTGGTGCCACCAGGAAGCAGGGACCCGCCTGGGCTGTGGAGGGAGGCGGGCACTGCCGGGGCGGCCAGGCCACTGGGCGTTCCAGCTGAGCGGCCCGCCTGCAACTCCGTGATCCTTGCTAAGCCCGTGTCTGAAGGCAGGCGCGTGCCCAGGGGTGCAGAGCAGAGTCCTGTCGTTAGGGTTACCCAGTGTGGGGCCTGGGCCTCGGGGCACCCCCGGCTGGCAGGACGGAGCGCCTGCCAGCAGCCCCCGCTTCTCATTTCAGATGGCGGAGCAGCTCATGACCTTGGCCTACGACAACGGCATCAACCTCTTTGACACGGCGGAGGTCTACGCGGCGGGCAAGTACGTGTCTCTCCTCGTGGGAAAGGGGTGTGGCCACGGGTCCCCCGGGAGCGCCTTTTCCCGTGACCCTCGTCCCTAGGGGCCCTGCGTGCGCCTCCCCCTCTGCCCGCTCTCTAAGCTCTAAATGGCTCAAGGGCGAGTTGTTCTCCTGGGCCTTGGACACTGGTCCCTTGCTAAACTCCCCATGTGCTCACACACCACGGCCACTCAGCCCTCTGGTGCCAACGCCGCGATGCCCGGCTAGGGCCAAGATGAAGCTGTCACCGGCTCTCCCGCCGTGCCCGCGGCCCCCCACCCTCCTGACATCTTCACCTCCTAATGGCGCAGCGAGGGCCGTGGAAGCCGGTCTGGGGCTGGCGCAGGAGCTGGCCAGCCCCGCGCTGCAGGAGGCACTCCCGTCCTGGCAATGGACTTGCTACTCAATTATGTAAAAGCGCTGCTCGGCCAAGGCCGCTGGCCTGGGCTTAGGACCGGCTGTAATCAAATCATCCGCTCTCCTGCCTCGGGCTCCAAAGGCAGCTTTGCTTGTGAAGTCATCTGCTGGCTCTTTCCCCTCCCTCCGCCCCTCCCGCCTGCACGAGCCGCATGCCGTCAGCCGGGGCTGGGGCACCTCCGGGCCTGCACCTGCAGCGGGGCTTGGGGAATCTCCACAGCCTGTCCCAGCGCCAAAGCCGCGGGGCCTCGACTCAAGTCCTGGCCCAGGGTCTGGACCTCACAGCCCTGGGGGCCTCCACTGGGACCCCCCAACCTCCCTCAACCCCCGTCAGCAGCTCACTGCGCCTCCCAGCCCCTCCAAACGGCAGCCGCTGCCCATCACAGTGAAACGCTTTCCAGACCAATGAGCTCCCTGAAGGTCAGAGGCGGGGAGGCCCAAAGCGGAAGCCGCCCCACAGCCCCGCCGGGCTCTGAGCGCCCCGGCCTGCACCCGGCCCTGCACGAGGGCTCCTGGGGCCCAGCCGGTGCACACAGTTCACGGCAGCCACACTGCGTCAGTCTCACTTCCCTGGTTAGGGGACACCCAGGCTGGGCAGCTCGGGACGAGCACACTGGGTCCTGGCAGCCGCGGGGCCTCCTGGAAGCCCATGTAGAAGCCAAGGACTCGGGGAGCGCTTCTGGGGCTTGTCGCTGCCCCCAGAGCCACCACCCCCGCCCTGCCCTCCACTTCCCCCGCCTCTGAACCTGCCCACTCACCCCCATCAGGGCCTCGGTGCCCACAGCCACCCACACGGGGACGGGGCGCTGCGCCAAAGGACAGGCAGAGAGGAGCTGCCCGGGGCCCGGGGCTGCCAGGCGGCTCCAGCGGGCAGGGGCCCGGCGCTGTCCCTCTCGCTAACCAAGTGCCAGTCCCGTAGCTTGCTGAGTCTCCCCCCTCCCCATGCCGATGCTAATTTGGGCGCTTCCCAGAGCTGCAGGGATTCTAGGATGGCGCCAACCTTACCAAGTTCATGGCCACGGGCTACAGGCTTTGGCTAACTCTGTCTACAGTGCCTGTGAGCCAGGCCCACGGCTGCTTTTCTCTCTCCGTCCTTTCCTGACCTTCGTCCCACAAGTGAGGGACCCAGGGCTGAGGAGGAGGCCGGGCTGAGTGCCTTTCTGAGCATCCTGACCGGGAGCGGAGAGCTCTCAGACTCTGCCAAGCAGCTTGCCAGCGAGAGCCATTACTCCTGAGTGCGTGACTCAGCCTTCTATTGAAGGGAGCGCTGCGCACGGCTCAGCCTCCCCTGGCGGCTCTCACTCAGGAACACTTTGCTGCAAGCAAAACGTCCTTAAAAGTCAAAAGCTAAAGTCAGGAGTCCATCGCTGCAGCGCCACGCGGGCCGGAACAGTGCCCATGAGGCCGCCGCCCGAGTTTGGTGCAGGGCCCCGAGGGACGCCCAACAGCGGACAGGGGCCAGCAAGGCCACTGTCTCTCATCCGAACGCAGGAGACCAGAGGAGCACACGCACATACACACACGCACATGTGCACACACGCGTGCACACACACACACACACACACACACGCCTGCAAGCGCTCTGTCCGAACCCCGCCCTGGCCCTGAGTCCCTGTCTGTTGTCTCTGAAAACAAGATGAATAATTTAACTTTTAAAAACATGCTTATCTGGCCCTGGCCGCTGTGTGTCAGTGGTTAGAGCATCAGCCCACACCCCGAAGGGTCTTGGGTTCAATTCCCAGTTTAGGGCACATACCTGGGTTGCAGGTCCATCCCTGGCCCAGTTGGGGCGTGTGTAGAAGGCAGCTAGTGGATGTCTCTCTCACGTCGATGTTTCTCTCCCTCCCTCCCTCCCTCCCTCCTTCCTTCCTTCCTTCCTTCCTTCCACTCTCAAAATCAACGGGAAAAATGCCCTCGAATGAGGATTAACAAACACACAAAAACCTTCCTGTCTGGAAGCTTCGCCCACGTCACGTGGCGGGTGTCTTCCCGGTGAATTTCCCGTGGCCCAGCCACCGGGTGCCGCCAGCCTTGCCTATGGGCCAGAGCACTGCGGCCCAGACCAGGCGTAGGGACACGTGCCACGCCCCTTTGTGGGGGCACAGCAGCCACGCCTGTCCCTGGATGAGCTGCCCGAGCCTCGGGGGCCGGCTGGCTCCTGGCCCCATGACCTCTCCCTCGGGGACCAGGTGGCCAGCTGTCCGTGGGCGGGTGGGCGCTTCTGTGGCTTAATGACATCTCCGTGTCTGGCCTTTCTTGCAGGGCTGAGGTGGTTCTCGGGAACATCATTAAGAAGAAGGGATGGAGGTAGTGCCTGCTCTCTCTGTGGTCTGTGTCCAGGGCCCACACGAGGGGCGGGGGGAGAGCCTGGGGGAGCGGGGAGGGAGGGGGTTCCGTGAGAGGCAGGCGCGCTCTGGGCTGGGATTCGGTAGGCAGGCCTCCCCGGGCGAGCGTGGCCTGGTCCCCGCGGTCCCGTCCTGTCACCAGGGGCGTGCCCGGGGTGGTCTCCTCGCCATCTTTCTAAGACCTCCAAGCCCCAGAATCTCTCTCATGGGGAAGGGAAGGCTGTCCCGGAATGAGGCAGCCCAGAGCTTTCTCCAGGGAGTGAGGTTCACTGGGGGTGGCCGCACCCAAGGAGCCAGGGGCTGTGGCGAGGGGGGGTGCCAATTCCGTTCTCCCAGGTGGCGTCTCTGCTGGAGAGGGAGCCAGCGGTGGCCCGCACCCCCATCTGCCCCTCCCCCTGACCCGCGGTTCAGAGGGCCAGGGTCCCGGGGGCAAGGCTGACTGGGTGAGGCCAAGCAGAGCTGCCGTGGGAACTTGCAGCCCTGGGTGCCGCAGGGGTGGTGCCGAGAAGAGAGGGGTCAGTCCCCTGGACAGGGACCGCTGTCCCACCTCCTGGTCGGGCTGTCCCGAGGCTCAGACACCTCCCGGGCCTTCACACCCCACTCCCCCGGGAAGCGGTGGCTCCTAAGACCGCCTTCACCTCAGGAGCCGCACCCGCTCTGAGCTGGGCCCCGGGGGGCAGGTCAGGACCCGCACCCGCTCTGAGCTGGGCCCTGGGGGGCAGGTCAGGACCCGCACCCCCTCTGAGCTGGGCCCCGGGGGGCAGGTCAGGACCCCCAGCCGCAGCCCCAGCTTCATCGGGGCAGACACAGCCAGTGGCCCGAGCGGCTTTGTTTCCAGTAATTCCAGAAGCTGCGGTAAAGCCGGGCCTCCCTCCGGCCCGACACACACGGCTGACGCCCCTCCTCTTCCCCCCCCAAAGTGTGTCCTTGTGGCTCTAATTGATCCCCAAGTCCCTTCTGGGTCCCTAGTGAAAGGAGGTCGCCCGCGGTCGCAAGTCCCCGATGATGTCTCGGTGGAGACAGGAGCACCGGGTCACCCCCGCCCGCGGGGGAAGCTGTGCCCGCGCTTGTGGCTTCGAGGACCTGTGTCCCGAGCGGCCGTGGGGGAGGGCACAGCCTCAGGTCACTCACCCTCACCTGCCCCTCAGGACAGGCACGGGGCCCCGTTTGGCTCATATAGACTTAAAGCAGGAAAACAACGTCCTTCCCACGCCCCACCCCTGGGCCCTCAGCACCCCAGCCGGCATCCCCGAGCCCCCCTCACACCCCAGCCTCTCCTCCTTCAATGCCCGCTCCCCCCCCCCCCCGCCACCATCCCCACAGCTCTTCTGACAGTGTCAGCGGGAAGCTTGCCCCCCTGTCCTTCATCCTCGGCTCCTGCCGCCCTTGGCCCCTGAGCCTCCCGTGGCCCCGGCCCCACCGCTCCCTCAACCTGCTCCCATCCCCTGAGCTGTGTCCCCCCTGCATTCTCCCGAGACCCCTCTACCAGACATGCCCCTCCTCTGGGCCGTCTCCTTTGGGCCCCATACCCGCCCTGTGGGCCCATGTTGGGAAGCTGCACCCACGTGGTTAGTTAGTTACACCCATGGGTTGTCTCCTGATGCCACACGGAGCCCAGGGTCCAGGCTCAACGCAGCAATGACTGAATGACGGGCACCCTATTTCACCCAGCGCTCCCCGGTGAGAAGGGTGGGAGGACCCCCACGGGACCACGTGCAGTAACACCCTCCTCCTGCTCTGTCCACAGACGGTCCAGCCTGGTCATCACCACCAAGATCTTCTGGGGAGGAAAGTAGGTGACGCTCCCGCGGCAGGTCCAGGGGCCGCAGCCCGGAGCCCAGCCCACTCCCCTGGCTGAGGAGGCTCCTGGGGGGCGGGGGGAGGGCAGAAGCCAGGCCCTTGCCGCTCCCTGTCCCCTGGTGCCGATATGGGAGGCCTGGCTTTGGTGCCGCCGTCTGCCCTGGCGCCCTTCCCTACGAAGGGAGGTCAAGTTCCCGAAAAGCAGCTTCGGCCGAGTCTGTCTTTTATTCAAACCTTGTTTAGTTTCTATGTTCACACTCGTGGATTTGTTCTTTTTTTCTGATCACCAAGGTAGCGTTCTAAAACTCCTGGGAAACAGACAATTGGTGAACTGTCCAAACCCCGACCTTTCCTGGGCCTTAGCACCCCTCCCGGCCTCCGGGAGTCTCCCGTATTCTCTCTCGGGGGCTGGGAATTACAAATGTGGTTCATTCTTTAAAATATACGTTTATTGATTTCAGAGAGGAAGGGAGAGGGAAAGAGAGAGAGAAACATCAGTAATGGGAGAGAATCATTGATCGGCTGCCTCCTGCACGCTCCCCACTGGGGATCGAGCCTGCAATCCGGACATGTGCCCTGACTGGGATATGGTTCATTCTTAATCTTTAAAAAAATCCACGCCAAGCAGAAGAACAGATTGAAAAACAGGAACCGCCCCCTCCACCCCCTCCACCCCCTCCCCCCTGCACGGCCGCCCTCTCCTCAGGACGGCCAGGAGCAGCCTGGGTCCCCCTCCCCCCACACCCCCGCCACGCCTGGGGGAGCGCCCCGCTGGCCTCCTGGTTTCCACCCCGAAGTGACGCCTGCTGACCTACCTTTTTGCCCAACATTTGCATCATCAACACCCCAAACCGCCGTCACCCTCACGCGCTGTGGGCCTGTTTTTCAGAGCGGAGACCGAGCGGGGCCTCTCCCGGAAGCACATCATAGAAGGTGAGGGGCCCTGAGCCCCAGGGTCCTCCCTGGGTGCAAAACGGAGGGTGCACACCCACCCCTCCCCATAAGCACAGCCCCGGGCCTGGGGACACCCGCTCCTCCGTGTCCCGAGGGAGGGCAGGGGTGTGGGCAGGGTGGGGCCTGTGTCGCCCTGGGTGGGACGGTGTGGCCTCCGGGCAGGACACAGACAGGCCTGGCTTTCCATTCAGTGCTGATCGGGAGTCACTTCCCCAGGCCTCTGAGGCGGCTCAGGGAGAGCACCGCCCCTGGGGGCCCCGGGAATGGGGAGCACCCAGACAAGGGTGGATGTCAGACCCGCCCAAGGGGCTCAGCGCCTGGAGCACAGGGCCGGGTCAGCCAGCGCCACCCTCTGCCACTGCATTTTCCGTGTCTCCTGCCTTTTCTGTCCTCCTCATGTTCATCCTCTAACAGATGACTGGGGGGCCTGGCGACCGCTGCCCCAGCCCAGCACCCACTCCAGCTCTGCTCTGACCCCGCCGGGTGCAGGGTCACGACTGGTGCGTCTCAGACGCCCTCGGCCTTGGGTGCGGTGGGCGCCACACGTGCTGCCCCTCCCTCCCTGTCACCCCACGGGCCACAGGAGACCCTGGACGGTCCCCCCACATCCCAGTGCAGGACATTGGCCTCCTCCCCTGGCCTCCACGGCCCCCAACTGCCCGCCTCTCCCTTCCACCTCTGGCTCGGGCGGCGGCCCCGGCAATCTGTGATGACGGTGACCCTCCCTCCCACTCCTCCCAGGTCTGAAGGCCTCCCTGGAGCGGCTGCAGCTCGAGTATGTGGACGTGGTGTTTGCCAACCGCCCGGACCCCAACACGCCCATGGAAGGTGGGTTCTCCGTCGGCTGGCCCGGAGGTGCTACCCTGAGGCTTGAGGGCCTCGGCACAGGCCCCGCTGGGCACCCAGGCCAGCGGGGAGGGGACGCCAGGCCTTTGGGGTGGAGAGAGCGGGCAGGGAGGCCTGAGCTCGGCCCCAGAGTCTCCCCACCCCCCAGCCGGGGGCACCTGGTACACCTGGGTCCCCGTCCGGGGTTCGGGGCTGTGGCATGCTCTCCCCTCCCGGCTGTTAAGAGTTTGCAGCTCAGTGGGGTCACAAGATGATGGCTCGTTGCAACTGCTCCTCCTTTCCATCACCTTCCCCGAGGCCTGCCTCTTGCGCTCGGCTCCTTCGAGGAGAAAAGACATGCAGGCTTCGCAGAGCGGTTTTAGTTTCTTAGGCGCTTAATTATTCTTTCACCTCCCGCGGTCACCCCTCCCATCTCCCTCAGCCTCCTGCTTCGGGGACTTGGAACGTTAGGTCGTGTTCAGTTATTTTTCCTTCATTTGTTGACATATGTGTGTATATATGTACACCGTGTGTGCACGCGTGTATATATATATGTGCGTGGGGTTTATAACGCGAATTCTGCGGAAGTGATTTGTGCCTCCCTCCCGCGCCCTCTGTCATTCCGCGCCTCCCGTGTTCCCCCAGCTGTCGACTCTGGTCTCTAAATCTTTCTTTTATCACCAGGGGACCCATTTAGTTCCTCCAAGTCCAGGACATTCATCATAGAAGGTACCCAGTACCCTCGCCGGCCATTGACCTGTGTCTGAGCTGCATTTTATGAGGCAGTGGTTTTATTTACACGACTCTCTCCCCCAGGACAAACTCCTCCATAAAATGCATAAGGGAAACCCAGTGCCCGACACCCACCGGCCGCTGTCCTTCATTCTCCCGCCCTCTGTGCATGCCCCGCCCCCGCCTGGCGCTGCTGAGGTCCTGGGGCGGCCGCGGGCCCCGCCTGAGCGGGTGATGCTGCGATCAGGGCCTAAAACCTTGGCGCTGGGTGGGCCGGGGCAGGGCTGGGGGAGGCCAGATTCCCACCGGAACAAACACATCGGGGATCCCAGAGTGTTTCTGGATCCCACAAGTCTTCTCTTCTCCATAATTCATGTTTGCTAAGCTCCTGCCCCAACCAGAAGCCATGAACCCCATGCGAGCTGCGCCTGGCTCCTCCGTGAGCGTCCTGGCGGGCATGGTGCTCGTATCCCTGGGAGGGCTGGCCACCTGCCACTCACCCCTTCCTGTGTGGCCTGACTCCGCACTGGAATGGAACATTGTCCCCCTGGAAGGACGCCCTCATGAGCCGGGAAACTCGAGACCCGGGCAGCCTCTGGCCCCAGGACCCCACACCACGGCCGGCCACAGCCTCCCGGGGGCCCGGGCTGAGTTCCACGGTGGCAGGGCTCCTGCCTGCCAACTGGCACTGCCACCTGACCCCTCCCATGTATTATTTGTGACACGACAGGAGATGCCAGGGGTCTTGGCAGCAGCTGCAAGGATTTGTTCGGCAGCATTAAATGTTGAGGCGCAGGACAGGCCCCTCGCTGTCCCTGTGTCTGGGGCACTGACATCACACTTGGGCAGAGGGCAGAGCGCCATGTTCCGTGTGAGGGCACCATGGTCCCGGGTGTGGGCTCCATGCCCGCCTGCCACCGCCTGGGACCCTCCGGGATCCCAGCAGCCTGGGCCCAGGGCACCCGCCGTCAGGGCCGCCCCGGGCTGTGGGGCTACCGCGTGGCCGTGACCGCAGGCTCGGCGGCCTGCCCTCTGCATGGAAGGGCCCTGCATCGCGCGGCCCCTCGTCAGGACGGAGCGGCCGGGAGCCAGGCTGGGACGGGGTGCCTGGGCTTCCTCTCCAGCATGTGGGCCTGCGCCGTGGCTGAGAGGAAGGGGCGCTCGCGCTGCATGGCTGCAGGTCCCCCGAGAGTGTTTCTAAAGAGCCCGACGGGGCGCCAGGCCGGCACGGGGCTCAGGGCGCGGGTGTGGGACCCTCAAGCCCCTCCAACCGACACTGTTGTTCTCCACATCGACTGGTGTCAGCAAAAGGGCGGCCCATGGGGGTCCGGGCTCCCCACCAGCCAGCTCCTCTCCCTGGGACGGGAGGGAGGACGGGGCTCGGCCTGCAGGTGTGGACGCCCAGGTGTGAGTTTTGAGGGGGTCTCCGCGCCCACAGAGACGGCCACCCCAGGAGCCCAGCCACCACTGCCTTCTCCTGAAAGGGGCCCTCGGCCAGGGGCCCGCGTCTCGCTCGGTTTTAGAAACACTGTTTGTCGGCTCCACTTCCCACGCTGCCCGGACTTGCAAGCACTGTATGGGGCCTGGGAGGCATCTGGGGGAGCGGCCTCCCCCCGCGACGCTGAGACGTTAGAACTGAGAAATGTGAGGCCGGGTTCTGTTTCAAAAACAACGACATCCCCATGAGCTGAGGCAGCCCCAGAAGGAGAGCGGCAGGTTTCACCTCCCAGAGCCTCTCCTGAGGAGCCGGGGCAGGGGGCGGGGGGCGGGGGGTCTCCCCGTTTAAAAGCAAGGCCGGTCTCCACGGCTGAGGTCCTAGGACACAGGATTCCCACTGCCAGGTCTTCGGTGGAGACCTTGACGTCCCACTGCAGCCTCGGGCCTCCCCAGGAGGGTCCCCCAACCCCCATGGCGCCAGGAGCAGAAGCCACCCTGTGCCGGGGACATGCTCCGGCCTGGGACGGGGCTGGCATGCGAAGCGGGGGCCTGGCCCAGACGGGCTGCCCCTGTCTCCTCTGTCTCTTCTGGGCCACCCAGGGCCCTGCGCCCTCTGTCCCTGCAGATGCCATGGTCCCTTCACCCTCCAATTCTGCAGCTCCCAGGGAGAGTGGGAAGCGCCCGGAGCAGCCGCCCAGAAACAGGCCAACACTGCGTTTACCTCTGCTGCCTCCTGCCAGTCTGGCTGTGACCTTAATCCCTACCTGGCTCTGCCTGGGGGTCGGTCCCTGGTCCCTCCTGGGACTAGAGAGCCTCTTGAGACTGGCATCACATCCTTCGATCTCCCCCCACAACCCTTCTAACCTGACACAGAAGCACCCAGGCCACCCACCACCCGTCTCTCAAAGACCCCATAAGGCTTGTACCTACCGGGGGAAGTCATTTTCAAGACCAATTGCTTGGCCCTGGCCTGTGTGGTTCAGTGGATAGAGCGTCCACTTACGGACAAAAGGGTCCCGGGTTGGATTCTGGTCAAGGGCATGTACCTCGGTGGCAGGCTCCTCCCCGGCCTGGGCCCTGGTCAGGGCGCGTGCAGGAGGCAACCCATCGATGTGTTTCTCTCACATCGATGTTTCTCTGTCTTTCCCCCTCTCTTCCACTCTCTCTAAAAATCAATGGAAAAATATCCTCGGGTGAGGATTTAAAAAAAAAAAAAAAAGACCAATTGCTTGGAGCAGGTCCACTTTTTTCTGTCGCCCGGATCCCCGCACCCCAACCTGGGAGCCAGGAAGTACAGAGCTTGCAAGACGTCTCTGCAGCACCCTGCCCTGCTCCCGGCGCGCCTGTGTTTGCAGAATGTCCCCCGCTGGGCCCCGGGCCCCGCCACCCCCCAACCTGCAGCTTCCCCTTCTCTCCTGACAGAGACCGTGCGCGCCATGACCCACGTCATCAACCAGGGGATGGCCATGTACTGGGGCACGTCGCGCTGGAGCTCCATGGAGATCATGGTACGGCGGCCTCCGGGGTGCGTGCACGCGTGGGCTCCTGCCCGCTCTGCGGAGGGAGGTCCCAGTCCTGGGCTCCGGCAGGTTCCGGGCTGTGGGTCCAAGGGCACAGGTGCTGTGACGTGCAGGGGTCATGGCTGCCGGCCTTGCGGGGGGTCTTGGTCTCAGCTCGGGGTGGGGGTGGGACTGACCTGGGTTAAGATGGGCTCACTCCCCTGTGGTGAGGAGGACCTCCGGGAGGCTGTTCTGGGGGGGACCTGAGAGCAGGTGCGAAGCTCATGGCAGAGGCCTGCAGCCCCGCGGACAGCCGCTCGGGCCCGGGCACCGAGCTCTCGGCACCAAGGAGCCACCAGCATCCTCTGGAGCCACCAGCGCCTTCTCCCCATTTCACAGACAGGAGAACTGAGTCTCCCAGGCTGGCACACAGGGCTTCCCCGGGGTCTGTCTGCGGACATCAGCCCTGGCTCACCACAGTCTGGTCTGCGGGGCTGAGGCCTTAAGCTCCAAGTTCCAGAAATGGGCAGATGCGGCCACTCGCCCTCCTGACCGAGCATTTTCTGCCCGTGCCATCCCCCCGGGTCCAGGGCCCTGGAGTGACGACCAAAGCAGTAGCCCCGGCAGGCAGCCCTGATGTGCCCCTGGGCCAGGCGCTGTCCGAGGGCGGCCAACACCGCTGCTCATTTGACCCTCAGGACAGATGGGGAAACTGAGACCCAGGCGGTGAGCCCGGCCCCAGGCCACGTGGCCAGGAATGCCAGAAGCCAAGCCCCTCAGTCCCTTCAGCCACCCCTTTCCCACCGCAGGGCCGGACCTAACAGGTGCCCCGGATCGCTGCGAGGGGGAGGGGCAGGGGCAGGTGGCGGTCCTTCCCTGGGAGGCCCGTGCGTCCTCCCTGCTGCCCGGCGGCCCCGCACCCGGTGCTGGGCAGTGCCCAACGTGCCTTCTGCGCCCTCAGGAAGCCTACTCGGTGGCCCGGCAGTTCAACCTGATCCCGCCCATCTGCGAGCAGGCGGAGTACCACATGTTCCAGCGCGAGAAGGTGGAGGTGCAGCTGCCGGAGCTCTTCCACAAGATCGGTGGGCGCCCCGCCCTGCACCCCTCCCGGTCCCCGCCCCTGCCCCGCCCTCCCCAGTCCCCGCCCCTGCCCCGCCCTCCCCCAGTCCCCGCCCCTGCCCTGCCCTCCCCAGTCCCCGCCCCTGCCCCGCCCTCCCCCAGTCCCCGCCCTGCACCCCCTCCCCAGTCCCCGCCCCTGCCCCGCCCTCCCCCAGTCCCCGCCCCTGCCCCGCCCTCCCCAGTCCCCGCCCCTGCCCCGCCCTGCACCCCCTCCCCAGTCCCCGCCCCTGCCCCGCCCTCCCCAGTCCCCGCCCTCCCCAGTCCCCGCCCCTGCACCCCTCCCCAGTCCCCGCCCCCTGCACCGCCCTCCCCCAGTCCCCACCCCCTGCACCGCCCTGCACTTCACACACAGGCGCGCGCGCCCACACACACACACACACACACACACACACACACACACACACATCGCCGCCCTCACCCCACCTGGGGGTCCAGGGCATGACCTCTCCTGGCTTTCCTCCTGCAGGAGTGGGTGCCATGACCTGGTCCCCTCTGGCCTGCGGCATCGTTTCTGGAAAGTATGACAGCGGCATCCCGCCCTACTCCAGAGCCTCCTTGAAGGTCAGGAGGGGTTGGGACAGGGAGGGGAGGGCCAGGGATGGGCATTTAGTAGAGGTGAGGCCTCGGGCCGACAGCCTCGGTGCTGGGCACCCTTCCCTGGGCCCCTGCCCGCAGGTGGTTCGGGCCGTGGGAACCTGGGGCCCTGGCTGGCCAGAGCCGGGCCCAGAAGAGCTGCCCACCCCATGGGCACGCCCCGGTGAAGAGGTGCCTTCACTCCCCTGCACCCCCTCAACACCCTCCTTGGTTCCACATTCACAACCTGGGCTGGGTCCACATGTGCCTTTGGGATGCTACCCCCCCCATGCACACACATGCACATGCATGCACACGTATGCTCACACATGCACACACATGCACACACCTGATCTGGGCTGAGCTCAGGGCCCGGCTGCACAGCTTCTTCAGTTGTCACTCAGAGGTGAGTCCTGCACGCACACCTCCAGACAGGGGACTCCAGGAGGGTGTCCAGAGTGCAGAGAAAGGTCTGCCCAGGCCAGGGCAGGTCCAGCCCCGGAGCCCCAAGCCCTAGGTTCAAGGGCAGAGGGCCTGCCCTACTCACTCCTCCCCAACCCACTGCAAGGCCAGGGGGCCCTGCAAGGCACTGCGCCCGGGGAGTGGGGCCAGGGAGACCGCACCCCTCAGTGCCGGACCAAAGACCGCAGCACCTCCCGGATGCCGGCCTCCTGGGAGAAGGGAGGTCAGCGGGCCCCTCCTGTCCTGGGTCACGGGCCCCCCTCAGCCCCCCAGAGACAACAGGCTTCCGAGGGCAGTGGTCCCACGCTTCCAAAGGCCAGGAGGGGCCCTGGCCTGGCTTCAGTCCTCAGCCCTCTGCACACACGTCCAGGTGACCTGCCCTCACCTGTGGTCTGTTCTTCCCCTCCCCCAACCAGGGCTACCAGTGGCTGAAGGACAAGATCCTGAGTGAGGAGGGCCGGCGCCAGCAGGCCAAGCTGAAGGAGCTGCAGGCCATCGCGGAGCGCCTGGGCTGCACCCTCCCGCAGCTGGCCATAGGTAAGGGGGGGCGTGGCCATAGGTAACAGGGGGGGCTTGGCCATAGGTAACAGCGGGGGAGGTGTGGCCATAGGTAACAGCGGGGGGAGGTGTGGCCATAGGTAACAGCGGGGGAGGTGTGGCCATAGGTAACAGGGGGGGGGGGGAGGTGTGGCCATAGGTAACAGCGGGGGGAGGTGTGGCCATAGGTAACAGCGGGGGAGGTGTGGCCATAGGTAACAGCGGGGGAGGTGTGGCCATAGGTAACGGGGGGGGGGAGGTGTGGCCATAGGTAACAGCGGGGGGAGGTGTGGCCATAGGTAACCGGGGGGGGGGGGGGAGGTGTGGCCATAGGTAACGGGGGGGGGGAGGTGTGGCCATAGGTAACAGGGGGGGGGAGGTGTGGCCATAGGTAACAGGGGGGGGGAGGTGTGGCCATAGGTAACGGGGGGGGAGGTGTGGCCATAGGTAACAGGGGGGGGGAGGTGTGGCCATAGGTAACAGGGGGGGGGGAGGTGTGGCCATAGGTAACAGGGGGGGAGGAGGTGTGGCCATAGGTAACGGGGGGGGGAGGTGTGGCCATAGGTAACAGGGGGGGGGAGGTGTGGCCATAGGTAACGGGGGGGGGGAGGTGTGGCCATAGGTAACAGGGGGGGGGAGGTGTGGCCATAGGTAACAGGGGGGGGGGAGGTGTGGCCATAGGTAACGGGGGGGGGGGGAGGTGTGGCCATAGGTAACAGCGGGGGCAGGTGTGGCCATAGGTAACAGCGGGGGGAGGTGTGCCATAGGTAACAGCGGGGGCAGGTGTGGCCATAGGTAACAGCGGGGGGGGGGGGCCGGGGGGGGGGTGGCCATAGGTAACAGCGGGGGCAGGTGTGGCCATAGGTAAGGGGGGGCGTGGCCATAGGTAACAGGGGGGGCTTGGCCATAGGTAACAGCGGGGGGAGGTGTGGCCATAGGTAACGGGGGGGGGGAGGTGTGGCCATAGGTAACAGCGGGGGGGGGGGAGGTGTGGCCATAGGTAATGGGGGGTGGAGGCGTGGCCATAGGTAAGGGGGGGGAGGCGTGGCCATAGGTAACAGTGGGGGGAGGTGTGGCCATAGGTAACAGTGGGGGCAGGTGTGGCCATAGGTAAGGGGGGGCGTGGCCATAGGTAAGGGGGGGGAGGCGTGGCCATAGGTAACAGTGGGGGGAGGTGTGGCCATAGGTGTCAGCGGGGGAGTTGTGGCCATAGGTAACAGCGGGGGCAGGTGTGGCCATAGGTAATGGGGAGGGGGGGAGGCGTGGCCATAGGTAACAGCTGGGGGAGGCGTGGCCATAGGTAACAGCTGGGGGAGGCGTGGCCATAGGTAACAGCTGGGGCAGGTGTGGCCATAGGTAATAGGCTGGGGCTTAGGGGCCAATTGGAAGGTGTCAGGAGTCCCTTACGCCTGGGCCGGCTCTTTATGAGCCAGCCATGGATAGTGGGGGCCCCACATTCATGGGGAGAAGGTGGGTCCCTGAGCACTTGGGCCACCTCTCCACCTGGGGCAGCCTGTGCCAGGTCTCCCCCAGCCCCCACCAGCACTGCTGAGCACTGGACTTGCTAGGTCCCTCCTGGCCCGCAGACTCAGGGGCTGGTGTCTCCTGCCCGGGGAGGGGAGGGCAGACCGGAAAGGGCACCCGCGGTGGGTGCCTCCTCACCTCTGTCTCGCCGCCCCCAGCCTGGTGCCTGAGGAATGAGGGTGTCAGCTCTGTGCTCCTGGGCGCGTCCAGTGCAGACCAGCTGATGGAGAACATTGGAGCAATACAGGTGAGCGGGCCCATCGGTCATCTGCCCAGCAGGTATTCGCGGAGCCCCTGCTACGCGCCAGGCACTGTGCTAGGCACGTGGGCTCCGTCAGCGAACCCCCGAAGAGCCTGCTCTGGAAGAGCCGGTGTTCTAGCTGGAGAGACAGCAGGCACTGAAGTGGAGAAGTAGGGGGTGAGAGTGGGTGTCAGATGAGCGCTGTGAGGGAGAATAAGCCGGTGTGAGGGCGGGTGTCTGGGCGAGGCAGAGCCATGGGCCCAGGGTGAAGGGGCTGTCAGCGTGGGCTCGGGGAGACAGTGGCCTGTGAGCAGAGGCCCGCAGGTGAGGCGTGGCCATGCACATCCTCAGGAAAGAAGGGGCCAGGCAGCAGGACAGCTGCTGGTGGCCAGGGCTGGCGAGGGCCCAGGAGCAGGGCAGGAGTGGGGGGCAGAGGCAGGAGTGGGGGGGGGCAGGAGTGAGGGGCGGAGGCAGCAGTGAGGGGTGATTAAGCTGCCGTGGGAGCTCTGTGGTCCCAGGAGAGTAGGGGCACAGTCTGACTTTGGTCTTAAAAGTGACCCCCCCCCCTCTCTCTGGCTGCTGAGTGCAGGGAAGACTGGGGAGCAAGGAGATGTGCTGGGGGGTGACAATGGGGGTCGGGTGATAATGGTGGAGGAGATGGGGGAGCCATCTGGATGTTGGAAGGTGGGCCGGCAGAACTGGCCCACAAACTGGATGTGAGGGGGAGCGGGTCAGAGACGCCCCTGGGTTTGGCACAGGGAAGGGTGAGGTGGGGAAGGCTGGGAAGGCGGCTTGGGGTGTGGCGATCAGCCCGGAGGCCGCACTGTATGCCTCCCAGAAGGTTCTGGAGTACGCTGGCCTTTGAGGGGCAATGTATGCCCTAGGGCAGACTTCCTCTCTGCCCCGAACCTTCTGGAATAGACAGCAGTGTGGCCCATCTGCCTCCGCTGGAGCTGGACGCCCTGAGGGCCCCGCGGCCGCCTCCCCCACAGGCGCCTGGCGGGACCCCGACCTGCTCTTGTCCTGGCCCACAGGTCCTCCCCAAGCTGTCGTCCTCCATCGTCCACGAGATCGACAGCATCTTGGGCAACAAGCCCTACAGCAAGAAGGACTACCGGTCCTAAGGGCCAGCTGGCCGGACACTCCCTCCCCGCCCAGTCTGTTCGCTGCCCCTCGCTTCCGCTTTTCTGAAGCCAAGTCACGAATGTGGTTCGCATCACAACGAAAACCCTCCAAGATGTCCCAGGGGACAAAGAAGCCGCTGTGACACTCCACCCACTGCTCCGGGGACCCTCGTCCTGCCGGGACAGCCCGGTCAGGTGTCCCCCCACAGGCTGGGCCTCCCTGGAGCCTCCGCAAGCCCAGGCCAGGCTGGACCGGGGCCGAGAACCTCTGGTGTTGGCGGTGGGGAGGACCCCGGGCCTGGTCCTCCTGGGGCCCCTCCGCAGGGCCCTGGGCGCTGGCCTGGGCCTCCCCAGGGGGTCTCCCTCTGACCCAGGGCCCGACCTCAGCTGCTTCCCCACCCCTGCCCCAGGGGGTCTCTCAGGGGCCTTCTGTGCTGTCCCTTGACCCCACCTCCTCCCTGGCTGATAGGGGTCGGGACCCAGAGGGGTTGGCTCTGCAGTTTGGGGCCCACAAGAAGTTTGGGGTCTGATTTCAAGTTCCTTGCCCTTGGCAGGGGCCCTCCCTGCCCCCCCCCCCCTGCCAGCTACCCAGGTCGCTGCCCCCTGTCCTTGCCCCGGAAGGCAGGCCCCGGGGCCGTGCGTGCCGAGCTGGACTGTGGCTGCTGAACCACGAGTGGGAGAGGACGCCCTGCTCTGCTGGGGGTCGGCCTCGGCGTCTGCAGAGAGGACAGGCTTGAGCCCTTCCCAGGGGCCCCGGGTCTTCTGTCTGCGCCCAGGGCGGGGGTCTTGTACCCCGAGCAGCAGCCCCCACCGTGGAGGAACGACCCCCAGAGGCTCTCCCTGAAGAGGTGCTCCGCGAGGCCTCGGATCAGGCGGGGTTGAGGTGCTCCGTCCTGAGCAGCAGTGTCACCCCGGGGCCCCCACACTCTGTGACAAGTGAGGGTGTCACTTCACACCACTCCCCAGCCTGGAGCAGGTTGGGGACAGGGACGAAGAGCCGGACACACAGGCTGTCAGCCCCTTGCAACCCCAGCCTGGGGCCAGAGGGGACGGGGGAGCAGAGGATGGCCTGCAGCCAGGAGCCCCAGCCCCATGGTCCTGAGAAGTGCCCCAGCCTTTGCCGGCTATGTGGGGGGCAGGAGCCGGGCTCTACAGATGTGCCAGCTGCTCTGTGGGGGCCCTGTGTGCCAGCCCCCCAGGCACCCCACACCCTCCCGTCACCAGGAGGCCTGCACAGCGGTCCTGTGTGCAGAGCTGCCCCCCCCAAGGCCTCCTCCCACCTCCCCCCTGCCATTCTCAGAGGCCTGCACCGTCCTGGCTGGGCTGAGGCTGGGAAAGGGCTTTGAGAAAAGCCACAAAGGCAAGGGGCGTGGGGACAGCTCTCCACTCCTGACCTCTGCGCTGAGCCTGGAGTCTAGAACCTTCCCCTCCTCGTAGGCCTGGCCCTTGGGGTCTTTTCCAGCTCGTCCCCTACAAGCTTCATGTGTGGGTGTGGGGAGTGGGCAGCGCTGGTCCTGCTGAATGCCCAACCTGTGCCACTCCCCATCCTACGGGAGGGTGTCCTGCTCTGAGGGCGGGCCCTGTGGGGGCATTCTGTCCAGGCCCACCCCTCCCTGGGCGAGTGACTGGGCCTCCACACGCTGCCCCAGACCACCTGCTGACCACCCACCAACAGGGACCAGACTTGCCGGGGGCCAGAGGCGGGGCTTCTGCCCCACAAGCCACACCTGGGAGGCCGGCCCATTGGCCGCGTGTTGGGCAGCGGCGGGCGGGCCCGGGCTGAGCTCCGCAGAGGCTGGAGTGGCCGGCGCAGGACCCAGCAGCCCCGGCCCAGCCTGGTTCTCAGTGGCCTCTGCTTCCTGGGGGACAGGCCCCCGACTCAGGAGGGAGCTGGAGTGGGGAGAGGAGGTCAGAGCCGGGAAAGGGATGAGCTGGGCAAGGTGGCCCCAGAGGGTGGCCCGGCCCCTGCACAGGGTGGGGTGCTGCCCCCCAGCCTTGCCCCCCCGCCGGGAGTGCCCTACATGGGACTGGGCCAGGACAGGCTGGGGTCGGTTTTGCTTGTTGATGCCACACAGAGTCCTGCCTCCTCTTCACCCGCATCTGGTCAGAGCCGAAGGGCGGGCTCGCTGGTCTTGTCTTGTAAATAACGCGCTTTTTCTCCGGTTTTTTTTATGACTGTGGTTCCCCCGCTAATGCGCTCCCTCTGTAGGCGAGACCGCCATCCGCCTCGCTTCCCGATGACACGTATTTATGGAATGACCAATAAAACCCAAGCCCGTGGGTCCGCGGTCTGCCTGCTGCTCCCCTCATTTCCGCGCTTGGGGGGCTTGGTCAGGGCTGGGCAGTAGGAGGGGGCAGGCTGCTACCATTCAGCAGACGGGGGCCCCGAAGCCTGCAGCCAAGGGCGGGTTGAGAGAAATGGGCCCTGGAGAAGAGGCAGAGATTGGGGACCAAGACCCCCATCTCTCCCGAGTGATTCAGGAATGGGGGTGCCCCCACCGCCCCCATCACATGCTCTCTGGTTGCTGGGGGGCTCTGTGCCCTCTGGGGACACAGGTTGGGTCCAGGGGCATCTGTTTGATGCAGTGGGGGCTGTGTTTAGGGGTGCAGGTGGGAGGGCTAGGCACCACCCATGCACACCCTTCTTGGGGTGCCCGGCTCTTCAGCCCTGTGGGGCAGGGTCTTCTCAGGCAACACCCCCATCCCCCACACCCTCTGCTCCCCAGCCCCACCCGCTCCTAGATCATGAGAATCGAGGGAAAACACTGATTCGGTCCTTTGCCAAAGGATTTATTAAAACGCAGAAAACCAAGACACACACAGAGTACAAAGTGAAGGGGGCAGGCAGCAATGGTCTCTGTCCAGGGTCCCTCACGTCCTCCAAGGGCGGGACAGGTCACCACTTACAGGGGCTCCGCTCCCAAAGCCCCAGCCCCCACCGAGCTGGGACCCCCCTGCTGGGACCCAGGGCTGGCGGGCAGGGGCCTGGCCCCTCCGCTGGGCCGGGGGCCGCCGGGTGGGAGTCCCCCTCATCTCCGGGCTGGGCTCAGGCTCCCGCCTCGATGCCGGGGGTTCAGACACACACACACACCTGACGGGCCCTCTCTGGGTTATTGTACTTAAAAAAATACTTTGTTTAAAAAAAATCTGGAAACTAAGAAAAGAATGTAAAACAACGCCAGTGACTTTGGGCTGATATACCACAACCTGTAAACTTGCGGGGACTGAACGTGGGGCTGGAGCCGGCTCCCTCGATGGAGACGGTGGTGGGCACGGGACAGCCACAGGGGCAGTGGGGAGACCCCAGGCAGTGGCCAGGCCAAAACCGCGCTCCATGGTCCCCAAACCCTCCCTCTACACGAGCCCCCAGACCCTCCAGAGCCCTGGTACCCGGCCCTGGGAACAAGGGTACAGATGTCACCAGTCTCTGCTCCCAGCCTGGGCAGGGGACCCCTGGTGGGGGTGGCACCCAGGCCAGCTGTGGGCGTCAGCAAGACCTTGGTCACAATTGGCAGAAAACAAGGGAGCTTCTGAAGGCGCTGGCAGGGCGGGCCTCCTGACGGGGCCCCCAACACAGTCCAACCCTAACCCCCCGCGTCGGCTGGAGCCCGGCGGGAGATGCTTTCGGGGACTGTGGCCCAACAGAAGCCTACTCAGCACAGGTTCAAATAATAACAAAACCAGCCTGGCACCTGGGGTTCCGCTGGCCCACGGCGACCCCTGTTCTGCCAGCAGCAAAACCAAAGGCGCCCGAAGATGCCAAAGCAGGGGGCCTCCGCCCCACCGCCCTGGCGGGAGATAACTGATAAACCAAGAAGAAAACATTCTTACGATCCCTTTTCTCTCCCAAAGCAGTCAGCAGAAAGTGCCCACTGCCCTCGTCCTGGGCCTCCGGGCGCCGGGCGTGGGAGCCACAGCCTTTCCCAGCCAGCAGTGCCAGGGGCCGGGCCGACTGTGGGTCCCTGGTGAGAAGGACCCAGGGGGCACTGGCAAGGCCTGGGAAGGGCATGGAGACAGAGGGGGCAGAGGGAGGCTCCCCGGGGAGGAAGGGTGGAAGGGAGGGGCCACAGGCCTGGGGACGATGGACGCAGACCCTCTCCCGCTGCCAGGTGCCTCCCGGCCAGACGCTCAGACTGTCCACGTGGCCGGGGAAGGCTGGCACTGTGCCCCTCGAGGCCGCCCACAGGAAGGGGCACCTCAGGGCCTGGGTGGAGGGGGCCCGTGGCAGTCACTTGCCTGTGGCTGAGCCAGGGCCCTGCAGGGAGCACTGGCCGGGGACACGCGTGCAGGTGGGCCGCAGGGAGCTGGGATGCCCCACCCCCACCCCAGGGCGGGTCGGCCGCGGCTGTGCGCATGTGCTGGAAACCTGCCGGTGCCTCCAGACCCTCCCACCACCCACCCCCATGCCAGGCTGGCCTGCCCTGGAGGGTTTGATGAGGATGGAGAGGGGCTGCCAGGATGGAAGGGGTGTGGGGCCCAGCCCTCCAGGCCTCGGAGCGAGCCATTTGGAGAGGAGGACGCCTGGGGCTCTGTGCCGCCGGCCAGTCACCCAGCTGTCCCCAAGGTGAGCCTCCAGATCCTGGCCCCAGTCCTGGTCCCAGGAGTGGAGCCCAAGCCCCTCGGGGCACCCCACCCCAGGCCCAGCCTTCCTGCCACTCAAACGGATTCTTACCCAGAGCGTCTCCCCAGGAAGCCCAAGGCTGGGAAACCCCTCCAGGCTGAGCGTCCGACAGACGGGCCTGGGCTTGGCCCACCCCCTGCCCCACACCTGGGCCGCTACAGGCACCACCAGCTGGTGGAGGGGCCAGGACCGTGATCCTGGCAGGAATGAGGTGGGATGCCTGGGAAGCTCCGACGGGAAGGGGGTTGGGGTGCTGGAGAGCATCAGGTTGGGTCCCCCGCCTCCCGCTTCCCAAGCCTCTGGGAGCACATCTCGGGCACGTAGGGCCCTGCCCAGTGACAAGTGCCTGGATCGAGGCCTCTCCATAGACACACCCAGGGCAGGGCCAAGGGCTCCTGGCCGCCTTCAGAGCTGCTGTGACCTCCTGTAAATGCTAGCACACCTGTCCACAGCCACCAGGTGGCCGAGACGCAGGCTCACAGCCGCACAGCCTCCCCCCGCCCAGGAGCACGCACTGGGCCTGCCCCGCCGGGCAGCGGCCATGGGCTCGGAGGGTGCTGACAGCCGCACCCCTGGGAGGCGCCCCTCCCTGCTGGTCCCCAGCCCTGCAGGAGGGGAGAATAAAGGCCGGCCCTAACCCGGGCAGCAGCCTGGCACTGGGGGCCGCCCGTGGGGGGGGGCAGAGTGGAAGGCAGTGCAGACGGGACGGTGGGTGGGGCACACGAGCGCTCCGGCAGACGCTGCAGGGCCGGGGCGGCGGCAGGGTTCCGGGAGCTTCCGTCCGTCCGTCCATCCGTCCGTCTGGAGCCCGTTGACTGACAGACAGACAGACCTATGCGGGTCAGTCTCCTCCCGACGCCACTCAACGTTTATCAAGACAAACCTGTTCAAGTCTTCAATAGGAAAGTGCAAACGATGTACAAATAAATGAAGTCTGCGCTAAGACGTCGCCGGCAGGCGGCCGGGCACGGCTGTGTGGGGGGGACGCTGTGTGGAACACGCGGGGTGATGAGGTGGCACTTCTGGGCCCCGCCCCCACGTGATGGCATCACTCGGGTTCCCTTCTGGCCCCAGCGGCGCTGACAAAGGCAGGAGCTGTCCTCTCCTGTGGGGGTCGGGCAGGCGGCCGGCCGGCCTGGCTGCAAGAGGCAGGTCACGGGTTACAGAGGTGGGGGGCCGGGTCGGCATTGGGTGCAGCAGCCCACACGCTGTCACTGCCCCACCCACTGCCCATCACAAGCAGCTGTAATCAGAGGGGCGTCCCCAGCCAAGACCTCCCCAAGTGCCAGAGAGCGCCCCAGCAATCAGCAGCCCCCGAGGCAGCCAGGCTGGAAACACCCCCCACCCCCACCCCCACCCTAAAGCCAAGTTCTCACAGGACCGACGGGCTTGGGGGGCAGGGTGCACTAGATAAGCTCCCTCTCCAGCCGCCCCCCCCCCTTCCGCCACCCTCCTAGCCCCGGGCAGGGAGCCGAGCGAGATGAGAGGTGAGTCTGGGGCGCCCACTGCTCAGCCGGGCAGTGGGGAGAGGAGGTGGCGGGGTCCGGGCCGGCGGCAGTCCCTGACTCACGCAGGGACACACATGTGCACATAGGAGCGCGCCCCTTTGCGCCCTGCCTTCCCAGCCTCCTGGGAAGTGTCCAGAAGGAAGCCTGGGCAGACGCACTGGCCCCGAGATGGACCCCAGGGCAGAGGGGGCTGGGGCAGGGGGCTCCAGGCACGTGGGCGAGACCCCAGGAGCCCCAGAGGCCGTGAGGCCCGCATGGCTCAGGGCTGAGAATCAGCAGGTGGACAGGGCTGATTCTGGCCAGGCCTGAGCTGCCGGCTGAGCTGGGGACGGAGGGGACCCTGGAGCCAGGAGCAGCCTTACCTCAGCTGGGAACCAGCGTTGCGAGAGAGGGAAGCCGCGGGGCCGGCTAGATATCTGTGGGAAGAGAAGACCTCGGCTCACCCAGGGCAGTCGGCCCCGCGGGCACCCCGCGCATGCTGCCTGGGGCAGACGGGCACCTACCAGTCACATAGGGCCCCAGGGGCATCTGGTTGTAGTTGACGATCCCTCCCGGTCCGGGGCCCCGGAAGTTGGGCCCGAAGCTGCTGTTGTACATCTGGGAGGAGCCGAAAGCGCCCTGGAGGCAAGGACTCGGGTTTAGAGCTCACGGTCCTGCCTGGCAGACCCACACCCACTCCCACGCCAGGCGCGCTGGGGGCGTGAGGGGCTCGCCCGGACCCTGACCTGCGGGGTGGTGGGGTCGCCGGCTCGGTTGGTCAGGCGGCTCAGGATGCTGCGCTCCGACATCTGCAGGCGGGCGGCCACCGGGGGGATGCGGGACAGCATGGAGGGCAGGCGGGTCACGTCCGCCTTCATGTCACTCAGCAGCTCCTCCAGCTGGTTCAGGACTGGGAGGAAGGGAGGCGCGGGCTGGGGGCCGCTGGCGGTGTGCGCTCACAGGCTGTCACTGCGCTCCCAGAGCAGCTCCTCGCCCAGCCCTCCGAGGCCCGCAAAGCAGGGCCATGACACCAGGGAGAAGACAGGGGTTCCCCAAAGAGCGTCTCCCGGGGGCCCCCGCTGTAGAGAGGGAGCCAACACGGGTTTCCCCCAGGCCCTCAGCCCGCCTCCTGCTCCCACCACGCTGGGGACAGGGTGGAGGCCACAGGCAGAGGCCTCAGGCAACGCCTCCCTCCCAGACAGCAGGGGCGCCCCTCCGCCAACCAGTCTGGAGCCTCCTGAAGATTTGGAGAAGGAGGGTCCAAGGTCTGAATGCGGGAACTCAGGCCATGACTTGAGTGTCTGTGTCCCCATCTTTAAAATGGGGCGACAACCCTGACCACCTAGGATGTTACGAGGATCACAGAACATATTTCAGGCTCATCGTCAGGGCCTGAGGGACTGGGCGATGGACTGTCCCGTCCTGGCCAAGAGGCTCCGCCCTCGGCTGACGTCTGTCCCGGGCCCAGGTCCCCATCAGTGCCCGCATCTCTGGCCAGCGATGCACCGGGCAGGACGGCAGCGGGCTCAGCCCACGGGGCATGGGCCTCACCCTTGTGCAGGACGGCGTTGGCAGGCTTGTTCCCGGCGAGGGACTCCTTGGACAGGTGCTGGTGGCTCTCGGCAAGGCACTCCACCTCAGCCAAGCGGGCGTTCAGGGCCATGGCTGGGTGGTTGGGGTCCTGGGTCATGTTGAGGTACGCGGCCCTCCGGAGCTGCTCCTCGATGACCAGCGCCTGCTCCAGCAGCTGGGGGGGGGGGGGGAAAGGGGGGTCAATGAGCGTGGGCCTGGCCCTTCTCCACGAGTACCACCCCTGTCCGGGATCCTGAGCAGAAAGGAGGGAGGAAGGACACCCTCCCACTCAGCAGTCCGTCCTCATCTTATCACGGTCGCCACGGAGCCCTCACAAGCTGCACCGTCACCCAGAGCGGGGCCACGCGCCCAGCGGGGCCTGACCCAGGGCAGGGGCCCAGCACCCGTGAGTCGATGACGAAATGACTCCCCTCTGTGGACAGCCTGGGCCGCATCGGACATATGGGGAAGGGGGTTGCTGCTTGCTAACCCCTTAACCCGCCCCTCTTGCAGCCCCGCCCCCCATGACCTCTGACCTTGAACCTGCGGGCCAGGAACTTGTTCTTCATCTCCAGGTAGTTGCCCTTGTGGATCTCAGACTTGAAGGGCTCATTGAGGATCATGTATCTCGGGTCGTTCTGGATGTCCTGCCAG